>NC_080386.1:52191498-52545801 GCF_014773155.1 Arachis stenosperma
AACATTTTGAAAAATTGATTGATAATTTTCGAAAATTCAAAGTGAAAAAGAAATCAAGTGATTTTTGAAAAAGATTTTGAAATTAGAAGTTAAAAAGATTTGATTGAAAACTTATTTTGAAAAAGATGTGATTGAGAAGATATGATTTGAAAACAATTTTAAAAAGATTTGATTTGAAAACAATTTTAAAAAGATTTGATTTTAAAAATTAATGACTTGCCTAACAAGAAAAGATATGATTTGAAACATTAAACCTTTCTCAACAGAAAAGGCAACAATCTTGAGATGTTCAATCAAATCATTAATTGTTAGTAAGTATCTTTGAAAAAGGAAAGAAATTGATTTTGAAAACATTTGATTGAAAAGATATGATTTGAAAAAGATTTGATTTTGAAAAACTTTGAAAACTTGAAAAAAAAATTGATTTTGAAAACAAAATCTTCCCCCTTTGCCATCCTGGCGTTAAACGCCCAGAATGATATCCATTCTGGCGTTTAACGCCCAAAATGCACCCTTTTTGGGCGTTAAACACCCAACCAGGTACCCTGGCTGGCGTTTAAACGCCAGTCTGTCCTTCTTCACTGGGCGTTTTGAACGCCCAGCTTTTTCTGTATAATTCCTCTGCAGTATGTTCTGAATCTTCAATTCTTTGTATTATTGACTTGAAAAGACACAAATTAAAAATATTTTTGGATTTTTAATAATCAAAATGCAACAAGAATCAAATAACAATGCATGCAAGACACCAAACTTAGCAGTTTGTATACTACTGACACTATATGAGACACATAAACACTCAAGTCAAAAGAATTCAAAGATCAGAGCAAGAAATCATCAAGAATTACTTGAAGATCCTTAAGACACATGAATGAATGTATGCAATTGACACCAAACTTAAGATGAGACACTAGACTCAAGCAAGAAACATCAAATATTTTTGGTTTTTATGATTTTGTGAATTTTTTTGTGATTTTCGAAAATTAAGTGGAAAAAGATATCAAAATTCTTAATGAGGATTCCAGGAATCAGTGCAATGCTAGTCTAAGACTCCGGTCCAGGAATTAGACATGGCTTCACAGCCAGCCAAGCTTTCAAAGAAAGCTTCGGTCCAAAACACTAGACATGGCCAAAGGCCAGCCAAGCCTTAGCAGATCACTGCTCCAAAAGCAAGATTGATAAAAAATCAACAAGCTTCTGTGATGATAAGTTGAAACCTCAGTCCAATGAGATTAGACATGGCTTCTCAGCCAGCCAGATTTCAACAAATCATCATGAAACTCTAGAATTCATCTTCAAGAATTTCGAAAAAAAAATAAATACCTAATCTAAGCAACAAGATGAACCGTCAGTTGTCCATACACAAACAATCCCCGGCAACGGCGCCAAAAACTTGGTGCACGAAATTGTGATCACTACTTTTACACAAAACAATCCCTAGTAATGGCTCCAAAGACTTGGTGCTCAATACCATGGCATAAACACAACTTCGCACAACTAACCAGCAAGTGCACTGGGTCGTCCAAGTAATAAACCTTACGTGAGTAAGGGTCGATCCCACGGAGATTGTTGCTATGAAGCAAGCTATGGTCACCTTGTAAATCTCAGTCAGGCAGACTCAAATGGGTATAGATGATGAATAAAGCATAAAGATAAAGATAGAGATACTTATGTATATCATTGGTGAGAGCTTCAGATAAGCGTATGAAGATGCCTTCCCTTCCGTCTCTCTGCTTTCCTACAGTCTTTATCCAATCCTTCTTACTCCTTTCCATGGCAAGCTTATGCAAGGGTTTCACCGTTGTCAGTGGCTACCTCCCATCCTCTCATTGGAAATGTTCAACGCACCCTGTCACGGCACGGCTATCCATCTGTCGGTTCTCAATCAGGCCGGAATAGAATCCAGTGATTCTTTTGTGTCTGTCACTAACGCCCCGCCTTCAGGAGTTTGAAGCACGTCACAGTCATTCAATCATTGAATCCTACTCAGAATACCACAGACAAGGTTAGACCTTCCGGATTCTCTTGAATGCCGCCATCAGTTCTTGCCTATACCACGAAGACTCTGATCTCACGGAATGGCTGGCTCGTTTGTCAGGCGAGCACTCGGTTGTCAGGCGATCAACCATGCATCGTGTATCAGGAATCCAAGAGATATTCACTAAGCCTCATATGCTTGTAGAACAAGAGTGGTTGTCAGTCACCTTGTTCATAGGTGAGAATGGTGATGAGTGTCATGGATCATCACCTCCATCAAGATGAAGAACAAGTGATATCTTGGACAAAGAACAAGCGGAATTGAATAGAGGAACAATAGTAATTGCATTAATACTCGAGGTACAGCAGAGCTCCACACCTTAATCTATGGTGTGTAGAAACTCCACCGTTGAAAATACATAAGAACAAGGCCTAGGCATGGCCGTGAGGCCAGCCTCCCAGTGATCTAAGATAGCATAAAACTCAAAGATAGCTACCAAGATGATCTAGAGATCTAAAGTGATCAAAAGATGATAATACAATAGTAAAAGGTCCTATATATAGAAAACTAGTAGCCTAGGGTGTACAGAGATGAGTAAATGACATAGAAATCCACTTCCGGGCCCACTTGGTGTGTGCTTGGGCTGAGCAATGAAGCATTTTCGTGTAGAGACTCCTCTTGGAGTTAAACGCCAGCTTTTATGCCAGTTTGGGCGTTTAACTCCCATTTGGGTGCCAGTTCCGGCGTTTAACGCTGGAATTTCTTGAGGTGACTTTGAACGCCGGTTTGGGCCATCAAATCTTGAGCAAAGTATGGACTATCATATATTGCTGGAAAGCCCAGGATGTCTACTTTCCAGCGCCGTTGAGAGCGCGCCAATTGGGCTTCTGTAGCTCCAGAAAATCCACTTCGAGTGCAGGGAGGTCAGAATCCAACAGCATCTGCAGTCCTTTTGAGTCTCTGGATCAGATTTTTGCTCAGATCCCTCAATTTCAGCCAGAAAATACCTGAAATCACAGAAAAACACACAAACTCATAGTAAAGTCCAGAAAAGTGAATTTTGATTAAAAACTAATAAAAATATACTAAAAACTAACTAGATCACACTAAAAACATACTAAAAACAATGCCAAAAAGCGTACAAATTATCCGCTCATCAGAAGACCATTCTACAATGCATATCAAGATGATAGATATGGTAGACCCCCTTGTAGTTACCAATAAGCCCCACCCTGTGCTTATAGACCATCCTCTCAACATAGCTTTGAACCATCACACTCACAAGCTCCCTCTCACCATTCACCACTGTATGATCCTTATCCACCCTAATTCCAATCCACTCACTCCCAAGAAACACCACTTCCCTATGCACCATGTCCATATCCATCAAGCCAAGAATCACAGGTTCGCTTTGAAGAATCAGTAGATCAATTTCATGCAACCCTTCATCAACTGGAGAAAGCAATAAATCAATTATCTTCCATACATTTGGACACTCAAGGAACCCCCATGACTTCATGTGGAAAATCTAATAAAGAACGTAGCATGAAGGAGCCACTAGAAACTCCAGCGGACAATAAGGAGCATGACTTTGTACTGGAACAAATAGAGGAAGCTGTTATTATAGAAGAAGAGTTGATTGAAGACTTGGGAAATGCTGAACCCCCATGGGAATCCAGAGTTGTAGAGAATTTTGTCAAAGACATTACAATTGATGCTAAGGAGGATAGTGCACAACCTCTAAAGTAGGTATCCTATGAAGAACTGGACGGAATAACCCAAGACGCAAGTTTCTTTGATGATGATAATCACAAATCAAGTTCTCTTAGTAATGAACTTGCATCCGCAAGTGAATTCTGTGAGATAGTAGAATCTGCCCCAAGTGAATACGAGGATGATGCAGAGGTAGACTTTTCTCAACCTCCCAATTATGACTCAAGTGATGAGGAAGATATCGAAGACTTTGATCAAGACATGCTTGAAATTGAAGAAATTTGCAAAGAAGTGGAGGAATTCACTGAAGACCACAAGGGAGTAGAGCTTGCAGAGCCATTGGAAACACTTCTCCCAAGGCCACTACCACCCAACTCCAACTTCAAGTGGGTAAAATCCTTGACCTTTATCTTTACTTTTTTACTTGAATATGGTTTACTTGAAACAGATGGCTAGCTTAAAGCTCTCTGCGGCTTTAAGAGCAAAAGGGAGTTGACTCACACTCAGAGTTGGTATGCAAGATTCAATGAGGTTTCACATTTCAATTTAAGGTGCAAGGATTGGTGTCAAGCTCAATTGAAAGGATCTCGAAAGCTGTTTAGTTACTACAGTGAGAATTCAGATTACTTATCACCTGGATGGAAAAATACAGATCAAGACAAAAACGGGTGTAAAAGTAAATTTTGGGATCCTGGAATCTATTCTGACATTTAACACCCCGGGAGCCTGGAAACCTGTTTGAAACTGCTCAAAGCTTTACGTGCCTTGTTTGGGACCCCGGAGGATGCTGGCATTCTAAACATTGGTGGAGATTCCTGGATGAATTCAAGCACAAGCCACCATAACAAGAAGCTCATCAAATGTCCAACTTAAGGACTTTAACTAAAAGTGCTAGGTGGAAGACAACCCACCATGGTATGATCGTTCCTTTTTTAGTTTTAGTCTGTTTTTGAATTTTGATTGAACCTGAAATTGTACATAACATTCATTGCATTCTGCATTCTGCATACTGCATAAAAAAATCACACCACGCGAACGCACAGGCCACGCGTGGGCGTGGAATGGAAATCGGCGTAAAGATCCAACGCCCAGAAAGTTGGGCTGTAATCGTGCGGCTGGTGTGCGTTTAGCACAAAACTGCCCAAGCGTTCGCGTCCCTGACGCGAACGCATCACTTGCACAACACTCATACCACGCGAAAGTGTGAGCGACACATCCGCATCGCGTGGATATTATGGCCCCCTAAATGGAAATAGAGAGTTACGCCAAAATGACGCTGGAACTGTGCGTCTAGCACAATTCACAGTGACGCGTTCGCGTGCCTCACACGTCCGTGTCACTCATCTTTTACCCAACTTAAGCGATCGCGTCAATCACGTAGCCGCGTCATACCCCTTTTGTCCTAATCACGCGATCGCGTGCTTCACGCGTTCGCGTGGATTTGAATCCACTAACCCAAAATCACGCGAAACCCTACTCGTCGTGCCCCCCAGTCCCCTCTTCTCCTTCCTTCTCTGCAAAACCCCCTTCCACTGCCAACCTCCACCGACCAGCCACCACCACCGCCGCATCCGCCACCCCCAACCACCCAGACCACCCCGTGACACCCCCTTCTTCTTTCTCCCCTTCTTCTCTTCCCTCACCTCCCGTCATTCTCTTCCAATCCTGCCCGCCACAGCCCCTCCATCGCGGATACCCTCAGACCACTACTTTCCACCACCATAACCCTCGACCCAATCTTCCTCCTCAACCCCCCTTAACCCATCCCAACACCACCACACAACCATACGCCACTGCCCCCAGTCGGACCACTGCTGTGCCACCATCGTGCCACCGCTGTGCAGCCACCAGTGCCACTACTCCTCTCTCTGTCTCAAATTCTGGTCCTACCCACACTAGGTTCTACCAAACACCGTTCCCTTTACCAGTTCATTAGTTAGTTAGTTGCATATTTTTCAGATTCTATTCAAATTAGGATAGTTAGAGATGCATGATTGTAGTGGATTTTAGGTGGTTAGGTAGCTAGGATGTGGTTAGTGGATTTAGGCCTGATAATTGCGCCATTCTTGATTACCTATTTATCTATTTCGCAATTTTGATCAGGCTGTGATAATAATTCTGTTCATATACTATTCTTTATGTTTCATGCTGCTACACTAATCTTTCCTATTTTTTTCTTGCTATTTATTACCTGGGAACATCCAATTTTAGCCAGAATGCTGCCCAATTTTCTATTACTTGTTTTCACGTATTGAGTTTGGACACTTAATATTTTGCATTACTTGATTTCAACCAAACCGATACATAACCGCACAGGCTAGCACTCTTATTCCTTTTGATTCCTTGGTTTATAATTGCATTATTAATGATTTCATTTTAGTTTTGCAACTCTTCTATCTATCTGAATTGTCATCACTAAACTGAAACTTTTGCTTGAATATGAGTTGATTATTCTTTCAATTTGCGAATTTATTTTCACCTTATCCTGCCACTTATTTTCCTGCCACTTATTTTCACCTTCTTTTTAACTCACTATTTTCACTTCCTAACTCCCTTTTTACCTACTAACCATTTTAACTTTCTGATTTCTCTTTATACCTAACTACTTTAACTTTCTAACTCCGAGCATGATCATTATTTTTCCTAATTAACTTGAATTCCGCTTATCATATATTTTGGATTGTGATTTCTATTTTCGGACTTTTTCACTTGAACACAATCCAAAATGCACATATATTTGACTCTATTCATGATTCTCTTGCTCTTTTGCCACTCTGTGCTTATATTGCTATTACCCTATTTGCTACTTGTTTTCCTGCTTTTATTCTTCAATTATATCCTGGAATTTCTGCTTTTCAGGATGTCTGACCCTCAAAGCAAAGGAAAAGGCAAAGCAACCACTGGCAAAAGGAAAAGAGGTGAATTCTCTATGTCCATCCTTGGCATCTTGCATGATGATTCCTGGCAGGAGAAGAACTTTACCCTGCAGGAAAAAGCTGGTCAGTTGGTACTTGCAACTGACCTAGTAAAATTTGCAAACAAATACTGTGAGCTAAAATACCCAGTTTTTGCCACATCCAGGAACCTATACCTGGAAAGGACACTCAAAATTCCAGAAGAACTCAGGCAGTACACTTCAGACCAAATTAAACAGCGAGGCTGGTTCTTCCTGGAGAGAGACTTGACTGACATCAACTCATCCTGGGTCAGAGAATTCTACTATAACTACTTTAAGACATTCCTAGATGCATTACAACTCAGAGGCAAACAAATTCTGGTTACTGAGGAAGCCATAGAAGACATCCTCCAGCTCCCACCTAAATCAGATCAGCCAGACGATTAACAAAGAGCTGGAGAGGATATGAGATTCATTAGATTTGACTAGGATGCAGTGAAACGCTCTATAGCTCTTGATCCTTCTGTTTCATGGGTCATGGGAAAGAGCACAGTGGTACCTAAGGGAATCAGGCTAATATATCTGAATGATGAGGCTCGACTATGGCAGCAGATTCTGAGTAACTACATAATGTCGAGCACTCTTGAGACAGAGGTGCCAGCTGCTATGATTACCCTCATCTGGTGTGTAATGGAGGGTAAGGACCTATATCTGCCCCACTTCATCCGGCATTACATGACTAGGGTCCCTGTCAGAGGCACCCTCCCGTTTCTATTCCTGATTACTCAGTTGGGTCGCCGAGCTGAGGTACCTTGGGAAATTGCTGATGAAAATCCATCCGCCGCAGACTGCAGGAAGATCATCCCTCACAGTAGGAAGTTTCAGGCTCTTGGATACCAACCTCCGTTTCTCACTGACTCTGCTGAGGCAAATACATCTTCAGTTGCTCCTTCTGCATCCACTGCCCCAGCTCCAGCCACTGCACCCCTACCTGCTCCTGAGCCCATTTATCTTTTGGTGCACCGACTCTTTGACCGCTTAGACCAAATGGAGCACCGCCACCAGCAGCAATTCGAGAGGTCTGAATGTCGCAACAGGCGACATTATGAGAGTTCTGAGCGTCTCCACAAGCGACACTATGAGCACCTCAAGTTGATGATCCGATCCGGTGGCGACATCCCCTCCGAGCCCGACGCACCATCAGACACACTTGAGGAGGAGGCAAGCGATCATGAGGAGGAGGCACATACTCAGGCTGCGCAGGCAGCACCTGAGCAGGCTGCACCACGCCATGAAGAGCCCCATCCGATCCGGCCAACTGACCCAGCGATCCCTCTATAGACTGAGCTCCCCTTCAGCAGACTGACCCCCTTCCACCCACAGAAACACCAGCAGCCCATCCTTCCTGAGATGACACTTCTTCACACCCAGTTTGAGTAAGAATCGAGGACGATGCTATTATTTAAGTGTGGGGAGGTCGCCATCTTTGGCATATATTTTTTGGTGAACCACTACAAACTCTTATCTTATTTTGTTCATTTTCTGTATTTTATTTGCACATTTTTCTTCTTTTTGCTTTTGCTGTATTTTTGTATTCTGCACTTTGGGTTGTATATATCTCAGATATTTTAGCTTAATTTGCATTTTTAGTTCACTAGTTATATATTAAGTGGATTAATTAGTATAGTTTACCCTTTTTAGCATATGATAGTTTGGTTTAATTGAAAATAAAAGGAGTAAACTAGAAACTTTAGTAAATTAAAACAATCCACACACTTTGTATATATAGCATTACATGTTAGATAGTTAACAACATTTCTTCAAGAAGGAACACTAAGATTTTATGGGGCACCTTAAGATTTACATTGAGTTGAATGGAAACTCTTGATTTCTACTTGCATGACATACATAACTGATATATGATTTATGAGCTTAATTGTATGGTTACATCAAACCATAAATTTCATTCCTGTGTGTTTCGCACTTCTTTTCTATGCTTGCAATCTTTATTTTGTTTTAATCTGTATGTCCAAATTATAGAATATAGATACATACCGAAAAAATGATTGAGACCATTATTTGTATTTGTGCTCACTTGTCCCAAATAAACCTACCTTTTATGCCATCCTTATTATCTCTCTTGAGCCTTTTAACCCTCTTCTATTTTATAACCACATTACTAGCCTTAAGTAGAAAAACAAAATAAAAATCCCAAGTTAAATCCTTGGTTAGCTTAAGATAGATATTATGAATAATTTAAGTGTGGGGAATTTTATAAGAACATGGGATGATAGAAAAAAGGTAAAGAATTAAATTAAATAAGTTATTTGAAAATTTGGGAAGCCTGCTCATGTGAAATCAAAATAATTAAATTACCATATGAATTGAAAAAAATATTTAATTAAATAAGGGGATACAAAAATTTTGCCAATGCAAAATAAAAAGAATCAATGCACATGAGACAAAATTCAAAAATTAAATTTGGTGTATGAGCATGTAATACAAAAGTGGGAAAATTTGGGTAAGAAGGTAAGAGAACTTTGAAATTATGTAAAGTGTATATGCTAGGTGAAGACCATTACCCTTACCCTAGCCCCATTACAACCTGGGAAAATTTAGCCTTATATGCACACCATTACCCTTACCCTAGCCCCATTACAACCTGGGAAAAGACATCATGATTTTTGTATGTCTATATTCAATATTTGTTGATTGGTTAGATGAAAAAGAAAGTTTTAGAAAGCATGACTAGAAAAGAAGAGAGTGATTAACCCCAAACACTAAGTGATTAGAGAGTAAACACAAAATCTAGTGAGGGTTCAATAGCTCATTCTCATATATCCATATTTAATTAAATTAATTGTCTTGCAAGTTGTGAACTATCTTAACTCAACTCAATTGTAACTGTGCTTTAATATGATTTGGCCCTAATTGTACATATATGACTCCTTAAAGATATGGATTAATTTAACTACATGTAAGCCTTATTTACAAGGGAATAATAACAAGAATTGCATGATTCATTTAGGTAGTTACATTTAGAATAGATTGCATTGCATAAGATTCCACCATTTTACCTTTACTCCTTTCTCTTGGATTTAGCATGAGGACATGCTATTGTTTAAGTGTGGGGAGATTGATAAACCCCTATTTTATGATTCATATTGTGCTTAAATTGAGTGTTTTTATCAAATCTTCACCCACTTATTCATATAAATTGCATGATTTTACTATTCCTTCATTGTTTTATGATTTATGAGAAAACATGTTTCCTATGCTTTAAAAATATTAAATTTAATTATCCTTTATTACCATTTGTTCATACCTTGGGTCGAGCTATCCGACCCGGGATGATTAGAGATAAAGCGATCAACCTCTTCGGGTCCGACTAGCCGACCTCTTCTCAAAGAGCTCGGCCAAATCGACAGGAGAGCCCAGTAAAGGGCCCAAACAGAGGAATACGACCCAAATCCAAGGGCAACCCAAGCCTATAGTGATAAAGGCGGTTCCATTGAAGATACGCTGACCTCAGCTCAAAGATAAAGATAAGATAAGATAACTAACTTATCTTATCCAAAAGGTCACATCTCACCATTATAAATACACTGGAGCACCCAGGTATAACTCATACTCTGATTCTACTAAATACCTGCTTAATACCCTTGCTAACTTAAGCATCGGAGTCCCTTGCAGGTACCCCCCACCCTTCGGTGGCAAAGGGTCAGCAGCACATTCAGTCCAACAAGTCGGACACACCAGCTCCGGCCGCTATTCACCAGCCGGACACATCGGTTCCGACCAGCACAGAAGGTCTCATCCAAGATCGACCTACAGCTACAGGCAACCCTCAGAACATTAGCGCCGTTGCCGGGGACCCGGAAGTCATCCCATCACCATGGCGGACGACCATGACAACGACCACGATTCAGGTCTAGAGGATCGGACACCGCACAAAAATGCGGATGTCATGCTACAAAACACTCCGGAAACCAACAAAGACAAAGACTCACCAAATTCAGGGGAAATAGAAGTGCTCCTGGATCGGCTAAAACAACTCGAAAAAGAAATCCAACAACAATGGGAAATTGGAAGAGATCTCCAAAGAGAGGTGCGGCGACGTCGGGAGTTGGAAGAAAAACTACACCAATTGGAAGCCGATCTTAAATCAACAGCCCCCCGGGCTAATCTCGAGGAAAATTCACGCAAAGAGCAAGACCCGTTCACCAGGGAAATCATGAAAACCAAAATTCTAAAAGACTTCAAACTCTTGGATATGACCTTGTATGATGGCACCACGGATCCCAACCACCACCTCAGCAACTTCAGAAGTAGAATGTACCTCACTGACGCCCCAGATGCCGTTCGCTGCAAGGCTTTTCCTACAACTCTCACAAAGACAGTGATCTGATGGTTCGACAACCTATCCCCGAAATCCATCTCAAACTTTGACGAGTTAGCTAAAAGATTCCTAGCCAGATTCTCCATGCAGAAAGATAAAGCCAAGCACGCCCCCAGTTTACTAGGGATCAAACAAGGAGATCGGGAGAGCCTCCGCAACTATATGGAGAGATTCAACAAAACATGCATGGACATACAAAGTTTACCAACGGAGGCCGCCATCATAGGACTCATCAATGGCCTACAAGAGGGACCTTTCAGCCAATCTATATCAAAAAAGTACCCGACCTCCTTAGACGAAGTGCAGGAGCGGGCAGAAAAGTATATCAACATGGAGGAAAACGCTCGGTTAGGGGAAACCTCAAAATCGGGGGCCTCCTACCGAGACAAAGACAAGGAATCCAAAAGAAAAGAAGATTGACAAAGGGAGAAAATCAAAAAATACCACAACTACACCCCTCTCAGGGCATCCCTGGTCGAGATATACAAAGAAGTCTACCATACGAAAAAAATCCCCCCAGCACGGCCACTCAAAGGCAAAAGGGGAGGAGGAAACCGAAAGGAATATTGTGAATACCATTGAGTTCGAGGACACTCCACAAATGAATGCTTCGACCTAAAAAACATCATAGAAAAATTGGTGAGAGAAGGAAAATTAGATCGATTCCTGGCCACCCGAGAAGATGATCAAAGAAAGAGATGAAGGGATGAAGATACCGAACGAACAGAACGATCACCTCGGACACCAGAAAGACATGTCCACATGATACACGGCGGATTCACAGCAGGTGGGATCTCCAAATCCTCTCGCAAAAGATATCTCAAAGAAGTATATCATGTCGAAGGAGAGAAGAAAGCACTGAACATGCCGGTAATTACATTCACTAAAGAGGACGCATCTGGCATCATCAAAGGACACGATGATCCCATGGTTATCACCATCATATTGGCAAACGCCAAGCTACACCGCACCTTAATAGACCAAGGGAGTTCTGCCGACATATTATTCAAAACAGCCTTTGATAAACTCAGCTTGGAAGAAAAAGAACTTAAAGCATATCCAAACAGCCTGTTTGGGCTAGGAGATACCCCGGTTTGACCACTCGGATACATACCACTACATACAAGCTTCGGAAAAGGGGACCAATCCAGAACCCTCAAAATAGACTACATCGTAGTCGATGTAAGTTCAGCTTACAATGCTCTCATAGGACGGACAACACTCAACCAACTCGGTGCAATAGTCTCGACCCCACACCTATATATGAAGTTCCCGACGCCAAAAGGGATAGCCACGATAAAAGCAGACCAGAAGACGGCACATCGCTGTTATAACGAAAGCCTAAACCTCAGAGGCATAGGAGAAGAGTTCCACACAATCGAGCTGGGCAGAGTTCACCGACGAGAAGAACTTCGTCCCAGCCAGAAGGCGAGATAGAAAAGATTCAGATCGGGGACACCTCGAAAAAAACAACCAATATCTGCACAATCCTAAAAGGAGATTTAAAAGAATTACTAATACAATTCCTGCGAGATAACGTCGATCTCTGATGACATGTCATCATATACCTATTTTTCTATGCTTTTTCATACAAGAAATTGATGATTTGTGCTTAAATATTGAATGCTTTTGTGCTTAAATGATATATTTTATTGATCTTTTAATTTTATAAATCTTGTAGGAAATAAGAAGAAAAAGAAGCAAAGAAGCACAAAATAAGCTAAAAAGGAGAAAAAAAAGAGCTTTGGGGCACACCTTGAAGTTGGAGCACACTTTGGAGGCTTAGGCCACGCTTTTAAAAGCGTGGCCCATAACCAAATCAAAGAAGGAAGCAACCCGCATGCACATTGCTCTGCCCTTGCCAAGAGCAGGGCAATATCTTGATGAAACAAAGTGAGGTTGGAAGCAAATTTTCGCTAAGTTAAAATCTGGGCGCTCACAACATGACCATGCCTGCTTCAAAGGGCTATAACATGAGCTACAGACGTCCGATTGATGTGCTTTTAGTTGCATTGGAAAGCTGACATTAGAGCTTTCCAACGATATATAGCAATCCATATTTGGCGTACAATTGAGGCATGAGTGAAAGGCATCTTTAAGGGAAAAAAATAAGCGAAAATAAACCAAAGTGCTTCCACCAAGGTTCGAAGCTGGAGCCTCACTCCAAAGCAAAGTAGCGCTCATTATTTTGCTCTGCCCTCTTGGAGAGCAGGGCATTGTCGTGCTTCTCTTCATGAAAATTCAAGAAAAAATTGTAGCAACTTCCTCCACCAAGTTTCGAACCAAGGATCTCTAGGAAGCCAAGCTTTATGCGTGAATTAGGTGCCAAGAATAAAAAGCCAAGCAATGCACTCCATGGGATTCGAACTTGGAACTCCCCTTCGAAAGCTTTGCGCTGCCCACAAAGAGAGCAGAGCAACATTTCTTGGTGCATGGCGCAGCATTTTGGCACGGCCAGGAGCTTGGGCGCGCGCACATTGACGCACGGGCAGGGAGGCAAAGCCGCACCATGACAACATTGTCCTGCCCTCCACAAGGGCAGGGCAGCATCCTGAATGTCTCTCCCACACTTGGCACGCAACATGCTTCCTCACACAACTTCCCTGCTCTGCCCTCCACAAAAGCAGGGCAGCCTCTTGGGACAAAAACTCATGGGCCAAAATTCATCCAAAATTCCATTTAAATTCAATTCTTCTCCAAATTGAATCAAGGCCAACCAAACCCATTTCTCCTCAAATCCAAAGCAAGCAAAGCCCACTCAACATGACTTAAAGGCACACAGAGAAGCTAGATTAGGAATTTCATTTTATGAATTTGTTTTTAATTTCAATTTCATTTTATTTTCATTTTGTAAAAAGCCTATATAAAGGCATCACTCTCATTTCAAAAAAAAAAGAGCTCGATTAGAAAGAGGCTAGCTCCACTAGGGAGCATTAGGATTTGAGAGTTCTCTTTCTTAGTTTTCATTTCTGTTTGAATTTTGGATCAAGAATTGAAGGAATTCTGTTTCACTTGATCTGAAATCTCTTGTTCTTCTTCTGCATAATTTCAAAAAAATTGAGAATTGAATCTGAGTTTTCATTTATTTCTTTCATCTTCTTTTTCTTCTGCAAATTGTTCTCTGAATTGATCAAGGAAGGGCTTGAGATCTAGACTTGTTCTCTAGTCTCATTGATTCCCTGAGATCTTGAATTTCTTTTCTGAATTTCACAATTGAGTTGATTTTTGTTTCTGTCTTGATCAAGTGAGCAATTGAGCTCTTGGCTTTCCTTCTGTTTTTACTGTTTCATTGAAATTGTTAGTTTCACTTTGAGACTTGAGAAATGATCTATGTCTCTTTGTTGCATCTCATTGCTCCCAATTTAATTTCTTGCACTTGTGTTCTTCTGCAATTTACATTTAAGCTACTGTGACCTTGAATTTACTTTTCCTGCAATTTAATTTCCTTGCAATTGTTCTAAGCTTGGATCTACTGCTTTCATTTAATTTCCAGCACCCCAGCCCCCTTTACATTTGATGCAATTTACATTTCTTGTCATTTAAGATTTTGTCAATCTACTTTTCTTGCTCTTTAAGTTTCTTGCCACTTTACTTTCTGCAATTTAAATTCCCTGCAAATTTACATTCTGTTGCTCAACTTCACACAATTCATTCAATGTTAGCTTGACTAAACTAATCACCCACTAAAGTTGCTTGATCCATCAATTCCTGTGGGATCGACCTCACTCTAAGTGAGTTATTACTACTTGATGCGACCCGGTATACTTGCCGGTTGTATTTGTGTGTTTGTAAATTTCTTTTTCCGCAAAAAACATCCATCAAGTTTTTGGCGCCGTTGCCCGGGATTGATTAGATCAACAATGATTAAGTGGGTGAGAAGTCTAGATCAAGCATTTTTTTTGTTTTTGTTCTCTGTTTTAAAGTGAAACCAAGGTGTTTGAGTTTTTGCCTCACTAAGAAATTCTCATCTCTGATATGAGTAATTTCAATTTTCTTTGGTGTTGTGTTTTCCAAAATTTAAATGGAGTTTAACTCATCTTATGATCAAACAAATTTTATGGGATATTACCCACCATCACCAATCTCTAATGGTGGTTGGGAATATCACCAAGAAATCACAGATTCTGAGCACTCCAATCCATGGAGAAATGCTTCAGAGACACAAGATGAGCAATAGAATCATATGGGACACTTCCCAGAGACACAATATGATCCAGATTGTGATGAGTCTAACAACTACTCATATTGTGACTGGGAAAGTCAAAATCAAAGAAATCTTAGCAATCCATACTGTGATGAGTTCAACAATTCCTCAAATTGTGATTCAGAGAGTGGATGTTCAAACCTTCAAACAAAAAGATGGTGAATCCCTCTATGAAGCTTGGGAAAGATACAAGCAGCTGACCAAAAGATGTCCATCTGACATGTTTTCAGAATGGACCATATTAGATATATTCTATTATGGTCTATCTGAATTTTCGAAAATGTCATTGGACCATTCTATAGGTGGATCTATTCACCTAAAGAAAATGCCTGAAGAGGCTCAAGAACTCTTTGATATGGTTGCAAACAACCAATTCATGTACACTTCTGAGAGGAATTCCATGAGTAATGGGATACCTCAGAAGAAAGGAGTTCTTGAAATTGATGCTCTGAATGCCTTATTGGCTCAGAACAAAGTGTTGACTCAACAGGTCAACATGATCTCTCAAAATCTGAATGGATGGCAACATGCATCCAACAGTACTAAAGAGGCAGCTTCTGAAGAAGCTTATGATCCTGAGAATCCTGCCATGGCAGAGGTTAATTACATGGGTGAACCTTATGGAAACACCTATAACTCATCATGGAGAAATCATCCAAATTTCTCATGGAAGGATCAACAAAAGCCTCAACAAGGCTTTAACAATGGTGGACGCAATAGGCTGAGCAATGGCAAGCCTTTTCCATCATCTTCTCAGCAACAGACAGAGAATTCTGAACAAAACACCTCTAATTTAGCCAATCTAGTCTCTGATCTGTAAAAGGCCACTTTCTATTTTATGAGTGAAACAAGATCCTCCATCAGAAATCTGGAGGCACAAGTGGGCCAGCTGAGTAAGAAAGTCATTGAAACTCCTCCCAGTATTCTCCCAAGCAATACAGAGGAGAATCCAAAAGGAGAGTGCAAGGCCATTGATATAATCAATATGGCCGAATGCACAAGGGAGGAGGAGGACAAAAATCCTAGTGAGGAAGACCTCCTGGGACGTCCTTCAAGCAAGAAGGAGTTTCCTATTAAGGATCCAAAGGAATCTGAGGCTCATATAGAGACCATAGAGATTCCATTAAATCTCCTTCTGTCATTCATGAGCTCTGAAGACTATTCTTCCTCAGAAGAGGATGAAGATGTGACTGGAGAGCAAGTTGCTCAATATTTAGGAGCTATCATGAAGCTGAATGCCAAGTTGTTTGGTAATGAGACTTGGGAAAGTGAACCACCCTTGCTCATTAATGAACTAGATACCTGGATTCAGCAAACTCTACCTCAAAAGAAACAAGATCCTGGCAAGTTTTTGATACCTTGTACCATAGGCACCATGACCTTTGCAAAAGCTCTATGTGATCTGGGGTCCGGGATAAATCTTATGCCACTCTCTGTAATGGAGAAGCTGGGGATCATTGAGGTACAACCTGCCTTGTTCTCATTACAATTGGCAGACAAGTCATTGAGACAAGCTTATGGAATAGTGGAGGACGTGTTAGTAAAGGTTGAAGGCCTTTACATCCCTGCTGATTTCATAATCTTAGACACTAGGAAGGAAGAGGATGAATGCATCATCCTTGGAAGACCTTTCCTAGCCACAGCAGGAGCTGTGATAGATGTCAACAGAGGTGACTTAGTCCTTCAATTGAATGGGGACTACCTTGTGTTTAAGGCACATGGCTATCTCTCTGTGATAAAAGAGAGTAAGCATGAAGAGCTTCTCTCAGTTCAGAGTCAAGAAGAGCCCCCACAGTCAAACTCTAAGTTTGGTGTTGGGAGGCCACAACCAAACTCTAAGTTTGGTGTTAAGACCCCATATCCAAACTCTAAGTTTGGTGTTGGGACTATACAACATTGACCTGATCACCTTTATGGCTCCATGAGAGCCACTGTCAAGCTATTGACATTAAAGAAGCGCTTGTTGGGAGGCAACCCAATTTTATTTATCTCATTTTTATTTTATTGTATTTTATTGTTATTTTGTGTTTTATTAGGTACATGATCATGTGGAGTCACGAAAAAAATTATAAAAATTAAAAACAGAATCAAAAACAGTAGAAGAAAAATCACACCTTGGAGGAAGCACAGGCTGGCGTTCAACGCCAGCAAAGAGCATCTGGCTGGAGTTCAACGCCATAACAGAGCATGAATCTGGCGCTGAACACAAGAAACAAGCAACATTCTGGCGTTTGAACGCCAGGAATGTGCCTAGAGGAAAAGCTGGCGCTGAACGCCAGTAACAAGCATGAAACTGGCGTTCAACGCCAGAAACATGTTACATATGGGCGTTGAACGCCCAGAATGTGCACCACTCGGCGTTTAAACGCCAAAATAGTGTGCAAAGGCATTTTACATGCCTATTTGGTGCAGGGATGGAATTCCTTGACACCTCAGGACCTGTGGACCCCACAGGATCACCTCAGGATCTGTGGACCTCACAGGATCCCCACCTACCTCGCCCTCTCTCTCTCCATTCATGGTCATCCCTTCTATTTTTCATTCACCACCTACATCTATCCACTCTTCCCCATACACCACCTACCTTTAAAATTCAAATTCTCTTTCCCACCCAATCCCACCCATATAGCCGAATACACACATCCCTCAATCTCCTCCATATCTTCTTCTTATTCTTCATCTTTTCTTTCTTCTCTTGCTCGAGGGCGAACAATTTTCTAAGTTTGGTGTGGTAAAAGCATAGCTTTTTGCTTTTCCATAACCATTAATGGCACCTAAGGCCAGAGACATCCAAAAAAAAAAGAGATCTCTGAACATTTGACTCATCTAAAGGGTTTATAGCTCAGTGGTAGAACATTTGACTGCAAATCAAGAGATCTCTGAGATACCCCAGGGGATAAATTGTCCTCCACATAATTATTGGGAGCAACTAAGGATAGGAGTACCAAAATTACTAGGAATCATTCAACAGAAGCAAGGAAGAGACATAAAGGAGCTCAAAAAGCACCATTGGACCTTCAAGAAGGCGCCACCCTTACTCAGGTGGATTCATTCCTTGTTCTTATTTCTTTCTGTTTTTCGGTTTTTATGCTTCATGTCTATCTATGTTCTGTGTCTCTACTTCATGATCATTAGTATGTAGTAACTATGTCTTAAAGCTATGAATAAATTCTATAAATCCTTCACCTTTCTTAAATGAAAAATGTTTTTTAATTCAAAAGAACAAGAAGTACATGAATTTCGAATTTATCCTTGAATTTAGTTTAATTATATTGATGTGGTGACAATACTTTTTGTTTTCTGAATGAATGCTTGAACAGTGCATATTTTTGATCTTGTTGTTTATGAATGTTAAAACTGTTGGCTCTTGAAAGAATGATGAACAAAGAGAAATGTTATTGAGAATCTGAAAAATCATGAAATTGATTCTTGAAGCAAGAAAAAGCAGTGAAAAACAAATGCTTGCGAAAAAAAATGGCGAAAAAAATAGAAAGAAAAAGAAAAAAGCAAGCAGAAAAAGCCAATAGCCCTTAAAACCAAAAGGCAAGGGTAAAAAGGATCCAAGGCTTTGAGCATCATTGGATAGGAGGGCCCAAGGAAATAAAATCCAGGCCTAAGCGGCTAAATCAAGCTGTCCCTAACCATGTGCTTGTGGCATGAAGGTCCAAGTGAAAAGCTTGAGACTGAGTGGTTAAAGTCGTGATCCAAAGCAAAAAGAGTGTGCTTAAGAGCTCTGGACAACTCTAACTGGGGACTCTAGCAAAGCTGAGTCACAATCTGAAAAGGTTCACCCAGTTATGTGTTTGTGGCATTTATGTATCCGGTGGTAATACTCGAAAACAAAATGCTTAGGGCCACGGCCAAGACTCATAAAAGTAGCTATGTTCAAGAATCAACATGTTTAACTAAGGGAATCAATAACACTATCTGAACTTCTAAGTTCCTAGAGAAGCCAATCATTCTGAACTTCAAAGGAAAAAGGAGATGCCAAAACTGTTTAGAAGCAAAAAGCTACAAGTCCCGCTCATCTAATTAGAATTAATATTCATTGATATTTTGGAATTTACAGTATATTCTCTTCTTTTTATCCTATTTGATTTTCAGTTGCTTGGGGACAAGCAACAATTTAAGTTTGGTGTTGTGATGAGCGGATAATTTATACGCTTTTGGCATTGTTTTTAGGTAGTTTTTAATAAGTTCAAGCTACTTTTAGGGATGTTTTCATTAGTTTTTATGTTAAATTCACATTTCTGGACTTTACTATGAGTTTGTGTGTTTTTTTGTAATTTCAGGTAATTTCTGGCTGAAATTGAGGGACTTGAGCAAAATTCTGAAAAAAGCTGACAAAAGGACTGCTGATGCTGTTGGAATCTGACCTCCCTGCACTCAAAATGGATTTTCTGGAGCTACAGAACTCCAAATGGCGCGCTCTCAACAGTGTTGGAAAGTAGACATCCAGCTTTCCAGCAATATATAATAGTCCATACTTTATTCGGAAATTGACGACGTAAATTGGCGTTGAACGCCAAGTACATGCTGCTATCTGGAGTTAAACGCCAGAAACACGTCATGATCCGGAGTTGAACGCCCAAAACACGTTATAACTTGGAGTTCAACTCCAAGAAAAGCCTCAGCTCGTGGAAAGATCAAGCTCAGCCCAAGCGTACACCAAGTGGGCCCCGGAAGTAGATTTATGCATCAATTACTTACTCATGTAAACCCTAGTAGCTAGTCTAGTATATATAGGACATTTAACTATTGTATTAGACATCTTTTGACAGTTTAATCTTTTGACTGTTTAGTCTTGGATCATTCGATCTTTTGATCATTCAGGGGGCTGGCCATTCGGCCATGCCTGAACCTTTCACTGATGTATTTTTAACGATGGAGTTCCTGCACACCATAGATTAAGGGTGTGGAGCTCTGCTGTACCTCAAGTTTCAATACAATTACTATTATTTTCTATTCAATTCTCTTTTATTCTTATTCCAAGATATACGTTGCACAACACTTTGATGAATGTGATGATCCGTGACACTCATCATCATTCTCACCTATGAACGCGCGTGATTGACAACCACTTCCGTTCTACTCTAGGCTGGGCGCATATCTCTTAGATTCCCCAACAGAATCTTCGTGGTATAAGCTAGATAGATGGCGGCATTCATGGGGATTCGAAAAGTCTAACCTTGTCTGTGGTATTTCGAGTAGGATTTCGGTATTGAATGACTGTGACGAGCTTCAAACTCCTGAAGGCTGGGCGTGATGACAAACGCAAAAGAATCAAGGGATTCTACTCCAACCTGATTGAGAACCGACAGATGATTAGCCGTGCTGTGATAGAGCATTTGGACCATTTTTACTGAGAGGATGGGATGTAGCTATCAACAAGGGTGATGCCTCCAGACGATTAGCCGTGCAGTGACAGCGCATAGGACCATTTTCCCGAGAGGATTAAAAGTAGCCATTGATGATGGTGATGCCCTACATACAGCTTGCCATGGAAAGGAGTAAGAAGGATTGGATGAAAGCAATAAAAAAGTAGAGATTTGAAAGGATTCTAGCATCTCCACACGCCTATCTGAAATTCCCACTATTGATTTACATAAGTATTTCTATCCTATTTTATTTTCTGTTTATTTTTATTAATCATATTTGATTTTCTAAATTCCATAATTTTATCCTCCTGACTGGGATTTACAAGATGACCATAGCTTGCTTCATACCAATAATCTCTGTGGGATCGACCCTTACTCACGTAAGGTATTACTTGGATGACCCAGTACACTTGCTAGTTAAGTTGAATGGAGTTGTGGAAAGAAAGTACTGAGTTAATTTTTATGCACATGCCAAAGAGCCATTATTGTTGATCACAATTTCGTCCACCAAAGGGGTTGGGATATTCTAAGTAATCCCGAATTAAATGTTGGATACAATATGATCCGAGAATTCTATGCAAATTTGTGGATGATAGATAAGCAAAAGAAAGATGGAACAACCTTCCATACCTTTTGCACCATGGTTAGAGGGAAGATCATGTATTTTCAACTGGATAGAGTGAGAGAGATCTTCAAACTACCTCTGCAACAAGATGACCGTGAGTCATACAACAGAAGGGTTGTAGCCAACCAAAAGCTGGATCAGATCCTAGAGGATATATGCCTGCCGGGAACTCAATGGATTGAGAATACAAAAGCGGAGCCATGCCAACTAAAAAGAGCCAGCCTCAAGCCTATTGCTAGAGGATGGCTAGACTTCATTGGGCGTTCTATACTCCCCACAAGTAACCACTCTAAAGTTAATATTGCAAGAGCTATGAGGATTCACTGCATCATGATGGGGAATGATGTGGAATTCCACCAAATAATCCCCCATGAGATTTACAAGCTATCAAATAGAGATTCCATTAGGGCCATGCTGGCTTATCCAAATCTCATCTTTCACTTATGCCAAGAGGCTAAGGTTCTGATCCAAATGGACAACTTTATTCCAGTGGAAAAACCAATCACCAAGCAGGTGATGGAGAGCTCCAAGATAAAAGACGATCACCCTAAGAGGAAGGCACCTGAGCCTTCCCAAGAGATCCCTCCAATGGATTACTGAGAATAGCTGAAGGCGTCTGTAATACACTTATAGAGCACTTTAGATCAGCTTAGAGAGGAGCAGAAAGATCAGACTAGCATGATTTGTAAACTGATCAAGGATCAAGAGAAGCAGGGGCGTGAAATTGAGGAGTTAAAGCGCCAGAAGCTATCTCCTAAAGAGCCCAGGGCCCCTCAAGCTGAAGAAGCATGCGCCCCTCAAGTTAAAGAGCCCTGCATCCCACAGCCTGAAGAATCCAGCATCCCCCAAGCTGAAGGTTGTTGAGTTTCAACTCTGTGGCTATTCTAATTCCTGTTTTTCATATTTCTGTTATTCTAATTCATAATTAGGTTGCATGAACACTAGTAGTAATTAATTCTTTATCTTTATTTTTATTTTTTATTTCTTTTAATTTTTTAGGATTACATAAGCATTAATAGTAATTAATTAATTTTTAAATTTTCCAATTAGCTATAAATTATTTCTCTTATCGTCACTAAACATGAATAAAATAATAGTTTTTTTAGAAGAGATAAAGATGCATAAATTTTTGAGTTTTCCAAGAAATAACAGTTACATTATTTTGATGTGGTGGCATTACTTTAATTTTTGAATGCATGAATAAACAGTGCATATTTGAAGTTGAATTTTATGATGTTGGCTCTTGAAAGAATGAAGAAAAAAGAAAAATATTATTGATAATCTGAAAAATTCAAAATTTGATTCTTGAAGCAAGAAAAATCTTGCATAAAAAAAGTGACAGGAAAAAAAAGTAGAAAGAAAAAGAAAAAAAAGTAGAAGAATCCATTACTACCCAAAAATACAGGAAAAAGAGGGCAGATTGAAAAAGCCAATAACCCTTTAAACCAAAAGGCAAAGGAAAAAGTGTCTCAAGTCCTTGAGGATCAGTGGATAGGAGGGCCTAAAGGAATAAAATCCTGGCCTAAGCGGCTCAACCAAGCTATCCCTAGCCATGTGCTTGTGGTGTGAAGGTATCAAGTGAAAAGCTTGAGACTGAGCAGATAAAGTCATGATCCAAAGCAAAAAGAGTGCGCTTAAGAACTCTGGACACCTCTATTTGGGGACTGTAGCAAAGCTGAGTCACAATCTGAAAAGGTTCATCCAGTTAAAGTGTCTGTGGCATTATTGTATCCAGTGGTAATACTGGAAAACAAGGTGCTTAAGATCACGGCCAAGACTCTGAAAGCTGTGTTCAAGAATAAAAAAGAGCTTAACTAGAAGAGTCAATAATATTATCTAGATTCTAAGTTCCTAAAGATTCTAGCCATTCTTATTTTCAATGGATAGTGAGATGCCAAGGCTATTCAGAAGCAAAAAGCTACTAAGTCCCGCTCATCTAATTGAAACTGAGCTTCATTCGAAACTAAGAGATTTATTGCATTCTAACCTTCTTTTCGTCCTATTTATTTTAAGTTTCTTAGGGACAAGCAACAGTTTAAGTTTGGTGTAGTGATAAGCGGATATTTTATACGCTTTCTGACATAGTTTTCTTATAGTTTTAAATATGTTTTATCTAGTTTTTATTAAGTTTTTACAGGTTTTAATGCTAAATTCATATTTTTGGATCCTACTTTGAGTGTGTGTGTTTTTTTACCATTTCAAGTACCTTTTTGGCTGATTTTGAGGAGTTGGAGCAAAAGTCTGATTCAGAGAAAGCATTGCAGATGCTGTCCAAATCTGACCTCCTTGCACTCGAAGGAGATTTTCTAGAGCTACAGAAGCTCAAATGGCACGTTCTCAACGGCTATGGAAAGCTAACTTCCATATCTTTCCAGAAATGTATAATAGTTTATACATTTTTTCGGATTAGAAGCCCAAAACTGGTGTCCAATGCCAGCTTCCTGCCCCCTTTCTGGCGTCCAGCGCCCAAGGAGCAGAGCCCAATGTCCAAACGCCCAGAGAGGACTCGCTAGCTGGTGTTCTACACCCAAAAGACCTCATAGTACGTGGATCTCATTAAAGCTCAGCCCAAACACTCACCAAGTGGGACCCAGAAGTATATTTTAGCACTAAAAAGACTGTTTTACCCTTACTAGTCATTAGTTTAGCATTTAAGGGATTTAATTCATGTTATTCGAGACTTTTACATCACCTTTACCATATTTTTGAATTCATCATTGTATCTTACCTCAGTATGAGTTTCTAAACCTCCGAAGTTGAGGGGAGGAGCCCTGATGAGTCCTATGAATTAATAAAAGTATTATTATTTCTTCTCCGATATGTGTTTGATCTATTTCTAAGATGTATATCTAATCTTCATCGTGGTGAATAGGATGATCTGACTAATTAGCTCTGTTCATTACACTAAGACGAACATGCCTGACAACACCCGCGTCTACTTGGGTTCATGTGAATACATGACTGAAAAGCATGAGCCAACAGCTATGTTTAGACATCTCTCAGACGGTTAATCCACGACTTTATTGGGGACTTCTCGAGACACCAGTTCATCCAATTTATGGGGAGATTAGGGTCTCTGTGGTATAGGCTAGAATCCAAAGAAGTAGTGTTCTCTGATCTGGAAGATTCGACCTTGTCTGTGGTATTTTGAGTAGGATTGCCAGGAGAATGACTTACTAGCGCTTTACCCTTCGTCAGGTTGGATGACCACTGCCAATAGCGTTCAATCTATTTGTAGCATAGGAGATCAATGACCACAGCCCATGGCGTTGATCATATACAGCCTGCCATAGAAGAGATCACTCATAAGAAGAGATGATAGTACTACCAGAATTAATTCAGAAAGACTAAGCAACTCCAACCCTTAACTATTCTCCTTTCATAGTTTACATGACTTCTGAGTTCTAATTACCTTGTTTATTTATTCCCTTTATTTTTATGTAATTAAAAATAACATACCAACATCTCCTACTCTCTCATCTGCCTGAATAAGACCGGCAGGATGACCATAGATTGCTTCAAACCACAATCCTCGTGGAATCGACCCTGACTTGCTCAAGTATTACCTGGACGACCCAGTGCACTTACTGGTACAACAGTACGAAGGTACGGGGATTCGTGCTACTAGTACCACCTCCTACCTTTGCTTACAAAGAACTCGGACAACATTACCGCATCAGAAAAGATGTCAGACTAATCCCTTATAGGAGTCTGGACCTTACGTTTAGGCCCAAATCACTCTGGTTTCAAGTAAGCCTTGGAATATTGGCGCCGTTGCTGGAGACCTAGTAATCAATACCGCACGATGGTAGACGACATTCTATAAAATAGGCACACAACTTCTGACTTAGCGGGCTATAAAGTGGAGCAACACAACGACGATCACGCACTTGTCATACCTCCCTAAACTGACAAAGGAAAATGAGCTACTGGAGATACACCCTACACATCAAGGAGGATGAAGAATAATCTCAAAAGTCCATCAATCGGGGGGATCAGGAGAAAGAGATCCTACCAAGCTCATGGGATGAGTTCACGAGCATCAAGTTCAGTTAGAGCAGCTCGAGAACAAGTTAGAACAACAACATAAATCAGAACAAGCCCTACGAAGGGAAGTACGATGACGAAGAGAACTAGAAGAAAAATTCAAAAAGCTGGAATCTGATGACTTGCATCATCTATTTGTTGCTCATAGAGTTTTGTCCATAAAATGAATGACTTCTCATTAATTTAGTGCAATATTAATGGATAAATTATGAGTTTTTCGAATACTTCTTTGAAAATGTATCTTGCATGTATTTTAGGAGAAAAGAACAATAAAAAAGATAGAAGCAAGCAAGGAAGGTTGGGCACTTGCCCAGGCATGGCATGCTAAGCAAAGAATGAAGGTGTATCCATAGGCATGCCTGGGCATGGCACGCTAGGCTTGTGATCTAGAAAGATGACATAAGGCCAACAATGAGGGCTTGTCACTGGCGTGTTTGAAAGCGTGGCACGCCAAGGACATCACTACTGGTGTGCCTGCTGGCGTGCATGGGTGTGGCACGCTAGGGCAATCATCCAGAGAAGAAGCATGGCTGCAGCACAATGGGTGTGCCACTGGTGCTTGCATGGGCATGGCACGCCAAGACTCTAGAACGGGCGTGTGATCTGGCGTGTCTGGGCGTGGCACCCCACGCTCATTCCACAGAAAGGCAACCCTGACCCATCATTATGGATGTGCCATTGGCGTGTTCGAAGGCGTGGCACTCCCAGCTTGCAACAAAGGCATGTCTGATGGGGGAAAATCATCAGTAAAGAATTTCACAAAAATAATCGCGTTGCAAGTATAGTTCTAAACCGACAATTCAACCTCAATCAAATGTAATATGTTTGTCACTTAAACAAACCCAACAGAATTAACCGAAGTATTAAAACTCGGATCGTCTCTCAAGGAATTGCAGGGAATTGTTTTTACTATTGGTTATGGAAAAGTATCTTTTTGGGTTTTTGAAATAAGGAACAAGGAAATAAAATGGCAAGAAATTAAATTAATAACTAAGAAAACTCTTAACTAGGATTGAGAACTAGAAGTCATGTCCTCGTTATCATCTTCAACTAGGATGATAATTGTATTTCGCTTTCACTTAGTTAACCTCTACAATGAAGGTAAGTCAAGTGAGCAAAATCCACTTAGGTTCACAAGTCCTAATCAAAGACTAGATTTAGTGAAGCCTAAGCTAATCAGCTATTTTCAATTGTCCTTCAACAAGAGAATTTGATAACTCTATAGTATTAACTAATCAATCCATGTCAAGAATATAAAAAGCTAATTTAAAATCCAACCAAGCATTTTATCAAATACTTGGAAGGCATAACATAAAAACATAGAAGAATAACAAGGATTATTAACTTTAAACAACCAATTGCAAGCATCAATAACACAAATTAAAGAAAGCAACAATAATCATAGAAAAAATAAATTGCATTAATATGGAAATCGAATCTAACATCAAACATTCATAAACTAAATTGCCAACATAAAGTAATCAACAAGGAAAATAAATAAACTAGAATGCTAGAACAAATAAAAGTAGAAGAGAAACTAAATTAAAGGAACATTGAACCTGAATTTGAGAAGAAATTGAAAAGAGAACCCTAAAACCTAGAGAGGAGAGAGCCTCTCTCTCTAAAAAACTACATCTAAACCTAAAATTATGTGAATGAGAAGTGAATGATTGATTCCCCTACTCTGCAGCCTCTAATATATGTTTTCGGGCTTGAAACTAGGCCAAAAACAGCCCCAAAATCGCCCCCAGTGATTTCTGATACGTCCAGCACGTGGTTCTGTCACGCGTACGCGTCGCCCACGCGTACGCGTCGCTGTACTTTCGCAAGGTCATTCGTACGCGTGATCCACGTGTGCGCATTGCCTAACTGCATGGCAACTATGGTAAATTGCATATTATTTTAAAGCCCCGGATATTATCTTTCCAACGCAATTGGAACCGCCTCATTCAAACCTCTGTAGCTCAAGTTATGGTCGATTTAGTACGAAGAGGTCAGGGTTGACACCTAAGCAATTCCTTTAATTTCTTGTATTCCTTCTGCTTTTGCATGCTTCATTTCCATCCTCTAAGCCATTCCTACCCTATAAACCCTGAAATCACTTAACAAACATGTCATGGCATCGAATGGTAATAAGAGAGGATTAAAATTAGCAAATTTAGGGCCAAAGAAGCATGTTTTCAATCATAGCACAAATTTAGGAAGGAAAATGCAAAACATGCGAATTTAATGAATAAGTGTGAGAATAATGGATAAAATCCACTAAATTAAGCACAAGATAAACCGTAAAATAGCGGTTTATCAATCTCCCAACACTTAAACATTAGCATGTCCTCATACTAAGCTCAAGAGAAAGTATAAAAGAGTGAAAAGGATTGGTAGAATGTATGAAATGCAACCTATCTATATGAATGCAACTAAATGTGAAATGCTTCTACCTACTTGGTTAAAAGTAAATAAATCTTTCAAGAACAAATATGAACTTGATTTCACTAATTCAAATCATAAAAATGAAGTACAAATAGACTTGCAAGAAGAAGATAGCTCATGAAAGCCGGAAACAAAGAATCGAGCATCGAACCCTCATTGGAAGTGTATACACTCTAGCCGCTCAGGTGATTAAGGTTCGATTCTCTTAATTCTCTACTAAGCTTGCTTTCTAAGACTTGCTCTTCATCTAACAATCAACAAAACTTTAATGCACAAATACGCATATCAAGAGGTCTTTTAAGTGTTGTAATGGGGTTATGGTTAAGGTAGGATTGTATTTGGTTAAGTGGACTAAAATCTGAATCGTTGATTAACCCAAAATTTCCACCTAACTTGAGACAGTCCATGTAATCACAATACAAAATCTAACTACCCATTAACTATGTTTTCCACATATTCATGCATTCCAATTTTGAGTACAGTACATATGCATTGCTATCACCATATACTTTGGGATATTTTGTCCACTTTTTATATTTGCTCTTGTTCTTTTCTTTTTCTCTTTTTCTTTTCTTTTTCTTTTTATTTTTCTCATTGCATATGATTATGGTATTGAATTCAAGAATATATGATCAACTTTTTTTTTTCACATTTTCACCAAAAATATACAATATACCCAATTTTCAAACCAAATGCTCCCAAACTGATTTCCCCACACTTAAATCATGAGCACTCTCACTAGTCTAAGCTAATCAAGGATTCAAATTAAGAAAATTATTGTTTTTTGCTTAGAGTTAATGATGTGCTAAAGTAAAGAACAAATAGGTAAAATAGGCTCAACATTGGTTTGCAAAGGATAATGAAAGGTTAAGGCCATATGGGTATGTAAGCTAAGTGAAACAAAGGCCTCAATCATATAAGTGCATGCATACATCAAACAATGGAAATATAGAATCAAGCAAGACAAAGATCACAATTTTAGAGAGAACAACACACACCAAAATAACATATTGGTTGGTAAAATACAACCAATCGAATAGGTTCAAAATCTCACTGGTTTTGTGTGTTCGAGCTCTAAACCATGTTCCAAAATAAATTTCTTCAAACAATTTTAACAAAAATTTTAATTCAAATTATTGAAATGCTTTGAGATAGTTTCTTAGAAAAGAATTTAATTATCACTTTAACCAATTAGTGGTAAAATATGCATGAAATCTAACAAATATGCAATCAAACATACAAATGCAACCACTAACTAATTAAACATTGGTATTGGAAAAAGAAGTAGTTACCCACGGAAGTTGGTATATATCGACCTCCCCACACTTAAAGATTGCACCATCCTTGGTGCATGCAAATAAGTGCAAGTGGATGGGCTGCTACAACTGATGCTTTTTTTCTCAAAAGATTGTGCACAAGAACTCATCGTCCGCCCCATTTAGAAGTATTCTGTTTCCCTTCTTGATGGCTGATGACTTGCATCATCTACCCTTCTTTCTTGCATAAAGAAGACCATAAAAGAGCACAAATTTCATTTGATCAGTACAATTCATGCATTTTTTGATGAATATTATGGTACACTACTTTGAGATGAGTTGTGCTGAATTTTAGGTGAAAAAAGCATCAAAAATGGGAAAAAGATGATGAGAGAACTTTTGCGTGGTCTAGAATTCAGAATAAATTTCCGTTGCAAGTATAGCTTCTAAACCAACAAAAGTCCTTTCATACAAACGTTTTGGTTGTCACAAGTAACAAACCCCTTTGAAATTGATAACAGAGTATTCAAATCTCGGGTCGTCTTCTCAAGGAATTGCAGGGAGGTATGTTCTTATTATTGGCTATGAAAAAGGTAAAATTGGGGGTTTTGAAATTAAGGAAGAAGTATGACAAGTAATTTAAATAACAATTGGAAGTTATGAGAAATTGGCAGGGTATGAGAAATTGGAAGTCCAGACTTAGTTATTCTTATCACTAATAATGAAAGTTGAATTAGCAAAGATAACTCCTAAGAAAAGGTTGGGATTATTGAAGTTCAGTTCAATTAGCAAAGATAACAGTTATCAATTATGTTGAGCTAAGATAACTCCTGAGTTACTGATTTCTTAACCAAGACCAAAAAGGGGAAAAGTAAAATCTACTTGAATGAAAATAAATTGGATAAAGCCAAAGCATCCATAACATATAAATCTGAAATACCTCAAATTATATTAAATAAAAATGTCAATTCTAACATGGACCCAATTGGGGCAACATCAATCAAACACAATAAAAGCTTCAGAGTAAACAAAAATAGAAGAGAAATTAAATAGTAAAAGGAATATTGAACCTGTAATGAAGAAGTTGAAATCCTAATCCTAATCCTAAGAGAGAGGAGAGAACCTCTCTCACTAAAAACTACATCTAAAACTAAAAATTATGAATTATGAGAGCATGATCATGAATGGATGCATTCCCCTACTTTATAGCCTCTAATATGTATTCTCTGGGCCGAAAACTGGGTCAGAAACAGCCCAGAAGTTACTTCCAGCGCTTTCTGGTCCGTACAGGCCGCGGCCAAGCGACGCGGAGGCATCGCCCACGCGGCCGCGCGGATTGATGTTCGCAGATGCGACGCGTCCGCGTGGATCACGCGTTCGCGTCGCCTAGCATCAAGGCAACTATGGAATATTATATATCAAATCTAAGCCCCGGACGTTAGCTTTCCAACGCAACTGAAACCGTATCGTTTGGACCTCTATAGCTAAAGTTATAGCCGTTTGAGTGCAAAGAGGTCAGGCTGGACAGCTTAGTAGTTTCTCCAACTTCTTGTATTCCTTCCATTTTTGCATTCTTCCTTTCTATCCTCTGAGCCATTCCTGCCCTATAATATCTGAAAATACTTAACACACATATCAAGGCATCTAATGGTAATAAGAGAGGATTAAACATAGGGAACTTAAGGCCAAAGAAGCATGTTTTCAATTAAAGCACATAATTAGGAAGGCAAATGTAAAACCATGCAAATAGTATGAATAAGTGGGTAAAGAGTTGATAAAATCCACTCAATTAAGCACAGGATAAACCATAAAATAGTGGTTTATCAGAAGACAAACAAGAAGCTGGGCGTGTGAAACTGGCGTGCCACTTGAGAGCATACGCCACAAAAATGCACTGGCGTGGCACGCCAGGAGCTAGGCGTGGAACGCCAGTACTAAATTCCAGAAGGGAGATCCAAGCATGCATGTGGGCGTGGCACGCCAGGAACTAGGTGTGGCACGCTAGTATAAACTTCCAAAGAGTAAAATGGAGGACACAAAAGGGGCGTGGCACGCCAGGTTGGGCGTGGCACGCCTGACCCATCAACTCCTACGGGCGTGCCACTTGAGCAAAGGGGCGTGGCACGCCAATTCACCATCTCAAGAAGAATCTCCACTATGGTGTGTGATAAAACCCATTTTTAGGGTTTATCTTGTGTTGAATTTAGAGTATTTTGCTAACATTTTCTCACATTTAGCCACTGAATTGGCGTGGTTTTGTTATCTCTCCCGTATATGTGCTTGAATGTAAAAACATGCTTTTTAAGCCTTTACTTTGGTAATTTTAATTCATCCTTGATTCCATAAGATGCCTTGATGTGTTTGCTAGTAATCTCAAGTTAAAATAGGCTAGGCATGGATCAAAGGAACAAGGAAGAAAGCATGCAGGTAGGGAGAAGCACAAAAAGCCAAAGAACTAATCTCATCCAAGGACGCGCACGCGCACAAGGCGCTCGCGCGCACATTGCGATATCGACCAGGGACGCGTACGCGTACCGTGCGCATCCATGCCGAAGGCCGCACGTGATTTTTAAATGAAACTCGTGCCCAACAATTTATGGGAAGTTGTGGGGCCTAGTTACAACCAATTTTGGCGCCCAAGTGCTTTAAAGGACCAAGGATTAAAGGGGAAGGCATCATCAATCAATCTTTCATCAATAGATCATACATACACATTAGGATTAGTTTAGAAGTAGTTTTCTAGAGAGAGAAGCTCTCTTTTCTCTCTAGAATTAGGATTAGGTTTAGGTTAATCTCTCCTCTTAGATCTAGGTTTAATTTATGCTTTAATTCACTTTACTTTTATCAATTCTTACTCCTCTCTTCTTCCTCTTTCTAGTTTTATGCTTTAATTCTTGTAATTCTTCACTTTGTTGTAGATCTAGTGTTGTTCTTTTGTTTTCTTTCAATAAAGCAATTTGAGGTAATTCATGACAATTGTGATTTCCTTAGTTGTTGTTGTTAATTCTTTGCATTCAATTGTAGTTAGAATTCATTCTTGTTGTGATTTACTATACTTTTCTTTTGTACCTTCCAAGTGTTTGATGAAATGCTTGGGAGGATGTTAGAATAGAATTTTATGTTCTTGGCTTGAGAAGGTAACTTAGGATTTCTTGAGTTACTAGTGTCCAATTGATTGATAGTTGATAGCCATTGACTCTAGCCTTCATTAATCCAATTAGTGAAAAAGCTAGGATTTATGGACTTGGATTGATATAACTCACTTGACTTTCCTTTGCTATTAGTTAGAGGATGACTTAGTGAGATTAATCCTTGCAACTACCATACTTGTGGCTAGTAATGATGATGATGACCCTTGACAACCAAATCTTGCCAAGACCATTTTGTTAATAAAATTTTCTTACCATTTACTATTCATGTTTCTCATCTAAAACCCCAAAATAAACAAGTCCATACCGATAACAAGAACACTACCCTGCAAGTCCTTTGAGAGACGACCCGAGGTTTAAATACTTCGGTTTATAGATTTTAGGGGTTTGTACTTGTGACAAACAAATTTTTGTATGAAAGGATTATTGTTGGTTTAGAGACTATACTTTACAACAAGATTTCATTAGTAAAATTCTAAACCGTCAAAAACCTAATCATCAAAATGGCGCCGTTGCCGGGGAGTTGCAATGGTGTTATGTTATTGGTTATCGTACATATGTGAATATTGTAAATATCTTGTCTTTTGCTTGTTTACTAGGTTTTGTTAGTTTTACTTTGTTTTCTCATAATGAATTCTCACTTTGGCAATGAGTTTGGCCCTAATTGTGTTGTAGGAAATGTGAACTTCAATGATAACATGTATCAAGCATAGAACACTCCAAGATGGGAGGAACCTCAAGGAATTGATCACTCCTATTGGCAACAACCTCCGGACACTTATAGGTATAACTCACATCCTAATGCATGTCAATTCAACGGCTATGGTGAAACTTTTTGCGACAATCAATCGCCACCATCATATGCCTATGAACCTTATCCTTAACATGATGCTCAACCATACTCACAAGCCTCTCCACACCAAGCACCTTCCTATGATCCATATCCACCACATGACCAATCACCCATGTCACATTCTTATGATCATCATGAGCAAGAACCTTTAGAACCACCACAACTCTATCAAGATTGCTACCAAGAACCACCCCAATACACACCATCTCCACAATTTTACCAAGAAGAACCACCTTCTTACCATGAACCCTCTCTCCAACATAATGAATCTTCCTACTCACCCCAAGCCCCAATAGACGATCCTCTCACCTTGTTACTTCAAGGACAAGAAGTCATGAAGCGGGATTCATTTGCGTTTGTAACCAATTTGACCAAGGTGGTGCACGCTTTAGCCCACAAATATTTGAATACTCAAGTTATCCCCGTAGCCTCATGTGGAAAGCCTAAGAAAGAGCAAAGCATGGAGAAGATATCAGAAAATCCGGTGAAAAAGGAAGAGTCGGTAATAGTAGTGGAGCAATTGGAGAAGCCTACGGGTATTGAAACAAAGGAATAAGTGGTTCAAGACTTAAGAAATATGAAACCACCATGTGAATCTCAACAACCTCCGGAGCATATCAAGATCGAAGAATACGAGGAGGTTAATCAAGAGATAGATTCAATCATGGAGGAATTTCTATCTATAATTGAATCTCTCCCTATTGGACATGGAGTTGGAATTATAGAAGAGTGTGCACAACCTCTCGTACCCTTGGTAAACAATGAAGAAGAGAATAAACCGAAAGAGATCCGCCAAGGAGAAAAAGTCGGCATGGTGTATATTGAAATTGAAGAATATGAAGAGGTTGATCAAGAAATGGATTTACTCATCGATGAATTCCTATCCGAAATTGAATCACCTCCCATTGGGCAAGAAACCGAAATTCTTGACGACAACACCAAGCCAAGTAAAAAAAGTGAAAAGGTTGAAATTGAAGAAATTTGTCAAGAGGTGGAAATACACAAAGAAGAGCACAAGGAAGTAGACCTTGCATTGTCTAAGTGTGGGGAAGTCTCCCTTCCCAAGTCACCATCCAACACAACATTCAAGTGGGTAAAATTCTTATCCTTAAGCATTACTTTCTCACTTGAATATTGTTTGATTGAAATAGATGGACAACTTAGAGCTCTTTGTGGACTTATAGGAAAAAGAGAATTGTGTAGTGGTTGGAAATTTGGTATAAAGCTCACTAAGGTCAAAGCTTTAAGGTATAGGGATTATGATGGGACAAGAACCACTTTGTATGGGTCTAGAAGGAAGAATTAGTGGACTAAAGAGAATTATATGTGTCGACCGCCCTTATGTCAACCACCTGTGCAGAAAAATCATGAAACTCAACTTACGGATGGGTGTGAAGATAAGATATGGGATCCCAGTTCGCTATGTGAAGACCAACTATGGGAACTCATATCTTGGGTTGAACTTTGCCCAAGCTTGGTGAAGATGGTTGGAAATTCTATCAACCAATTGAGAAGCAAAGATCCTTGGAGATTCAAGGATGAGTACAAGCACAAGCCACCATGACAATAAGTTCCTCAAAATATCCAACTTAAGGACTTTAACTAAAAGTGCTAGGTGGGAGACACCCCACCATGGTAAACTCTTCCCAATCTCTTTTAGTTTTATTTGATAAGTGATTTGAGTTGCCATTGTAGGTAGATCTTCAATTCATATGGATTTGTTTGTATAAATTGATTGTTAGCATAGTCACATGTATGTTGTGTTTAGTAGTAGATGAATAAAATCAAATTGCATTTTTTTTGTGAATTGTATGATATTTGATTGAATAAAAAGTTGTAGGCATCATAGGGAGCCCTTGGGCATATTTTTCTGCTTATTGGGCAATAAAAAAAGGGGGGGAAGGATGCGCGCGCACGCTGTACGCGCACGCGTCCATGAGCGGATGCACCACCATACATTTTCCAGAGAGTTGGGCCTCTATTGGGCGAACATTGTGCCATTGGCCCAACTCTCCCACGCGGACGCGCACAATGTCCGTGCGCGCCCATACATCATTAAAGGAAAGCACGCGGACGCGCACTTGCCGCGTACGCGTCCCTAGGCTGATGCCACCATCCCATACATGCCAGCCGAGAGTTAGGTTTGCGTTGGGCCAACACTAAGCCCCTGGCCCAACCTCTATCACGCGGACGCGCACTACACACCTTCGCGCCCATGAGTCTATAAGCGTATACGCGTGCACGCGCACTTGCCGCGTGCATGCCGCTCTAGTCCAACACCTAACACGCGTGCGCGCACGGTACGCGCACGCACCCTTCCCAATTTTCACCCAGCATGCGTGAGCGCGCCTTGCGCGCACGCATTGGTTCCCATATTCATCAATGCATGCTGGCGCGTCTGTGTCGATTTGAAAACAGGATAACCCCAGCACGCGAGGAATGCTACGCAGTCGCGCACCTCACACCCCTTTCTTCTCCAACGTCTCTCCTACCTCTCTCATCCTCTCCAACCCTCTTCGACCATCACGCTGGCGACGACCGCCGCTGCCACCTCCAACCATCACCTTCATTTCTCCCCTCTCTCGTACAAACACACTCTCTCTCCCTCTCACTCTATCTCTCACGGCCACAACCAGCGCACCTCCGCCGCCGTGGGTCTCTGCCGCCACCATCATCCTAGGCGGCAGTTCTGCTTCTGACTCGACCACCCTCACCGCTGCCCCGTTGCCTACCCACCCCCATTTTTGATTCTGCTCAGCTTCCAGGTTACCTGCTTTCGCCTCAACTCTACTTTCTTGTTTCTTAATTTTACTCTTAGTTACTGTTAGTATTAATTAGTTAGAACTTGATTTTCGCATGTTAGGTTAGCTAGAGATATCTGCTGTTAGGTAGCTAGGTCTGGGTAGAGAATTCTAGGCCTAATAATTGCTCCATTTGTGTTCATTCTCTGTTTGGTACTTGTCTGTGGAATGCTAATTTTGAGCTGCTCTGAATTTATACTAGTGTTGCCTTGCTGCTATATTACTACTGCTGTGTTTAATTGATGCTGCCTAAGTCATGTGAATTCCCTACTTGTTTGCTATATGCCCTCATGTAATTATTTGTGCTAGGATTGCTATCCGGGAACGTCTAAATTACTGCCAGAATACTGCCCGATTTTTTGAAAATCCCTATATTTTTACTTGTTAATTGAGATTGAACTTGATACTTTTCAACATGAGTTTTATAGAATCCTTCAAGTTCAATTGCTCGATAACTTCGGGTTAGTTTATCCGTGTTTCATTTGCTTCCCGTGAGTTGCTTTGAACCATTGCATGTTTTTACCTTTCAAGTTAATCAAATACCTTTGCTTTGTGCTATTTTTATCATTTGACTTAACTTCGCAATCTCTTTGAAGCATGGTTCTTCGTTTCCATTAATTGGTGAATTTTCAATTGTGTAACCCGTTTGACTCAATTTGGTTTCCTCTTCCTTAGGTTTATGTTACACAAAAATGCTTCTTACACTCGTCACACTAATTATCGCATAGCTAGTAACCATGACATTGATGATATCCTTTCAATTGATTACTCATCTTGTAATTTTATGTTTCATCATCAATGACGGCTTTGCCTTCATCAATGTGAGCATCCTTGTTTTCTAAGCTTTGTGAACCATCATACCCCTAACCGTTGAACTAAACTTTCTAACTTCTAACTTGCTCACCTAGCTAACTTTCTCTTGGTTTTAAACTAACCATTGACCTTTCTCTTGGGTGTGATGCTCGTTGAGCTTAATAAGCAAGCATGATATGTCTAATGCTTGAATTCTTAGTTTATGGCTATGTTTTCTGTGCTTACTTGCTATCCAAGTTTTCAATTTTAGTTCACCACATGCCTATTTGTCATTCATCTTACATCCTGAACATGTCTTACTTGCTTCGTGCTACTTGCTTAATCGCTTATATTCTATTCTATCTTTATTTTCAGGATGTCAGACAAAGGAAAGGCCATAGCCACTACCTCCAAGAAAAGGAAACACTCTAAGATTTCTACCCCTTCTCCCTATGCGAATTATGCTAAGAATCCGCTGAATGACACCGATAAGGAAAATCTGTTGCTACCTTCCACTGATCCAGAAAAATTTCCCAACCTTTACTGTGAGCTTCGCCTTCCCAATTATCGGAAGAAGAACTTGAATATTGAGAAGAAGCTCGTCCTCCCCAATGATGTGAGACGCGCAATCAACACTCGTATCCTAGAGTTGGGTTTGGAATTTGTTGATAGGGATTTGGGAAGCATTAATGTCTCATGGGTCAAGGAGTTCTATTGCAACTTCTTCCGTCCTACTCTTGACTCAGTACAGCTAAGGGGTAGAGAGATCATGAGTACTGAAACTACTATTGAGGTGGCATTACAGTGTCGACACCTTACTGATGGCACCTGCGCTCATCAGCAGGCTGATGTTGTTATCCAGAGCATGACCTTCGACTATGAGGCGCTTAAGCGCGTGATTGCCATACCCGATGCTCCTTGGGTCATGGATTAGGGCAACACAAAGCCCAAAGGGATGTTTTTTGCTAATTTGACTAGAGAGGCCAAGACTTGGCAGATGATATTTGCCCACTATGTCTTACCCACCACTCACTTTTCTGAGATCCCGATGGAGATGTTACTTCTGATTGGTTGTGTCATGGAGGGTAAGGAGGTTTATTTTCCCCAATTGATCCGGCAGAGCATGTGGCGAGCACACATTCGTGGCCTACTCCCATTTCCTACACTGGTCACCAGCATGGCCGCATTAGCTGAGGTTCCTTGGCTGGATGATGATATGACACCACCACCCCTAGATGACGATGACAAGAAGGCTACTATTCCTTGGGGTGGTTGGTTGCATGAGAAGCCCCCGGCTAGACGCCGTTCTCGGGCTAAGGCAGCTAGACCTTTACCCGCCACAACAGCAGCTCCATCATCTTCTACAGCCCCTTCTTCAGCCGCAGCCCATGTACCACCACCACCAGCACCTGAGCCAACATACCTACTGGTTCACCGTCTGTTTCGATTTATGGAGCGCAGTAAGCACCAGCTCATGCGTCGCCTGGATCGGATTGATCAGGTGTTTATCTCTCAGGGTATTGAGCTACCTCCGTTCCTAGACTCTCCAGCCTCCGATGAGCAGGATCATCAGGAGGAGGATGTTAAGGAGCCGGCTCAGCAGGATGCACCACCAGAGACACATGTCACTATAGAGCCACAGAGATCCAGCAGCCAGTACCACAACCTCAGCCAGAGCCAAAGCCTACCGATGTACCTATCCCTGATCCTCGGGATTAGCATCGAGGACGATGCTTGATCTTAAGTGTGGGGAGGTTGCCGGTGGCACCATTAGAGGACCGGTGAACATTTTAGCTATTTCCTAGTTATGTTACCTAGTTATCTTATTTTGCACACTTTTGTATATATTTGGTGCATTTTGGTTTATTCTGGATACTTTTACCTTAGTTGTTGCATACTTTATCATTTTAGATTTTAGATATTTTGGATGCTAGATTTCATACTTTTAGTTAGATTTTTCAAGTTGGATTTTTCTTTATATACTTTTGCATATTTTTTTCTCTTTTAGCTTATGGTTATGATTAGAAATGGTTTTGGAATTGTCAAAGACCTAGTTAACCCTCTTTGCGTATGCACATGTTTTTGATTGAAAAAGGAAAGGGTAAACTATGGAATTTTTAGAATTTCTCAATCACAACGATGCTTAGTCAAATGTTGAGATTTTCCAAGGAACTTAACCATAGAGCACCAACCCAATTAATTGGAAAAATTTTTTGGAACTTGTTTGAATTATCTATATTTTGTGAAGCATGTTTTGAGCTAAGAACACAAGCAAGTGAGTTTTGAGCCTATTGATGTGGTTACACTTTATAACCACTTATTTTCCTTTCTTGTGTGCAATTATTCTCTTTCTATGATTGTGATCCTTGATTTGCCTAGTTCTATATGTCCAATTACTCCTTGTATTCATGCATTTGTATGATTGAGGCCATTATTTCATTAGCTCACTCAACCAAATAGCCTACCTTTTACCATCTATTGCAACCAAACTTTAAGCTTACGCTTAACCCACTTGTTTCTCAATTTAGCACATTACAAGCCCTAATGTGAAAAATAATAAAAGTCCCTTGTTTGGATCTTTGACTGGCTTAGGCTAGTGAGAGTGCTCATTTTCAAGATTAGTGAGGATTGGGAACATTGATTGGGATAAAAGGGATGTTTTATATTTTCATATTTGGGAATTGATGTATGCTCATGTATTGATTAAGTATAAGACCTTATGCACTGATGATCTTAGAAGAAAAAAAATGATGAGAAAAATAAAAGAAAAGAAAAGCAAAATATGGAAAAATATACATAAAGAAAAGAAAAGAAAAAAAAGAAGAAAAGCAATAAAAAGGGGACAAAATGCCCCAAAGCAGAGCTCAATAAGAGATCAATGCATAAGTGTTGTGAAATGAAGAAGAAAATGCATGAGTATATGGAAAGTGGGAAAGATGGGTAGTTAGATTAGAATTCAATTATATAGGTCACTATGTAGGTTAGGTGGGAAAGTTTAAGCTTATCAAAGGTCCAAACTCTAGTTTACTTATACATATATGATCCTACTGTGACCCTAACCCCATTACAACCTATGAAAGACCTCATGATGAATGTATGCATGCATGGATTAAGTGTTGATTGTTAGAAGAAGATCAAATCTTGGAAAAACATGAGTAGAAGTGAATTGAGTGAATTAACCCTTAAACACTTGAGTGAAAAGAGCGGATACACATCCGGTGAGGGTTCCCAAGCTCAATTACATGTTTTTCACCACTATCATCTATATTCATGCAAGTTATGATTCTTTTGATAATCCAATGCAATTGTTGTTTGGACTTGATTCCTATTGCTCTAGGTCTTGTGCTTAAACATGTTTTCTTGGGAATTGATTTATTTTGACCAAGCATTTTCATTCACTTTAGGTAGTTGCATTTAGATAGATTGCATGTAGTTAGTTGCATTTAATAAATGTCATACCCCTTAGTTCCTTCTTATTTTTGCATGAGGACATGCTAAGGTTTAAGTGTGGGGAGGTTGATAAACCCCGTTTTTAGGGTTTATCTTGTGTTAAATTTAGAGTATTTTGCTAACATTTTCTCACATTTAGCCACTGAATTAGCGTGGTTTTGTTATCTCTCCCGTATTTGTGCTTGAATGTAAAAACATGCTTTTTAAGCCTTTACTTTGGTAATTTTAATTCATCCTTGATTCCATAAGATGCCTTGATGTATTTGCTAGTAATCTCAGGTTAAAATAGGCTAGGCATAGATCAAAGGAACAAGGAAGGAAGCATGCAAGTAGGGAGAAGCACAAAAAGCCAAAGAACTGATCTCGTCCAAGGACGCGCATGCGCACAAGGCACTAGCGCGCACATTGCAATATTGACCAGGGATGCGTACGCGTACCATGCGCGTCCGCGCCGAAGGCCGCACGTGATTTTTAAATGAAACTCGTGCCCAGCGATTTCAGGGAAGTTATGGGGCCCAGTTACAACCAATTTTGGCGCCCAAGTGCTTTAAAGGACCAAGGATTGAAGGGGAAGGCATCATCAATCAATCTTTCATCAATAGATCATACATACACATTAGGATTAGTTTAGAAGTAGTTTTCTAGAGAGAGAAGCTCTCTCTTCTCTCTAGAATTAGGATTAGGTTTAGGTTAATCTCTCGTCTTAGATCTAGGTTTAATTCATGCTTTAATTCACTTTACTTTTATCAATTCTTACTCCTCTCTTCTTCCTCTTTCTAGTTTTATGCTTTAATTCTTGTAATTCTTCACTTTGTTGTGGATCTAGTGTTGTTTTTTTTTGTTTTCTTTCAATAAAGCAATTTGAGGTAATTCATGATAATTGTGATTTCCTTGATTGTTGTTGCTAATTTTTTGCATTCAATTGTAGTTAGAATTCATTCTTGTTGTGATTTACCATACTTTTCTTTTGTACCTTCCAAGTGTTTGATGAAATGCTTGGGAGGATGTTAGAATAGAATTTTATGTTCTTGGCTTGAGAAGGTAACTTAGGATTTCTTGAGTTACTAGTGTCCAATTGATTGATAGTTGATAGCCATTGACTCTAGCCTTCATTAATCCAATTAGTGAAAAAGCTAGGATTTATGGACTTGGATTGATATAACTCACTTGACTTTCCTTTGCTATTAGTTAGAGGATGACTTAGTGAGATTAATCCTTGCAACTACCATACTTGTGGCTAGTGATGATAATGAAAACCCTTGACAACCAAACCTTGCCAAGACCATTTTGTTAATAAAATTTCCTTACCATTTACTATTCATGTTTCTCATCTAAAACCCCAAAATAAACAATTCCATAACCGATAACAAGAACACTACCCTGCAAGTCCTTTGAGAGACGACCCGAGGTTTAAATACTTCGGTTTATAGATTTTAGGGGTTTGTACTTGTGACAAACAAATTTTTGTATGAAAGGATTATTGTTGGTTTAGAGACTATACTTTACAACGAGATTTCATTAGTGAAATTCTAAACCGTCAAAAACCTAATCATCAGCGTGCCACTTGGTGTCGAAGGCGTGGCACGCCAGCTCCAAAAAGTCACCTTGGCGTGCTGGTGCACGAAATTGTGATCAATACTTTTTAATACACGAAATAATCCCTAGTAATGGCTCCAAAGACTTGGTGCTCAATACCATGGCATAAACACAACTTCGCACAACTAACCAGCAAGTGCACTGGGTCGTCCAAGTAATAAACCTTACGCGAGTAAGGGTCGATCCCACGGAGATTGTTGCTATGAAGCAAGCTATGGTCACCTTGTAAATCTCAGTCAGGCAGACTCAAATGGGTATAGATGATGAATAAAGCATAAAGATAAAGATAGAGATACTTATGTACATCATTGGTGAGAGCTTCAGATAAGCGTATGAAGATGCCTTCCCTTCCGTCCCTCTGCTTTCCTACAGTCTTCATCCAATCCTTCTTACTCCTTTCCATGGCAAGCTCATGTAGGGTTTCACCGTTGTCAGTGGCTACCTCCCATCCTCTCAGTGAAAATGTTCCCATGCTCTGTCACAGCATATGGCTAATCAGCTGTCGGTTCTCGGTCAGGCCGGAATAAAATCCATCGATTCTTTTGCGTCTGTCACTAACGCCCCGCCTGCTAGGAGTTTGAAGCACGTCACAGTCATTCAATCATTGAATCCTACTCAGAATACCACAGACAAGGTTTAGACCTTCCGGATTCTCTTGAATGCCACCATCAGTTCTCGCCTATACCACGAAGATTCCGGTTAAAGAATCCAAGAGATATTCACTAGAGCCTCGTATGCTTGTAGAACAAGAGTGGTTGTCAGTCACTTTGTTCATAAGTGAGAATGATGATGAGTGTCACGGATCATCACATTCATCAAGTTGAAGAACAAGTGATATCTTGGACAAAGAACAAGCGGAATTGAATAGAAGAACAATAGTAATTGCATTAATACTCGAGGTACAGCAGAGCTCCACACCTTAATCTATGGTGTGTAGAAACTCCACCGTTGAAAATACATAAGAACAAGAGTGATCATTGGTTTCGGCCCCAGAGAGGGAACCAGAAGAACCAAGATGAAAATACAATAGTAAAAGGTCCTACTTATAGAAACTAGTAGCCTAAGGTGTACAAAGATGAGTAAATGACATAAAAATCTACTTCCGGGCCCACTTGGTGTGTGCTTGGGCTGAGCAAGGAAGCATTTTCGTGTAGAGACTCTTCTTGGAGTTAAACGCCAGCTTTTATGCCAGTTTGGGCGTTTAACTCCCATTTAGGTGCCAGTTCCGGCGTTTAACGCTGGAATTTCTGTAGGTGACTTTGAATGCCGGTTTGGGCCATCAAATCTTGGGCAAAGTATAGACTATCATATATTGCTGGAAAGCCCAGGATGTCTACTTTCCAACGCCGTTGAGAGCGCGCCAATTGGGTTTCTGTAGCTCCAGAAAATCCACTTCGAGTGCAGGGAGGTCAGAATCCAACAGCATCTGCAGTCCTTTTCAGTCTCTGAATCAGATTTTTGCTCAGATCCCTCAATTTCAGCCAGAAAATACCTGAAATCACAGAAAAACACACAAACTCATAGTAAAGTCCAGAAAAGTGAATTTTAACTAAAAACTAATAAAAATATACTAAGAACTCAACTAAAACTACCAAAAACATACTAAAAACAATGCCAAAAAGTGTACAAATTATCCGCTCATCACGTGCCACTTGAAGACCCAGGCGTGGCACGCCAAGCTTGAAGAGTGCACAAATACATGTGCGTGCCACTTGAGCAGTATGGCATGGCACGCTGGTATAAGTTTCCAGAGAGGATGGAAAAAGCCAATTATATGGGGCGTGCCACTTGGTATCGAAGGCATGGAACGCCATTCACTATTCTTCACTTAGGTGTGCCACTTGAGCAACCAGGTGTGGCACGCCAACGTCATTCAGAGGGCAAAGAATCATTGTGGCATGCCACTTTAGTTCGTGGCGTGGCACGCCAAACAGAGGAACCACTCATTCACAAAGGGGCGTGGCACGCTAGACCCTGGGCATGCCACGCTAGTGCAACTTTCCAGAGTAGCTTAGCCAAGCACACAACACGGGCGTGCCATGCTAGTTCAAGTTTCCAGAGGCAAAGGAAAATGGAAAAATCAAAGGATGTGCCACTTGAGCTCGAAGGCGTGGCATGCCAAGGTTGACAAAGGGACAAGCGTGCCACTTGAAAGATTGAGCGTGGCACGCCAAGCTAGCTTGAAGGGCACGTGACACGCCGATAAAGTGCCAGCCTCACGCCAGCTAAGAAGTCATGCTTATTGAGTGTTTTCCTTCCCTCCAAAATGTAATTTTCCCTTTTTTTCACTTTTGTAATTCTTTTATTTTTACTAGGAGTAGTATATATACCCCCAAGGAGTACTGAAGAGAAGTTAAGCAGTTAGTTCTAGATCCACTTTTACACTCCACTTTTGAGTACTTTTCAAGCTATGAGTAGCTAACTTCCCTCTCATTGAGAGAGGGAGCTCTGTTGTACTTGATGGATTGATAATAGTGAAATTCTTCTTCTCTTCATCTTTTCTTTGATTTGCTAGAAGGAATTTCGTTCTTAATGCATAGTGTTCAATTATCTTGGGAAAGAGATTGAATGCAATTGGGTTTCATGGGAACCTTGGGAAAGGAAACATGAAACCATGCTTGAAATCCTTTCTCACACTTGAGTAGATTCTGGGTTTTGGTGATGGGATACGTGACATATAATCCCCCTTTACCTGGACCTATGAGGGTGTGTGGTATAATCAGGGACCAAGCATATCTCTCTTTATGAGTAATTAGACCAAGAAATTGGCTATTGATCAAGATCTGAGAGATTGAGTCACCAAAGGATTGGGGCTCAATCAATCATGATTGCCAAGAGGTCAATGAGTTGCATGATTGAAGAAGGTATAAGCTAGATTTGATCCAAAGAGACAACATCTCCCAATCTCAATGAATTCCCCCATTCTTATCTATCCATTTCTTTACAGCTCAATTTTACATTCAGCAATTCTCCATTCCCATTTACATTCAAGTCAGTTATGATTCAGCACTTTACATTCTGTAATTTCCATTTTTGCACTTTATTGCTTTTCTTTATATTCTAGTCTTTTACATATATGTCATTTACAATTCTGCACTTCACAATCTTTTTGATCTGCTTAACTAATTCATCAATCAATTAAAACTGCTTGAATTTGCCAATCTCTGTGGATACGATCCCACTCCACTATGGGTTATTACTTGGCGATAATTTTGTTGCGCTTTTTGGCCTAAGACCATCAAGACCTTCAAGCCTTTCTCCAAGAGCAAGAAGGATTCCGAAGAACACAAGGGCAATTCGTGGCCACCATAGCCGAAGCGGTAAACCGCCTAATCCTCCTACGCTTATCCAATCAAGGCATTCCTCTTGAGGAATGCGGAGGGAAATCTAAAGCTTGTAGTGAAGAGGAGAGCATGGAGCCACAAGGGAAAGAAGAAAGGTTAGAGTTTGAAGTGCAACAAGAGGAAGAAAGTGGAGTATGGGAACCAGAGGAGAGAAAGAAGGAGTTGAGGGAGATTGATCAAGATGAGGATTCCATCATACACTACAAGAAAAATACCCATTCAGCCACACTTTTTTTAAGCTACATTTGAAAAGCATAGCCTATTCATAGAATAGGCTACGCTTTTCTCCGTGTTGCCTTTTTATAAGAGAAAAAAGATACACAATGCGGCATCATTTAAAAAGCATAGCCTTAGGTATTATAGAAATCACTTATAAAGCGTAGCCATAGGTTGATATCTATAGGTTCACTTTTCGTATCAAAGGAGATGCTTTTAAAGGGTAGCCTATTTGTTAAGTTTTGGGTGCATTTTGAAAGAGATGCCTAATGTATCTAAAGCAAAAAATTTATCACTTAGTAAATTTTTTCCCTCTTCTTCCTGAAAGCAAACTGATAACACTATGTAAAATTTTTATTCATTCCCTCCAAATCTCACTCACCTCCAAAACACCTTCCTCCACTTTCGTAAACCCTCGTCGCCCCCCACTCCCTCCAAAGTCACCATCGCGAAGGAAGAAACCCTACCTGCTGGCTCCAAAGATGACCATCGTCGCCCCCCACTCACTCTCTTCACTCTCGCCATTGACCCTCTCACTTTCGATCTCGTCATTGACCCTCTCACTCTCGCCATTGACCCTCTCACTACAAAAAGAAACCCTCTCACTCTCGCCGTTGACCGTCATCGCCCCCCACTCACCACTCACCCGCACTCACCACTCTCCACATTGCTGCACTACTAACTGTCGCTCTTCTTCCCTATCGCTTTCACTGATCGTCGTTGTGCCGCCCTCACCATCATCGCTGCGCCGCTCTCACCATCGTCATCTTCGTGCTTTTCATCATCATCTTCGCTGTGCTCACATCATTGAATAGGTATGTATTGATTTCTATTTGGTTCTGAAATTTCAGAGGCTTAGGGTTCCTATTTTAGGGGTTTTAATTTTGGGGTTTTAATATGTGAAATATGGGTTTGTGAACTGTAATTTGATAACATGCATGCTGTTGTTGATGAAGATGTGTGGTATTTTAGGGTTTGTGAACTGTGATTTAATATACAGCTTGTCTATTTTCTCTGTATTTTTGTTTCTGAGATTGAATCCAAATGTAGCCTTAATAGTTTTTAAGGAGCCTATTGTCTCTGCTGAAAAGGGAAAGAGAAAGAATCTGTGTTGGTTCAACATTCTATTAAGGAATGTCAAACAAAGAGAATGGGTTGCACTCCCCGAAGAGAGATATTGAGAGCTATTTCAAAGAAAAATGATGAAATGATTAAATTAAGAACTAGCTTTGTCTCAAATTGGTTTAATGAGGTATGACAGCTACCAAATACATGAGTTGTACATCCATTACTATTATTATGTCATTATTAGTAATATACCAGTACCTTTTTTTAAGATGTAGTAACCTTTCATGCTTATTTTTCTTTTATATAGTTGACTTATTTTTTCTTTGATATCATCATTGTCTTTAAGCTATGTCGCCGCCGTTGAATCTGGTCCAACCGCCATCCTCACTCCCACTGCTCTAGCACCGTCGCAACTTGTCTATCGTCGCTTTGCTTCACCTCTGTTCTACGACCGTTGTCTGTTCCAATTCCGTCACCTGTGCTCTACTACTCCCTCTCCCTAATCTCGGTTTGAGTTTTGGCCCGCATCTGAGTTTGAATTCCGTCTGTTATTGTTTTTTTCTTGTTTTTATTTTGTTGTTGTGATTTAATTGTTGGTCTGTGCCCTTCATTCTCTCCTTTTGTGTCTTTTTTATTGTCTCTTATCCATCTTAGCTAATGTTCCTGAAACCTAAACTAGAAGCTTAGTAAAAACAGAAACAAGTATTCCTTTAAAGCTTTTGTACCTGGGTATGATATAAGAGTTTTTAATAAATGCTCGTAAAGAAGACAGTTCTTCAAAATATTATATTCTTCATAAATGAGGTTAAATAACCAGCAACAGTAAGAACTGAAATGTGTCGGCTGTACAGATAGGGAAGAAGATTCTAACAAGCAAAGAGATTAAAATAATAATGCATTCTGTAGTAAGAACACTAAAGATACAATTGAACTAAAATGATAATATAGCAGAGCAATGTTACATCATACCACTTCAACTTTTCCAAGAGCATTTTCCAACTTTGCAGTTAAAGATTCAACCTCTGTATATTATGTATAACAAGAACAGAAAAATTAGTAAACAAGCAAATAGGGGATCTTAATGGTTTCATTAAGAATAGTGAAGTAAAGATTTTATGTTCTGGCATTGTAAATCAGTGTAAATCTCCTTATCTCCTTGCCTCAGATTCAGTTCCTTAAAGGTGCTTTTTAGTCTCTAGTACTGTAAACTATACATAGAAATTGATATGCATATATGGAGATTTTCCTAATTTCCTTGTAATATTTTGACTCTATGCCATAGTTAAAGCATCTCAATCTAAAAAAAAAATAGAAAAAGAAACAGATTTTCAACTTTTGTTTTCAGTTTGAATGTGTTGATATGAGAAGAGAAAATGGAGAGTTTGGTGATGAGTGGGAAGAAGCTTTGTGTAATGGTGTTATGTTTGTGCTGGGTTCATGCAGTGACAGTTTCTGTTACATATGATCACAAAGCAATTGTTGTTAATGGGCAGAGAAAGATTCTGTTTTCTAGTTCTATACACTACCTCAGAAGCACACCTCAGGTACTTTCTTTCTTAATTATGTTTTTCTTTTATTAATCATTCTTTTTAATTGTATTTTCTCATTGTTCATTGATGGGAAAATGCATGTAGATATGGCCAGAGCTTATTCAAAAAGTTAAAGAAGGAGGGTTGGATGTTATTCAAACCTATGTGTTTTGGAATGGCCATGAACCTTCTCCAGGAAAAGTAATTCACTTTCCAAAAAATTGGCAGGGTTTTTATTCTTTCATTTGTAAAAGAATTGGAAAGAAATTAAAACTAACATACATTTTCTTACAAAATCTTTCAGTATTATTTCGAGGATAGGTACAAACTTAGTTAAGTTTATCAAGGTAGTGCAGCAAGCTGGACTTTATGTTAATCTCCGAATTGGTCCTTATATATGTTTTGAAATGGAACTTTGGGTAATGATCTTCATAATTTGGCTTATAATTCAATATAATATTAAGAGTGAAAGGAGATTATTGTAATGCTTATTGCTAAGTAAACACTTCTCTTGCAAGGTAACTTTGCAGCCATCTTGAAGGCAATGCATTCTTTTAGTGCTGAATCAGAAAAGGAGTTGAGCTTTTCAAAGGGTGATTTCATTGTTGTGCGAAAGGTTTGTTTTCTCAGTTAATGTCATTGTACTGTTATAATTTTTTTTCTATGTGAATATCCTCAAACATGCCAGGTGGCTAGCTACTAAATAAGTTTGGTTATCTATTTTGATACCTAAATTATAGCTACTTTGATACCTTTCATCAGGTGGCTATCTATTTTTCGATAAACTACTCTGCATAGTGAAATATAAGTTATCCATTTCTCATTTTGTGAGATTAAATCTCTACTATTGTCGACAATTGCTTCCTACTACTTTCATAATGAAATTTGTTTTAGTAAATGAATTTAAATCTCTCACTTATGCTGATTTAATGGGACTGTTAGTGATTACACTTAGTTGCTTCTTTCACTTGAATTTACTTATTGTTAAGAGATTAACTTGCTATCATTTCAGAACATTGTCAAGCATGGGTTTAGAAGATGAGCTTTTATCACAAAGGAAGAGTTATCACATTGTTAAGAGCTTTTATTCAACTGATGTACACTTTTATTTATTAGATAGTTCTGATTCATAAGCTTTTATTCAATTCTATAATTATCTATTATTCAATAATTAGTTTTTTGGTTTGAGTGTTTATGTATTTAAGTATTAGATTTTGATATCATTATGAATAAAAATTATATGTTTTGTTTCTGAATATCACTTGTGGCAGTGGCTTCACAGCTTTCTGAGGCAAAGGAATGAGAACGGGCCTTTATGAACAGTGGACGCCAGAATCAGTTGCGCTCAATGGGAGAAGCCAAGAATTTGCTTCAATATATGTTCAATTCGGTCATGCTAGGTGCTCTATTTGATGACAACAGTTTTTTCTCTGCTATCAAAAGATTTATGGCTTTTATTAGAAGATAATCATGTAGGATACAATATTTTGGTTTTTCATAGTTTATTAGTAGTAAATTTTAAGTGGTCTATTCTATATTTTGATATGGACATGCTTAATTTAGTGTGAAATGTATAAATACTCAATTATGATCATCCCAATATTTTTAGTTCCCTATAAATATATTTTGTTTAAGGATTTTATTATTTAAAGAATATTGCATGGTATTATTATGTATTTATTTTTATTTTATAATTTTTGACTAATTTAATTAAAAATTCAAGATTATATATAATCATTTCACTATATATTAGGTTTTAGAAAAAAAGATTATTAGAATATTAATTATATATATATATATATATATATATATATATAATTAAAAAAAAAACAATCATGGACCTAAGGCTACACTTATATAGAGTAGCTATAGTATACAATGTGGCTATGCTTTACAGGTGATTAGTGCACGAAATTACAATCACACTTACAATTCCGCACAACTAACCAGCAAGTGCACTGGGTCGTCCAAGTAATACCTTACGTGAGTAAGGGTCGATCCCACGGAAATTGTCGACTTGAAGCAAGCTATGGTTACCTTGTAATTCTTAGTCAGGAGACTGATAATGGAAAGGGTTTCTGTTTGCAGTGTAATAAAGGAGCATGAAATAAAAGGTACTTGTGATTCAATAATGGAGAACAAGTTAGAGTTTTGGAGATGCTCTGTCATCTGAATCTCTGCTTTCCTACTGTCTTCTTCTTCACGCACACAAGGCTCCATCCATGGCAACCTGTGTGTAGGGTGTCACCGATGTCAATGGCTACTTCCAATCCTCTCAGTGAAAAAGGTCCATGTGCGCTGTCACCGCACGGCTAATCATCTGTCAGTTCTCGATCATGTTGGAATAGAATCCAGTGATCCTTTTGCGTCTGTCACTACGCCCAACACTTGCGAGTTTGAAGCTCGTCACAGTCATCCCTTCCCAGATCCTACTCGGAATACCACAGACAAGGTTTAGACCTTCTGGATTCCAGGAATGACCGCCAATAATCCTAGCTTATACCACGAAGATTCTGGATGCACGAATTCGATCACTTTGTTGTTGATGAGCGGATAATTTATACGCTTTTTGGCATTGTTTTTATATAGTTTTTAGTAAGTTTAAGCTACTTTTAGGGATGTTTTCCTTAGTTTTTATGTTAAATTCACATTTCTGGACTTTACTATGAGTTTGTGTGTTTTTCTGTGATTTCAGGTAAATTCTGACTGAAATTGAGGGATTTGAGCAAAACTCTGAAAAAGGCTGACAAAAGGACTGCTGATGCTGTTGGATTCTGACCTCCCTGCACTCGAAATGGATTTTCTGGAGCTACAGAACTCTAAATGGCGCGCTCTCAACAGCGTTGGAAAGTAGACATCCAGGGCTTTCCAGCAATATATAATAGTCCATACTTTATTCGAAGAATGACGACGCAACTTGGCGTTGAACGCCAAGTACACACTCCTTTCTGGAGTTAAACGCCAGAAAAACGTCATAATCCGGAGTTGAACGCCCAAAGTACATCATAACTCGAAATTCAACTCCAAGAGAAGCCTCAGCTCGTGGATAGATCAAGCTCAGCCCAAGCATACACCAAGTGGGCCCCGGAAGTGGATTTATGCATTAATTACTTACTCATGTAAACCCTAGGAGCTAGTTTATTATAAATAGGATGAATTATAGATGTATTAGACATCTTTGGTCTCAGTTTTGTGTTATTCTTCATCTTAGGAGATCATTGATCACGTTTTAGGGGGCTGGCCATTCGGCCATGCCTGAACCTTCTTTTACTTATGTATTTTCAACGGTGGAGTTTCTGCACACCATAGATTAAGGGTGTGGAGCTCTGCTGTACCTCAAAGATTAATGAAGTTCTATTTTCTTTTATTCAATTCTCTATCTTATTCTTATTCCAGGATATTCATTCGTACTCAAGAATATGATGAATGATGATGAGTTAATAACCCTCATCATCATTCTCACTCATGAACGCGCGTGATTGACAACCACTTACGTTCTACATGCAACAAGGCTTGAATGTGTATCTCTTAGATTCCCCAACAGAATCTTCGTGGTATAAGCTAGATAGATGGCGGCATTTATCTGGATCCGGAAAGTCCAACCTTGTCTGTGGTGTTCCGAGTAGGATCCTGGGAATCCGGAAAGTCTCACCTTGTCTGTGGTATTCCGAGTAGGATTCCGTTCATGAATGACTGTGACGTGCTTCAAACCTGTAACCTGCTGGGCGTTAGTGACAAACGCAAAAGAGGGATTCTATTCCAGTAGGGAGGGAACCAACCGGTGATTGGCCGTACTGTGACAGAGTGCGTGAGCATTAGCTTTCACTGCGAGGATGGGATGTAGCTATCAACCATGGTGATGCCTCCAGACTGGTTAGCTATGCGAGTGACAGCCGCATAGGATATTTCCCCGTGAGGAATGAAAGTAGCCACAGTTGATGGTGAACCCCTATACAAAGCTTGCCATGGAAAGGAGTAAGAAGGATTGAGTAGAAGCAGTAGGAAGGCAGGCGTCCGAGAGCTCTACAGCATCTCCATTCCGCTTATCTGAAATTCCCATCTATGAATCTACATAAGTATTTCTATCCCTTTTTAATTAACTTCTTTCTATTTTATTTAAACCCATAAACTATTTTAATCTGCCTAACTGAGATTTGCAAGGTGACCATAGCTTGCTTCATACCAACAATCTCTGTGGATTCGACCCTTACTCACGTAAGGTTATTACTTGGACGACCCAGTACACTTGCTGGTTAGTTGAACGGAGTTGTGAAAATAAGCAGTGCCCTAAGAGTAAAAAGATACAAGACCAAAAAGTCAAATCAAATAATAGTGATCACAATTTCGTCCACCAAGTTTTTGGCGCCGTTGCCGGGGATTGTTCGAGTATGGACAACTGACGGTTCATCTTGTTGCTCAGATTAGGTAATTTTCTTTTCAAAAAAAAAAAATCTTTTTCAAAATTTTTCTTTTTATTTTTCGTTCTTCATCACTTTATTTTCGAAAAAAAAAAATTAGAAAATCATAAAAATCAAAAATATTTTGTGTTCTTGTTTGAATCTTGTGTTAATTTTTAAGTTTGGTGTCAATTGCATGCTTTTAAAAATTTTTATTGCATTTTTCGAAAATCTCATGCATTCATAGTGTTCTTCATGATCTTCAAGTTGTTCTTGATAAGTCTTCTTGTTTGATCTTGATGATTTCTTGTTTTGTGTCTTTTCTTGTTTTTCATGCGCATTTTTGCATTCATATTTTCCATGCATTAAAAATTTCTAAGTTTGGTGTCTTGCATATTTTCTTTGCATCAAAAATTTTTCAAAATTGTGTTCTTGATGTTCATCATGATTTTCAAAGTGTTCTTGGTGTTCATCTTGACATTCATAGCATTCTGCATGCATCTTGTGTCTTGATCCAAAATTTTCATGTTTGGGTCATTTTTGTGTTTTTCTTTATATTAAAATCAAAAATATTTTTCCTTATTTTCCTCCAAATTTTCGAAATTTTGGGTTGACTTGGTCAAAAATTTTCAAAATTAGTTGTTTCTTACAAGTCAAGTCAAAATTTCAATTTTCAAAAATCTTATCTTTTCAAAATCTTTTTCAAAAATCATATCTTTTCAATTTTTTCTATTTTTTTCGAAATTTCAAAAATATATTTTTTTTAAATTATTTTCAAAATCTTTTTCTTATCTTCATATGTAATTTTCGAAAATTCACTAATAATTAATGTGATTGGTTCAAAAATTTGAAGTTTGTTACTTTCTTGTTAAGAAAGGTTCAATCTTTAAGTTCTAGAATCTTATCTTGTAGTTTCTTGTTAGTGAAGTAAATAATTTCAAAAATTTTGAATTAAATCTTTTTATCTTTTATTTATCTTTTTCAAAAAAATTTTTATATTTTTCAAAATTGATTTCAAAATATCTTATCTAACCTCCTATCTTCATATCTTTTTCAAATTTGATTTCAAATCTTTTCAATCAAACTAACTAACTTTTGTTTGTTTCTTATCTTTTCAAAACTACCTAACTACTTCTCTCTCTCTATTTTCGAAAATATCTCATCCCTTTTTCAAAATTCTTTTAATTAATTAATTGTTTCATGTTTAATTTTAATTACATTTATCTCTAATTTTCGAAAATCACTAACCCCTTTTCAAAAATTATTTCGAATTTTCTTTTCTCTTTTCTTATTCTATTTAATTGTTAATTACTAACACTTCTCTCCACCTCTCTTCCTCCAAAAATCCGAATCCCCCTCTTTATTCTTCTACCCCCTTCTTTTTCTACTAACATAAAGGAATCTCTATACTGTGACATAGAGGATTCCTTTTTCTTTTCTTGTTTTCTTCTCTTTCATATGAGCAGGAACAAGGATAAAGGCACTCTTGTTGAAATTGATCCAGAACCTGAAAGGACTCTGAAGAGAAAATTAAGAGAAGCTAAATTACAACAATCCAAAAACATCTTTAAGAGAAACAACCTTTCAGAAATTTTCGAACAGGAGAAGGACATGGCAGTCGAAAATAATAATAATAATGCAAGGAGAATGCTTGGTGACTTCACTAAGCCAACGTCCAAGTTTGATGGAAGAAGCATCTCCATTCCTGCCATTGGAGCCAATAACTTTGAGCTTAAGCCTCAACTAGTTGCCTTAATGCAACAAAACTGCAAGTTTTATGGACTTCCATCTGAAGATCCCTATCAGTTTTTAACTGAATTCTTGCAGATCTGTGAGACTGTAAAGACAAATGGAGTTGATCCTGAAGTCTACAGACTCATGCTTTTCCCTTTTGCTGTAAGAGACAGAGCTAGAGTGTGGTTGGATTCACAACCCAAGGATAGCCTGGACTCATGGGATAAGCTTGTCACTGCATTCTTGGATAAATTCTTTCCTCCTCAAAAGCTGAGCAAGCTGAGAGTGGATGTTCAAACCTTCAAACAAAAAGATGGTGAATCCCTCTATGAAGCTTGGGAAAGATACAAGCAGCTGACTAAAAGATGTCCATCTGACATGTTTCAGAATGGACCATATTAGATATATTCTACTATGGTCTCTCTGAATTTTCGAAAATGTCATTGGATCATTCTGCAGGTGGATCTATTCACCTGAAGAAAACGCCTGAAGAGGCTCAAACTCATGACATGGTTGCAAACAACCAGTTCATGTATACTTCTGAGAGGAATTCCGTGAATAATGGGGTACCTCAGAAGAAAGGAGTTCTTGAAATTGATGCTCTGAATGCCATATTGGCTCAGAAAAGTGTTGACTCACAGGTCAACATGATCTCTGAATCTGAATGGATTGCATGCATCCAGTAATAGAGAGGCAGCTTCTGAAGAAGCTTATGATCCTGAAAACCCTGCCATGGCAGAGGTTAATTACTTAGGTGAACCCTATGGAAACACCTATAACTCATCATGGAGAAATCATCCAAATTTCTCCTGGAAGGATCAACAAAAACCTCAACAAGGTTTTAACAATGGTGGACGTACAAGGCTGAACAATAGTAAGCCATATCCATCATCTTCTCAGCAACAGACAGAGAACTATGAACAAATAATTCTAATTTGGCTAATATAGTCTCTGATCTATCAAAGGCCACTTTAGTTTCATGAATGAGACAAGATCCTCCATTAGAAATCTGGAGGCACAAGTGGGCCAGCTGAGTAAGAAAGTCATTGAAACTCCTCCCAGTATTCTCCCAAGCAATACAGAAGAGAATCCAAAAGGAGAGTGCAAGGCCATTGATGTGATCAAAATGGCCGAATGCACAAAGGAGGAGGAGGACGAAAATCCTAGTGAGGAAGACCTCCTGGGACGTCCTTCAAGCATGAAGGAGTTTCCTATTAAGGATCAGAGGAATCTGAGGCTCATCTAGAGACCATAGAGATCCCATTAAATCTCCTTCTGCCATGCATGAGCTCTGAAGAATATTCATCCTCTGAAGAGGATGAAGATGTGATTGGAGAGCAAGCTGCTCTATATTTAGGAGCTATCATGAAGCTGAATGCCAAACTGTTTGGTAATGAGACTTGGGAAAGTAAACCTCCCTTGCTCATTAGTGAACTAGACACTTGGATTCAGAGTACAACCTGCCTTGTTCTCATTACAACTCAGACAGTCAGTGAGACAAGCTTATGGAATAATAGAGGACGTGCTGGTAAAGGTGGAAGGCCTTTACATCCCTACTGATTTCATAATCCTAGACACTAGGAAGGAAGATGATGAATGCATCATCCTAGGAAGACCTTTCCTAGCCACAGCAGGAGCTGTAATGATGTCAACAGAGGTGTTAGTCCTTCAATTGAATGGGGACTACCTTGTGTTTGAGGCACATGGCCATCCCTCTATGACAGAAGAGAGTAAGCATGAAGAGCTTCTATCAGTTCAAGGTCAAGAAGAGCCCACACAGTCAAACTCTAAGTTTGGTGTTGTGAGGCCACAACCAAACTCTAAGTTTGGTGTTCAAACCCCATATCCAAACTCTAAGTTTGGTGTTGGGAATACCACACTTAAATTGACCTGATCACCTTATGGAGCATTGTCAAGCTAGTGACATTAAAGAAGCGCTTGTTGGGAGGCAACCCAATTTTATTTATCTAATTTTATTTTATTTTGTTTCTTTGTTATTTTTGTGTTTTATTAGGTACATGATCATGAGGAGTCACGAAAAAATCAAAAAAAAATTAAAAACAGAGTCAAAAACAGAAGAAAAAAATTTTCACCCTGGAGGCAGCACAGACTGGCGTTCAACGCCAGTAAGGAGCATCTGGCTGGCGTTCAACGCCAGAACAGAGCACCATTCTGGCGCTGAACGCCCAAAACAAGCAACAACCTGGCGTTTAACGCCAGGTTGCGCACACAGAGGACAACCTGGCGCTGAACGCCAGAAACAAGCATGAAACTGGCGTTCAACGCCAGAAACATGCATAACATGGGCGTTTAACGCCCGAACGTGCATCAATGGCGTTTTAAACGCCAGAATGATGCATGAAGGCATGTTACATGCCTATATGGTGAAGGAATGGTATTTGTTTTCACCTCAGGATCTGTGGACCCCACAGGATCCCCACTACAGGATCTGTGGACCCCACAGGATCCCCACTACAGGATCTGTGGACCCCACAGGATCCCCACCTACCACATTTCTTTTAATCCTAATCACACTCTTCTAATCCAAATCTCATTCTCAATATCACACTTCCCAACACCCTTCATCAATCACCTCAATTCCTCTTCCCAATTACCCCATTCACCATTCACATCATCCCCTCTTCCCCATACACCCCACCTACCCCCACTACTTTCAAATTCAATTTCCCACCCTTTCCCACCCAAATTGGCCGAACCTATACCCTCCCCCCTCACTATAAATACCCCTCCATTCTTCATCATTTTCACACAACACAAACACCTTCCTCTCCCATATAGCCGAAACCACTCTTCTCCTTCTCTTCCAATATTCTCTTCTTCTTCTACTCTTCTTTTCTTTTTTGCTCGAGGGCGAGCAAACTTTAAGTTTGGTGTGGTAAAAAGCCTAAGCTTTTTATTTTTTCATTCACCATCAATGGCACCCAAGGCCGGAGTTCCCTCAAGAAAAGGAAAAGGGAGGCAAAAGCTTCCACTTCCGAGTCATGGGAGAAGGAGAGATTCATCTCCAAGAGCCACCAAGACCACTTCTATGATGTTGTGGCAAAGAAGAAAGTGATCCATGAGGTCCCTTTCAAACTCAAGAAGAATGAGTATCCGGAAATCCGACTTGAAATTCAAAGAAGAGGTTGGGAAGTCATAGCCAACCCCATACAACAAGTTGGAATTTTAATGGTTCAAGAGTTCTATGCCAATGCATGGATCACTAGAAACCATGATCAAAGTATGAACCCGAATCCAAAGAATTATCTCACAATGGTTAGGGGGAAATACTTGGATTTTAGTCCGGAAAATGTGAGGTTGGCGTTTCATTTGCCTATGATGCAAGGTGATGAACACCCCTACACTAGAAGGGTCAACTTTGATCAAAGGTTGGACCAAGTCCTTAGGGACATTTGTGTGGAAGGCGCCCAATGGAGAGTTGACTCCAAAGGTAATCCAGTCCAACTAAGAAGACTGGACCTCAAGCCTGTAGCTAGAGGATGGTTGGAATTCATCCAAAGGTCCATCATTCCTACAAGCAACCGATCTGAAGTTACTGTGAATCGGGCCATCATGATTCATAGCATCATGATTGGAGAAGAAGTAGAGGTTCATGAAGTCATATCCAATGAACTCTACAAAATAGCTGACAAGCCTTCATACATGGCACGGCTAGCCTTCCCTCACCTCATATGCCATCTATGTTATTCAGCCGGAGTTATCATAGATGGAGATGTCTCCATTGAAGAAGACAAGCCCATCACCAAGAAAAAGATGGAGCAAACAAGGGAAGTTCCTCACGGCCCTCAAGGAGAACAAGAGGAGGTTCACCATCAACAAATGCCTCAAATGCACTTTCCTCCCAACAACTATTGGGAGCAACTTAATACCTCCTTGGAAGATTTGAGCCATAATGTGGAACAACTAAGGGTGGAACACCATGAACACGCCCTCACTCTCTAAGAAATAAGAGAAGATCAAAGAGCAATGAGGGAGGAGCAACAAAGGCAAGGAAGGGACATAGAAGAGTTGAAGAACATCATTGGTCCTTCAAGAAGAAGACGCCACTAGAGGTGGATTCATTCCTTGTTCTTTATTTTCTTTCTGTTTTCGGTTTTTAATTATTGTGTTTATCTATGTTTTGTGTCTTTATTTCATGATCATTAGTATGTAACCATGCCTTAAAGCTATGAATAAAATCCATTAGTCCTTCACCTCTCTTAAAAGAAAAATGTTTTAATTCAAAAGAACAAGAAGTACATAATTTTCGAAATTATTATTGAATTTAGTTTAATTATATTGATGTGGTGACAATGCTTTTGTTTTCTGAATGAATGAATGAACAGTGCATATGTCTTTGGATATTGTTGTTTATGAGTGTTAAAATTGTTGGTTCTTGAAAGAATGATGAACAAAGAGACATGTTATTGATGATCTGAAAAACATCATGAAATTGATTCTTGAAGCAAGAAAAAGCAGTGAAAAAAAAAAAAAGATCTAAAAAGAGTATATAAAAAAAAAGGAGCAGTAGAAAAAGCCAATAACCCTTAAAACCAAAAGGCAAGGGTAAAAAGGATCCAAGGCTTTGAGCATCAATGGATAGGAGGGCCCAAGGAAATTAAATCCAGGCCTAAGCGGCTAAACCAAGCTGTCCCTAACCATGTGCTTGTGTCATGAAGGTCCAAGTGAAAAGCTTGAGACTGAGTGGTTAAAGTCGTGATCCAAGGCAAAAGAGTGTGCTTAAGAGCTCTGGACACCACTAACTGGGGACTCTAGCAAAGCTGAGTCACAATCTGAAAGGGTTCACCCAGTTATGTGTCTGTGGCATTTATGTATCCGGTGGTAATACTGGAAAACAAAGTGCTTAGGGCCACAGCCAAGACTCAAAAGTAGCTGTGTTCAAGAATCAACATGCTTAACTAGGAAAGTCAATAACACTATCCAAATTCTAAGTTCCTAGAGATACCAATCACTCTGAATTTCAAAGGAAAAAGTGAGATGCCAAAACTGTTCAGAAGCAAAAAGCTACAAGTCCCGCTCATGTAATTAAATTAATATTCATTGATATTTTGGATTTTATAGTATATTCTCTTCTTTTTATCCTATTTGATTTTCAGTTGCTTGGGGACAAGCAACAATTTAAGTTTGGTGTTGTGATGAGCGGATAATTTATACGCTTTTTGGCATTGTTTTTATATAGTTTTTAGTAAGTTTAAGCTACTTTTAGGGATGTTTTTCTTAGTTTTTATGTTAAATTCACATTTCTGGACTTTACTATGAGTTTGTGTGTTTTTCTGTGATTTCAGGTAAATTCTGACTGAAATTGAGGGATTTGAGCAAAACTCTGAAAAAGGCTGACAAAAGGACTGCTGATGCTGTTGGATTCTGACCTCCCTGCACTCGAAATGGATTTTCTGGAGCTACAGAACTCTAAATGGGTCGCTCTCAACGGCGTTGGAAAGTAGACATCCAGGGCTTTCCAGCAATATATAATAGTCCATACTTTATTCGAAGAATGACGACGCAACTTGGCGTTGAACGCCAAGTACACACTCCTTTCTGGAGTTAAACGCCAGAAAAACGTCATAATCCGGAGTTGAACGCCCAAAGTACATCATAACTCGAAATTCAACTCCAAGAGAAGCCTCAGCTCGTGGATAGATCAAGCTCAGCCCAAGCATACACCAAGTGGGCCCCGGAAGTGGATTTATGCATCAATTACTTACTCATGTAAACCCTAGGAGCTAGTTTATTATAAATAGGATGAATTATAGATGTATTAGACATCTTTGGTCTCAGTTTTGTGTTATTCTTCATCTTAGGAGATCATTGATCACGTTTTAGGGGGCTGGCCATTCGGCCCATGCCTGAACCTCTTTTACTTATGTATTTTCAACGGTGGAGTTTCTGCACACCATAGATTAAGGGTGTGGAGCTCTGCTGTACCTCAAAGATTAATGAAGTTCTATTTTCTTTTATTCAATTATCTATCTTATTCTTATTCCAGGATATTCATTCGTACTCAAGAATATGATGAATGATGATGAGTTAATAACCCTCATCATCATTCTCACTCATGAACGCGCGTGATTGACAACCACTTACGTTCTACATGCAACAAGGCTTGAATGTGTATCTCTTAGATTCCCCAACAGAATCTTCGTGGTATAAGCTAGATAGATGGCGGCATTTATCTGGATCCGGAAAGTCCAACCTTGTCTGTGGTGTTCCGAGTAGGATCCTGGGAATCCGGAAAGTCTCACCTTGTCTGTGGTATTCCGAGTAGGATTCCGTTCATGAATGACTGTGACGTGCTTCAAACCTGTAACCTGCTGGGCGTTAGTGACAAACGCAAAAGAGGGATTCTATTCCAGTAGGGGAGGGAACCAACCGGTGATTGGCCGTACTGTGACAGAGTGCGTGAGCATTGGCTTTCACTGCGAGGATGGGATGTAGCTATCAACCATGGGTGATGCCTCCAGACTGGTTAGCTATGCGAGTGACAGCCGCATAGGATATTTCCCCGTGAGGAATGAAAGTAGCCACAGTGATGGTGAACCCCTATACAAAGCTTGCCATGGAAAGGAGTAAGAAGGATTGAGTAGAAGCAGTAGGAAGGCAGGCGTCCGAGAGCTCTACAGCATCTCCATTCCGCTTATCTGAAATTCCCATCTATGAATCTACATAAGTATTTCTATCCCTTTTTAATTAACTTCTTTCTATTTTATTTAAACCCATAAACTATTTTAATCTGCCTAACTGAGATTTGCAAGGTGACCATAGCTTGCTTCATACCAACAATCTCTGTGGATTCGACCCTTACTCACGTAAGGTTATTACTTGGACGACCCAGTACACTTGCTGGTTAGTTGAACGGAGTTGTGAAAATAAGCAGTGCCCTAAGAGTAAAAAGATACAAGACCAAAAAGTCAAATCAAATAATAGTGATCACAATTTCGTCCACCAGTTGTCAGGAGAGGTACTCAAACCCGTGAACCAGGAACCCAAAAGATACACATTCAATCTAAGATAGAACGGAGGTGGTTGTCAGGCACACGTTCATATGTTGAGAATGGTGATGAGTGTCACGAATCATCACATTCATCTTGTTTAAGTGCGAATGAATATCTTAGAATGGAAATAAGCATGATTGAATAGAAAACAGTGGTAATTGCATTAATCCATCGAGACACAGCAGAGCTCCTCACCACCAACAATGGAGTTTAGAGACTCATTCCGTAGAGATACAATGGAAAATGTGAAAATGTCATGAGGTACAAAATAAATCTCTAAAAGTAGTTTTTACACTCAACTAGTAACCTAGGTTTATAGAAAATGAGTAAACTAAGATAGGTAGTGCAGAAATCCACTTCTGGGGCCCACTGGGTGTGTGCTTGGGCTGAGCATTGGAGCTTTCATGTGCATAGGCTATTCCTGGAGTTAAACGCCAACTTTGATGCCAGTTTGGGCGTTTAACTCCAACGTTTATGCCAGTTCTGGCATTTTGACGACAGAAAATAGTAGAGAGCTGGCATTTTGACGCCAATTTACGTCGTCAAAACTCTCTCAAAGTATGTACTATTATATATTTCTGGAAAACCCTGGATTTCTACTTTTCAACGAAATTGAGAGCGCGCCATTTGGAGTTTTGGGGCTCCATAAAATCTACTTCGAGTGCAGGGAGGTCAGAATCCAACAGCATCTGCAGTCCTTTTTCAGCCTCTGAATCAGATTTATGCTCAGGTCCCTCAATTTCAGCCAGAAAATACCTGAAATCACAGAAAAACACACAAACTCTTAGTAAAGTCCAGAAATATGATTTTTGCACAAAAACTAATAAAATATACTAAAAAGTAACTAAATCATACTAAAAACTATATAAAAACAATGCCAACAAGCGTATAAATTATCCGCTCATCACAACACCAAACTTAAATTGTTGCTTGTCCCCAAGCAACTGAAAACAAAATAGGATAAAAAGATGAGAATATATAATGAATCCCACAGTATCAATGAAACTTAGTTCTAATTAGGTGAGCCGGGCTTGTAGCTTTTTGCTTCTGAACAGTTTTGGCATCTCACTTTCTTCTTTGAAGTTCAAAATGATTGGTATCTATAGGAACTCAGAATTTTAGATAGTGTTATTAATTCTCCTAGTTCGGTACGTTGATTCTTGAACACAGCTACTTTATGAGTCTTGGCCGTGACCCTAAGCACTTTGTTTTCTAGTATTACCACCGGATACATAAATGCCACAGACACATAACTGGGTGAACCTTTTTAGATTGTGACTCAGCTTTACTAAAGTCCCCAATTAGAGGTGTCCAGAGTTCTTAAGCACACTCTTTTGCTTTGGATCATGACTTTAACCACTCAGTCTAAAGCGTTTCACTTGGACCTGCATGCCACAAGCACATGGTTAGGGACAGCTTGATTTTGCCGTTTAGGCGTGGATTTTATTTCTTTGGGCCCTCCTATCCATTAATGCTCAAAGCCTTGGATCCTTTTTACCATTGCCTTTTGGTTTTAAGGGCTATTGGCTTTTTCTACTTGCTTTTTCTTTTTCTTTTCTCTTTTTTTTTTTGCTTTTTCTTGCTTCAAGAATCAATTCCATGATTTTTCAGATTATCAATAACATTTCTCTTTGTTCATCATTCTTTCAAGAGCCAACAACTTTAACATTCATAAACAATAAGATAAAAAATATGCACTATTCAAGAATTCGTTCAGAGAACAAAAAGTATTGCCACCACATCAAAATAACTAAACTAGTTTCAAGATAAAATTTGAAAAATCCTAGTACTTCTTGTTCTTCTGTAATTAAGCACATTTTTCATTTAAGAGAGGTGAAAGATTCATGGAGTTATTCATAGCTTTTAAGACATAGACACTAGACACTAATGATCATGTAATGAAGACACAAAACATAGTTAAACATGAAGCTCAAAATCGAAAACAGAAAAATAAATAGACAAGGAGATTAAGGAAAGAGTCCACCTTAGTGAAGGTGGCGTCTTCCTCTTGAAAATCCTATGGAGTGCTTGAGCTCCTCAATGTCTCTTCCTTGCCTTTGTTGCTCCATCCTTAGTGCTTTTGGTGCTCCTATCCTTAGTTGCTCCCAATAATTGTGTGGAGGAAAATGTATCCCTTGAGGCATCTCAGGGATTTCTTGATGAGGGAATTCCTCATGCTCTTATTGAGGTCCATGAGTGGGCTCTCTTATTGTGCAGTCCTATTACTGAGCTATGGACCCTTGAAATGAATATCTCTATCTCCCCTAACTCGAAGGTGGAAGCTTTTGCCTTCCCTTTCCTCTTTCTAGAGGTTTCTCCGGCCTTAGGTGCCATAAATGGTTATGGAAAAACAAAAAGCAATGCTTTTACCACACCAAACTTAAAATATTTGCTCATCCCCGAGCAAAAGATGAAAGAAAGATGTAGAAGAAGAAGGAAATGGAGGAGATGGAAGGTGTTTGTGTTTCGGCCAATGGGAGGGGAAGGTGTGTATGATGTGTGAAAAGGAAGGAGCAGAGAGGGGTATTTCTAGGAAAAGGAAAGGAGAGTGGCCGAAAGGTTTGGGTGTGTTTGGGAGGGAAATGGTTTTGAATTTTTGAAGGTGGGTGGGGTTTTTTGGGGAAGAGTGTTGTAGAAAGGTGTGAAGAGGAGAGAGAATGAATTGAGGTTGGTGGGGATCCTGTGGGGTCCACAGATCCTGAGGGCTCAAGGAATTCTTCATCCCTGCTTCAATTGGGCGTTCACAACACCTTAGAGTGCAATTCTGGCATTTAAACGCCAGTCTGCTGCCCAGTTCTGGCGTTTAAACGCCAGCTTTTATTCCTATTCTGGCATTTAAACGCCACACCGCTGCATGTTTTTGGCATCTAATGCCAACTTGTTGCCCTGTGCTGGCATTTAAATGCCAGTCTGGTGCCCTATTCTGGCATTTAAACGCCCAGAAAGGTTCCAGATTGGGCGTTTAAACGCCCATTTTACTACCCTTACTGGCGTTTAAACGCCAGTAAGTCCTTCCTCCAGGGTGTGCTGTTTTCAATGCTGTTTTTGATTTTTTTCTTTATTTTTGTAATTGTCTTTGTGACTTCACATGATCATCAACCTAAAAGTAAACAAAAAAAATATAGATAAAATTAACATAAAATTGGGTTGCCTCCCACTAAGCGCTTCTTTATTGCCTTTAGCTGGACCTCACTGAATGTTATTCTAGTCTCAGTTTTGAGCACTCTTGCTCAATATTGCTTTCAAGATAGTGTTGTAAATCATGTTGCTTGTATGCGAAGTTTATATTCGTAGGTTTTGATGAATGACAAACCAACAAACGACATGAAAGACAAACCAACAAACAACTTGAATGAACAAGCATGTTGAAAGATCAACCAACATTCAACGTTGAGGAATGAAGAGTTGAAAGCAACACAACAACAACAAGAAACTCAAGTCCACAACATTTGAAGACAAGTATAGTGTCTTAGGACTTAGGTAACTTCTTGTTAAGAACCAATTGCTAAATCTCTCAACACACACTCACAAAATGTTTTGATGCACATCTTGCAATTCGATGCTAGCCAAATGGTTTAAAAACTTGTTTTTCAAAGGTACAAAAGCATAGGAATTGACTCCAACAAGTTTGAGATCAATCCTAAGCATTTTGAAGTGATTTTAAGCCATTCTTTAAGGTTTGCATCGATGCACACTCATCTTGCATCGATGCAAAGCATGCAACGACTTGTTGCATCGATGCAAAGATGTTTGCATCGATGCAACCTAGCTGAAAATTCAAATTTCAGCGTCAAAGACACATTTGCATCGATGCAAAGTGTTATGCATCGATGCAAATAATTCAAAAACATAAAAAATGGCTAGTTTTGACATAAAGGCTCCATACCATTAATTCCCCAACGTTTCTAAGGTTTGGGGAATCTATAAATGGATGGATTGAAGCCTTATTTCACAATTTTGAGTATTTGGAAACTATCTTGTTGATATTCTTTCATTCTACACATTTTTTAAAGTGATATAATACACAATTTGAGAGAGCAATATCAATTGGTTCAATAGTGCTAAACTTGTAATAATACACTCTTCTAGAGAGTACTCATTTCATCTCAACAATTCTTTGAGAATTGTTTTCTTGTACACCTTGTAAATTGAAGTGTGATCTCCAAGGTTGAGTCAAGAGTTATAAACACTATAGTCGGTGAGGATACCAAAGAGGTATACTAAGTACTCAAGGCAAATCTTAGAGAAGGTATCTCTAAGTGGAGTGGGTTAGTATACGAGTGGTGATCATATACCGTGAGGTGTTAGAAACTAAGGACTCGGATTGTAAAAGGTTTTGCGCGAGCACCTTGAAGCTTGGCTATAGTGGAACTTCTCAATTGCGATTGAGAAAGAAAGTGGACGTAGGACAAGGATTGTGCCGAACCACTCTAAATAGCGTTTGCATTTCTCCAAACTCATCTCTTCAACATTATTGTCTTTTACCTTTGAGCAAATAAATTGTGATCGAAAAGTAGCTTCGTAAGTACTTAAGGAGTGGCTTAAGTCCGATTGGTGAAAAGCTTGATCAATTTATTTGAGTTGGTGTCTATTGGAAAGTAAAAGCTCCTTATAAATGCTTAGCAATTGAGTTAAGCTCTTGGAAAAATACTAGTACAATAACACTTTTGTATATTGTCTTTAACTTTCCCAAAAAAATTCATTGTTATTGCAATACTCAATTCACCCCCCCTCTTGAGTAATTGTGCATAGGTTCTACAAGTGGCATCAGAGCTTAACCCTTTGAAAGACTTAACCGTTTAAGGGAAAAGATCATGGCAAGCACAGGCTTTAACAACAACAACACTAGCGAAGGTAACTCAACCGCTAGACCTCCTCTTTTTAGCGGAACAAATTACTCTTATTGGAAAAATAAGATGAGAATTTGGATCTGTTCTCAAGATGTGAGAATTTGGAAAGTGATTGAGAATGGAAATCACATTCCAACAAAGACAACAAGCGCTAAAGAAGGAGAAGCCTCCGTCTTAAAGCAAGTACCGAAAGGAGAAGATGAATATAGTGACGATGATTGGAAGAAAGTGGCAATGAATGATAAAGCCATCAACTTCATTCATTGTGCACTTAACGAGCATGATTATATGAAGATCTCTACATGTGAAACCGCTAAAGAGATTGGGATAAACTCCAAATCACTTACGAAGGAACCGACCACGTTAAAGAATCAAAGGTATTTATGTTGGTTCATGAATGGGAAAATTTTAAAATGAAAGACGAAGAAAGCATTGAATAAGCTCTTGAAAGACTCTCCAAGATCTTCAACAATCTAAGCATGCTTGGCACAAAGTACAATGATAAACAAATTGTGACCAAGGTGCTTACAAGCCTTACACCAAAATGGAACTCCAAAGTAAACGCCATTGTGGAAGGAAGGCTCTATGATCAACTTACATTTGATCAACTACGAGGTAATCTACTCACCTATGAAATGACTATGCTAAATAGACAAAAAGGTGAAGAAAGCAAGAAGAAAAGTCTCGCCCTTAAAACAACATCACTGCAAGAAGAGAGTGATGATAATGAAGAAGAAGGAGATGAAGAATTTGCACTCTTATTAAAAAGATTCAATAAGTTTGCAATGAAGAAAAACTTCAAGAGCAAAACAAAGGTACCAAAATGCTATGAGTGTGGAGAAGTTGGACACATCAAACCCAATTGTCCAAAACTTCAAAAGGAGGACAAAAACAAGAAATTTAAGAAGAAGGAGAAAGCATACATATCATGGGAGAACGAGGATGAATCCGACTCCGATGACGACGAGGTTGCAAATCTTTGCTTAATGGCAAGCGAAGAAAAGGTTAGTGATGACAACTCCACTTCTTTTAATTTACAAGATGAATATGATGCCTTGCTTGAGGTGTACACAAAACTTACCCAAGATTATTCTCTCCTAAAGAAAAAGAATATGGAACTTTTAAAACAAAATGAGATGTTGAAAAACGAGAATATCAATCTTGGAAAAGATAAGTGTAGCACAAGTAGTGATCCATACAAATCTTGTAAAATGCATGAAAATGAAATTACAAATCTTAAGAACACTTTAGCTAAGTTCAATGAATCTTCAAAGAACTTAGATAAAATGTTGAAAAACCAAAAGCATGTTCATAATAAGGAAGGTTTGGGTTTTGAAAAAGGAAAATTTAAAAATGCTAAAACTCCTATTAGGCAACCGCAAGCCCAAAAGGTAAGCATGCCCAAAAGGAATGAAGCCTTTAAACATCCTCCTCAACATGCTTCATTTAGAAATTATAATCACAATGCATATAGATCAAAAGATGTTGCATTTAGGAAACAACCTAGGCAACCATTTAGAAACATGCATAGGATGCATAATCCAAATGTCATATGTCATTATTGTAATAAAGTAGGTCATATAGCACCCGTATGCTTTACTAGAATTAAACATATAAACTTTCGTAGTCAAGATACGAGATGGGCACCTTATGGGCATTATGCTCATACTAACCATCAAGGACCCAAATTCACTTGGGTACCTAAATCCCAATTTTAATTGTTTTGTAGGTACGTGTTGGAGCTAAGGATACAAATTGGTATGTTGATAGTGGATGCTCCAAACACATGACCGGCGATGAATCAAAGTTCACCGCAATAGAGCATACAAACGGAGGAAACGTGATCTATGGAGACAACAACACCGGCAAAGTAATCGGCGTTGGAAAAGTTGGTAAAAATTCTTCTACCTCCATAGATAATGTTATACTTGTCAAAGGTCTCAAACATAATCTCATTAGTGTTAGCCAACTTTGTGACAAAGGAAACTTAGTCACCTTTGATTCAAAATGTTGTTTGATAAAAAGGCAAGACACTAATGAAATTGTGCTAATTGGGCACCGTGTTGACAATGTATACATGATTAATCTAAATGAAGTTTCCTCAAATGATGTGAAATGCCTTGTTAGTAAAAATGATGAAACTTGGTTATGGCATCGTAGAGTAGCTCATGCTAACATGGACCATCTTAACAAGTTGGTCTCTAAAGAGTTAGTAATTGGCTTACCAAAGCTACGTTTCGAAAAAGACGTCCTTTGCGACGCATGTCAAAAGGAAAACAAGTAAAGGCCTCTTTTAAATCCAAAAACATTGTTTCAACAACAAGGCCATTACAACTTTTGCACATGGATTTATTTGGTCCTTCTAGGACTATGAGCTTTGGTGGCAATTACTATGCTTTAGTTATTGTTGATGATTACTCTCGATTTACATGGACCTTGTTCCTAGCAAACAAGAGTGATGCATTTCGAGCATTCAAAAGATTAGCCAAAGTTATTCAAAATGAAAAGAATTTGCATATATCATCTATTAGAAGTGATCATGGTGGAGAATTTGAAAACAATCTTTTTGAAACTTTTTGTGAAGAAAATGGCATTGAGCATAATTTTTCCTCTCCTAGAACACCACAACAAAATGGTGTGGTTGAAAGGAAAAATCGTCATTTAGTAGAAATGGCGAGAACTATGCTCAATGAGGCTAATATTCCTAAGTACTTTTGGGCGGATGCGGTTAGTACCGTGTGTTATGTTATGAATAGGATTATCATTCGACCTATTCTTAAGAAAACACCGTACGAATTGTACAAAGGGAGAAAGCCAAATATTTCCCACCTTCACGTCTTTGGTTGTAAATGCTTTATTCTAAATAATGGAAAAGATAACTTAGGCAAATTTGATGCTAAGGCTGATGAAGGAATCTTCTTAGGCTATTCTTTAACTAGCAAAGCCTTTAGAGTATATAATAAACGCATCATGACTATGGAAGAAAGTATTCATGTCGCTTTTGATGAAACTAACCGTTATTGTGCTAGAAAAGATTTTGATGAAAATGTAGAAAACTTTGATTCACTAAATTTGAATGGTGAAGACAAAGAAAAAGATTTAAATGAAGCCTCTACAAGCTCAACAAAGGATAGTGTTCAAGTTGAAGAAATTGAACCATCACAAGCACAAATAAATGCACTTCCAAAGGATTGGCGTACTTCAAAGGATCATCCTCTAGACAACGTCATTGGTGATGTTTCGAAAGGGGTAACAACTCGATCCACTTTTAGAAATTTATTTGCATATAGTGCTTTTGTTTCTCAAATTGAACCATCTACCATTGAGTCCGCAATTGATGATGAACATTAGGCTATGGCAATGCAAGAGGAGCTTAACCAATTCAAACGAAATGACGTTTGGGAATTGGTGCCCAAACCAAGTAATCAAACAATTGTAGGAACAAAATGGGTTTTTAGAAATAAACTCGATGAAAATGGTACAATTGTTAGAAACAAAGCTAGATTAGTAGCTAAAGGTTATAATCAAGAGGAAGGCATTGATTATGACGAAACTTATGCTCCCGTAGCTAGATTAGAAGCAATTAGGATGTTACTTGCTTTTGCATCCTCTTATAACTTCAAACTTTTATCAAATGGATGTTAAGAGTGCCTTTCTTAATGGTTTCATTAAAGAAGAAGTATATGTTGAACAACCTCCCGGTTTTGAGGATTATGAAAATCATAATCATGTTTTTAAACTCAAGAAAGCTCTTTATGGTCTTAAACAAGCTCCAAGAGCTTAGTATGAACGTTTGAGCAAGTTTTTATTAGAAAAGGGTTTTAGAAGAGGGAAGGTTGATACAACTTTATTTATCTTGATTGAAAACAAGAATATCCTTTTGGTACAAGTTTACGTCGATGACATAATATTTGGTTCAACTAACGAATCACTTTGCAAGTTTTTCTCAAACCTCATGCAAAGTGAATTTGAAATGTCCATGATGGGCGAACTCAACTTCTTCCTTGGTCTTCAAATCAAACAAGGAAAAGAAGGAACTTTCGTTAGCCAAACCAAATATTGCAAGGAATTGCTCAAAAGATTTGGAATGGACAATGCTAAGGCAATGGACACACCAATGAGCACTACTTGCTACCTTGACAAAGATGAACAAGGTAAAAGCATAGATGTAAAGAAGTATAGAGGCATGATAGGATCATTACTTTATCTAACGGCAAGTAGGCCAGATATCATGTTTAGTGTATGCATGTGTGCGAGATACCAAGCTAATCCTAAGGAATCTCACATAAGTGCGGTGAAAAGGATTATGAAATATCTCATAGGAACATTAAATGTTGGATTGTGGTATCCGAAAGGATCCACTTGTGATTTGATTGGTTATTCTGATTCCGATTTTGCCGGTTGCAAATTGGATAGGAAAAGCACTAGCGGCACTTGTCACTTGCTAGGAAACTCTCTTGTTTCATGGCATAGTAAGAAACAAGTAAGTGTAGCCTTGTCTACCGCCGAAGCCGAGTATGTAGCCGCCGGTAGTTGTTGCGCCCAAATTTTATGGATGAAACAACAACTTATGGACTATGGACTCATGCTTGATCACATTCCTATCAAATGTGATAATACTAGTGCAATAAATTTAACCAAGAATCCGGTTCAACATTCAAGAACCAAGCATATTGAGATTAGACATCACTTCATAAGAGACCATGTTCAAAAGGGTGATGTGGTTATTGAATTTGTCGAAACTAGTAAACAACTAGCGGACATCTTCACTAAACCTTTATGTAAAGAAAGTTTTTTAACATCCGAAATGAACTTGGTATCTTGGATTCTAATCTAATATGATTTGTTTGAATTCATTGTATTTATATTGCTATTTTTGTATCTCTTACTAACTTAAGCATTGGAGATATCCAATTAGCCATTGTTTTGTAGGTTTATGAGTTGATGAATGAGTAATTAATCTTGAGGTAGACTACTTACTTTTTATTGCTTTATGCTTATTTGATTATATGAATTGTTAAACTAACTCCTAGTAAGCTAAGGATTTCTATTATGGTTTAAATACTTTGATATCTGTTTAATGATTAATGCTTGTATGCTTATTTGGTGAATAACTCAAAATAGGCTTGGTACCCCTATTTTAAGTTAATGTGCATGCTTTGATATATTTCACTTCTTTAGGGGGAATTATGCATGCTTGTTAAAAATAAAAAGAGGAAATCAAATTCTCTTTGAAAGGGGGAATATCTCATCCTTGAGATTAATAGAGACATTGAACTTAAAAAAAAAAATTCATTGTTTTATGCATGCTTCTATAACACATTTCAAACTCCTTTCTTTTTGATAATGTCAAAAGGGGGAAGAAAAGTTTGAGGATATTTGAAGTTTTGAACTTTTGAAAAAAGAAGAAGTTTGAGGATTTGAAAAGAAGAAATAAGTTTGCGAAACAATGATTTCAAAAAGACTTCCGCTAAGCAAAAACTTTGATATCTAAATCATTTTCTTTGATAAACGCCCTTTAAGGGAACAAATGCACATATTTAGGGGGAACTCCTGCAAATTTTTTTTGTGAAGTCTTCTCCAAAGCTTTCTATAAAACAAAGTGCATTATTGTTGCTTTCAAAATCATTTATAAATGCATATCCTCAAAATTGGTTTGTCATTATCAAAAAGGGGGAAATTGTAAATCATGTTGCTTATATGCGAAGTTTATATTCGTAGGTTTTGATGAATGACAAACCAACAAACGACATGAAAGACAAACCAACAAACAACTTGAATGAACAAGCATGTTGAAAGATCAACCAACATTCAACGTTGAGGAATGAAGAGTTGAAAGCAACACAACAACAACAAGAAACTCAAGTCCACAACATTTGAAGACAAGTATAGTGTCTTAGGACTTAGGTAACTTCTTGTTAAGAACCAATTGCTAAATCTCTCAACACACACTCACAAAATGTTTTGATGCACATCTTGCAATTCGATGCTAGCCAAATGGTTTAAAAACTTGTTTTTCAAAGGTACAAAAGCATAGGAATTGACTCCAACAAGTTTGAGATCAATCCTAAGCATTTTGAAGTGATTTTAAGCCATTCTTTAAGGTTTGCATCGATGCACACTCATCTTGCATCGATGCAAAGCATGCAACGACTTGTTTCATCGATGCAAAGATGTTTGCATCGATGCAACTTAGCTGAAAATTCAAATTTCAGCGTCAAAGACACATTTGCATCGATGCAAAGTGTTATGCATCGATGCAAATAATTCAAAAACATAAAAAACGGCTAGTTTTGACATAAAGGCTCCATCCCATTAATTCCCCAACGTTTCTAAGGTTTGGAGAATCTATAAATGGATGGATTGAAGCCTTATTTCACAATTTTGAGTATTTGGAAACTATCTTGTTCATATTCTTTCATTCTACACATTTTTTAAAGTGATATAATACACAATTTGAGAGAGCAATATCAATTGGTTCAATAGTGCTAAACTTGTAATAATACACTCTTCTAGAGACTACTGATGTGTGGAAAACGATCCAACACAAAACTCACCGGCAAGTGTACCGGGTCGCATCAAGTAATAATAACTCACATGAGTGAGGTCGATCCCACAGGGATTGAAGGATTGAGCAATTTTAGTTTAGTGGGTGGTTTAGTCAAGCGGATCAAGTATTGGTAGAGTGATTTGTGTTTAACAGGAAGTAAATGACAGTAAATGTAAGGGGGGAAGGGCAAATTGCAGTAAATTAAAGAGCAGGAAAGTAAACTTGCAGAATCTTAAAGAACAAGAAAGTAATTGACTGAAACTTAAAGTGCAAGAAATGTAAATAGCAGTAACTTAAATGGCAAGAAATGTAAATTGCTTGAATGTAAAAGGGGTTTGAGGACTGGGATTGCAGAATCTAAACAAAGAGAAAGTAAATTGCAACAATTAATTAAGTAGAAGATGAATTGGAATAAACTAAAATTCAAACAGAGATGGAAATTAAAATGCAGCAGAGGTTCACAGAAGAACCAAAAGTAAATTGGGATCTCAGGGTTCAAGAGACTAGGTAGCAGAGCCTAGATCTCAATCACCTTCCTAGATCCAAATTCTCAAAGCAATTGACAAGAAATTGAAGAAGAAGCAGTAAAGGAAATTGGAATTGAATTTAATTGTGCAGAGAGGAATTAAAGAGATTTTGAATGGAGGTTGAGACAGAATTTCCTCAACTCTTCACACCCAAAACTCAAAACAAGAAAAGTAAAAGTGCTCCAGCAAGAACGAGGAAGAAGAGAGATCAATTCTCCTCCCCAATTCTCTGAAATCTCCGTGGAGTCACCAAGAGAAGTTGCAGAATTCAAAACTCCAAAGAAAGTGCAAAATTCAAAAGCTAAGCAAAAGGTTCCAAAGTAAAAGTGAAAAGTAGAAAGTAAAAGGTCCTAATTACATCAAACTAGCTCCTATTTATACACTTTCTATTCTTGGATTTTGGGATTTGGATGGGCTTTTGATTTGGTGAAGAAATGAATTCAATTGGAATTTTAATTGAATTTTTCGGCCCAAAATGGTAGCTCCCAGGAGGCTGCCCTGCCCTTGTGGAGGGCAGGGCAGGATTTGGTGCATGTTGGTGCGGCTTTGGTGCGGCCAGGATCGAGCCTTGATGCGCAGAATGCTGCCCTGCCCTCGCGGAGGGCAGGGCAGAAAAATTTGGTGCTGCCAGGATTGAGTTTGGTGCACGCTGGTGCTGCCAGGATTGTGTGTGGTGCGCCAGATTCACTTTTTGGTGCGCCAGATTTGTGCACCAACCAAATGCTGCCCTGCTCTCGCGGAGGGCAGGGCAGTGTTTCCAAAATGCATTCCCGTGTTCGAGCCTGGGCGGGCGCACACGCTACATCATTTTCCTTGGTTTCTTGGCACGGTAATGGGTCTTAAGTCCTAGCTTCCCCATGGTCACGTGTTCAACTCTTGTGGCAAGCATTTGGAGATAATTTCCTTTGAATTTCTCCCTTGGTGAGCCCGATTCTGCCCTTGTGGAGGGCAGGGCAAGGTTTTGTTCTTCTTGATTCCAAGGCACAGATTTGTGCTCTGCCCTTGTAGTGGGCAGGGCAGAGTTGCCTTCCTTGTCTTGTTCCCTTATGTTGCCCTCCTAGAGGGCAGTGTGCCCTTGTGGAGGGCAATGCTTGCCTCCCCCATTGTATGCGGCACACTTCTTCTCTCTTTGACCACACTTTCTTTTCCTTGGGCCACGCTTCCTTAGCCCACGCTTTTCCTTTTCTTTTCTTTTCTTCACCTACAATAAACCAAAACAACCACTCAAAGTATCACTAAATTCAAGAGGCTTATAAATCAATTAAAATTCAATTAAAATTAGCTTAAACCTCATGGATTAACATTAATTTCATGGTGGTTGCTTGATTTAAAGAAGTTGTGCATTTTCACTCCAAATCACTTACTTAAGAAGCAAGAAAGTGCATAAAGACTAACAAAACAAGTGAAATTAGCTTGAAAAATGGGTATATGATGACTTGTCATCACAACACCAAACTTAATTCTTGCTTGTCCCCAAGCAAGCATCAAAAATAAGAGTAAATGATATGAATAAGAAAAGAACACATATCCTTATTAGGCATATAGCAGAACTTGATCTATGGGGTCTTTATGCAGACAATGATAACTCAAGTTATTGTTTGCTGTTACATAATACACATTTTTCATCAAAGGTTTGCTAAACTTGCTGTTATAAGACTCACTTTTTACTCACTCCCTTGCTAACTTTTCTTTCTTATAATGCTTAACAAGCTTATTCTTTTGGAGGTTTGGTGTCAAATGTTGCAGTAATAGCCTTTGGCTTTATTTGTTTCTTTCTTTTACTCAACATCTCTCCACCACAGACACATGGCTCACTAATTCCTCCTAGGATCATTGATGCCCCAGCATCTCTTTGGATAACTAAATGTTTTGTATCTAAGTTGCTCTTTATTGTAGACTTTCAATTGGCCATCCCAAATCAGTTGATCTAAGTGACCGGGTTTTTAAAATACCCCTTAGAATTTACTCATCCAAGCATATCTTAGTACAAGAACACCACAGGCATATGTCCTAGGGTCCAAGCTATTGGTGTCCAACCTTTATTCTTTGTTTTTCTTGCCATTTTGGCTTTTTCTTTCCCTTTTCTTTCTGTTTTTGTTACCAAGGGCTTTTTCATTATTGATAAGAGTCTTTACAACAGCAAGCTAACTCACACTTGAATGAGAATGACATTATGCAACAATTATTTTATGAGTTATGCATTTAATCAAACACATATACCACCACCAACTTCCATTCTTACTTATGCAACATTGGATATTTCACTTTTCAATTCAAACCAAAGCTCTTTTATTCAAGCATATGGGAAACAAGACAAAATTTAAAGCTAAGTGATGGATAACAAGCATTATGCAGATTTGGCATTTTTCTAGCTATTTATTAACTAACTAAAATGAAAAACAAAGAACAAAAATTGCATGAAGTAAAAGAAATAAATGATGGAGGCATATCATGTTTCAGACATGCATCTCCTTATTAGAGACATGAAAGAGGAAATATGAAAGAACTTTGCCACCTTCTAATGGTCGTGGCTGCTACTTGATTCTCCCTTTTTCTTCTTTCTCTTCCCTGTCTTGGAATAATCTCGGATCTCTTCACCAGGACATCTTCTGCCCCAAACGGAATCTAAGAGTCCTGAGAGCCCAACATCTTCCAATCTTTTAAAGGTTGACTCAGTATATTGATGAGATCTTGCCTGTTGCTTGGCTAAAAATTCAGGGCATTGCTCAAATGGCTTGATCTCAGGATTGAGTGTTGGCAAATTGTGGGTCAAGTACTCCAACCTTGCTTGCATGTTTTCATCATTCTCCATTCTTTGTGCATATCTAACTTCTCCCATGGTGTGATGAACATTCTTCCATTGATACAGGTTGTGACTATATTCCCCTGCTTTGGCTTGACTGAAATACAGCTTATCATATGATTCTTTGAATTCTTTGTATTGCTCTTTTTGTCCTTCAAGAATCTGTGCTTGAAATTCTTGCTGTTGAGTCATCATTTGTTGTTGCCATCTCTCTTGTTTCTCCTCCATTTGACGCTGCCAAGCTTCTCTCTCTTCTTTGTCCTTCAGATAGTGCTCCATAAACTCTGGATGGGGCTCTGGATATTTCTCTTGGCACCCCTGATTTTGCTCTTGTTGAGTCTGCATGAGTTGTTGAGATAGCTCTTCTATCGCCCTGTGTAACTGGCTCATGTCTATGGCATCATGAGTTTGATTTCGTCCTTCCTCTCTTTGTGATCTCCTTTGCTTGGGAGCTGCCACTCCCTCGGGATCATCTTCTTCATTTATTCCTTCCATACTCTTCTTAGTGATCCCTTTTCCCTTTTTCACTTTGTCTGTATCCTCATCTTCAAAGATTACTCCAGCTTTGTCACATAGCCTGAGGATGGTACTTGGATGTCCAAGACCCTTTGATTTGCTTGTGCTATCGGCCATTTCTTGAATACTGTCAGCTATGAGTTGTGCAAGGTTGATCTCACCTCCATGCAAGATGCAGTATGTCAAGAGTGCTCGTTTGATTGTGACCCACGAGGCGTTTCCAGTAGGAAGGATAGATCTCCTCACTATTTCATACCATCCCTTAGCCACAGGAGTGAGATTTATCCTCCTTATGTGACTTGGAACTCCCTTTGAATCTCTTTCCCAATCTGTATTCTCCACACATAACCCCTGCAAGATCTCATCAGGATTATTTTCTATCTGCAATCTGGTTTCATAACTGGGCTCTGCATAGGTTATGGTTCTCAACTTGAGGGCTCTTGTGATGGCAGCTGGGCTAAAACTCACTTCAACTCCTCTGACATAACTTGTGTAAGGAGCACTATTTTTGTTTTCTTTTGCAGCATTTGCATAGAACTCCCTAATCATAACTGCACTGATGTCAACAAGAGGAGCACATAAAAGTTCCCACCTTCTTTCTTTAGTGATTTGCCTCATAATGGGATATTCCCCATCTCTCAACTCAAGGCCTTTCTCATAAATGACATTCTTTGTCTCCATGAACCTATGATATCTCCCTTCATGGAATTGGGATCTAAACTTGGTTGCATCAAAGGATGGAGGTTCGGTTACCATAGGTTCTTTTCCCGGCCTTCTTTTTGAACTTGAGGAGGTCATTGAAGTTGAGGTGAAAAGAAAGAGGAAGTGAGAAAAGCAGAAGTTTGTGTTGTGTTTGGGAAGAGTTTTGGTTCGGTTCTGTTGTGAGACAAGGAGATTATGTTGGTTTTAGGAGCAAAGAGAATTATGATTCTCATACGAGGGTAGCTTGAGTGAGTGTGTAAACCGTTTGGTGCAACGGCTATTAATAGGCCAAGTCTTCAAGCTTCCCAACAAAACCACAATGAATGAATGAAGAAGGAACCCGTTAGTGCTCATGAAGGGTTGAGATTGAGTTGTTCATCTAAAGGACTCATGGAATGGACGGTCTGCATGCATTGTTGAGGCTTGACGAGGATCCTCTTCCCATTGGCTGCATGCATTTAGGCTTTCAATGATGCATGCATGCATACAAATTCTGCTTCCCCATGAGCGCGTTCTCCTAGGCACATGTGACCTTCCTCATATAGCTTCTCCTAGCCGTGATCTCTCCTAGCTTGTGTCTTAATCTTTTTCTCCCACCTGAACCAAAACAGCTAGCTTAGAACATTAATATAATCGTTGGCAGCTTATTTGCAAGAATAAAATAAATTGTTTTGGTTTGTTCAATAGTTATTAAAAATTTTTTTGTGATCAATTGTGTCCCTAAATAAAATGCTAAAAGTTGGTGAACACCAAACTTATCTTTTATTGAGGGGACGGCTTAACAATGCAAACCGTTCTCGCAATTGATGCATTTTAAAAAAAATTTGATGTATGATCCCTTGTCTGTATGGTTTTGAGTCCATGATTGGGAAATGATCTTATGAACATTGTTGCACATGCAGACACCAAACTTAGTGTTTGGTCACATGCTTCATAAAAAAAATATTATGCATATGTTCTAAAAATAATCCCCTTTTTTGAACAATGAACTTGGGTTTGCCTTAGGGTACACCAAACTTAAAAGTTTGACATGTGCTTCAAAACAATGTATGCATTTATCAGGCATGAAAGTTCAAAATCATATTCAGAGGAATCATAGCTTATTAAATGAAAGAGAAGACAGAAATCTTAAATCATGGGTTGCCTCCCATGAAGCGCTCTTTTATTGTCACTAGCTTGACATTGAACTCCCTTTAGGGTGGTTGATGTTGGTGATGTCTCAACTTGTCACCTCTCACTGTAAGCTTTCTCTGTGTGCCTTGATGCTCAATCTCAATGTGCTCCAGAGAGAGTATTTGGTTGACTGTGTAATAATCTTTTGTTCCAAGCTGTTGATACACTAGTTGCACCTCATCACCTTTGGCAAATCCTTCTGTTGGGATTTTCTTATTCTTCCACCCTTTGTAGGACCTTTTCTTGTTTTTCTTCTTTTTCTTCCTTGTTGGTATGCTTCCTTTGACAGTGACTTGAGCTGTGATACCTTCCTTTTTGTTTATCACCCCTGCTTCCTTTTGAATTCCTTTTTCTTCTTGCATCTGCTTGTTTTTCTGTTCTGCTGCCTTGTTAGTTGATTGCTTTGGAAGGAGATCACCACTTGTTTTGCTTGTTTCTTCATCCCTTTGTATTTCTGGAAAGACTTTCAAGGTGATGCTTTCCTCATGTACCCTGAGGGTTAGCTCTCCCTGTTCTATATCCACAATGGCTCTAGCAGTGGCCAAAAATGGTCGACCAAGTATTATGGAGTCATTTCCATTTTCTGAAGAATCCAAGATCACAAAATCTGCCGGATAGATGAACTTGTCAACCTTAACTAAAAGGTTCTCAATTAGCCCTTTAGGATACACTACTGATTGATCCACCAATTCCAAGGATATCTGTATTGGTTTCACCTCCTCTATGCCAAGCTTTTTCACTAAAGAAGATGGGATTAGATTTATGCTTGCTCCTAAGTCACACATCCCCTTGTTAATGAATAGGTTTCCAATAGTGCAGGGTAGGAAGAAACCTCCAGGATCTTCAAGCTTGGGAGGGAGTCCCTTTTTGATGAGTGCACTGCATTCTTCACTAAGCATCACAGTCTCCTTCTCATTCCAACTTCTCTTCTTGTTGATGAGCTCCTTTAAGAACTTGGCATACAGAGGCATTTGCTCTAATGCCTCAGCCAAAGGTATGTTAATTTCTAGCTTCTTGAAAGTCTCAAGAAATTTGTGGAAGTGCTGATCCTTTGTCTCTTTGTGAAATCTCTGTGGATAAGGCAATGGTGGTGTTGAGCTTTTCTCCCCTTGAAGTTGTCTTGGAATTGGTTCTTCCATGATCTGCTTTCCCTTTTTCAGACTTTGTGGTTGGTTGTCTTCTTCTGTGAGTTTTTCTGGGACATCCTTGCTTGTCATGTCCTTGTTGGTGGCTTCATCATTCTTTGTTGTCTCATTGTCACTATGCTTGGTTGCCCCTTGGTTACCATCCAATAACACTTTTCCACTTCTTAGTTGCACGACCTTGCATTCTTCCTTTGGGTTGGGAATGGTGTCACTAGGTAGTGAACTTGATGGCTTCTCAACAGAAATCTGTTTGGAGATTTGCCCAATTTGCCTTTCTAAGTTCTTCATGGAAGCTTCTTGGTTCTTTGTTGTCAATTCTTGGTTCTTCATCATTTTCTCCATGAGCATTTCTAAATTGGTGATCCTCTGGGAGTCTTGTGAGACTGGTTGGTTTTGGGGTGTTGATGGATGATGATAGGTGTTTTGATTTGTTGGGTGGTTATTGGGTGGATAATGGTTGGAGTTGGGGTAATTATTTTGTGGTTTTCTGTATGTATTTTGGTTAGTGTTTGGCTGGGGGTTGTGGCTTGTGTTTTTCCAATTGTTCTGACTTGTGTTTCTTTGCCATGGTTGTTGGTTTTGATTATGGTTGTCTCCCCATCTGAGGTTGGGATGGTTCTTCCAAGATGGATTGTAAGTATCACCATAGACTTCATTTGTTCCAGGATTTTGGTTGTGCATGTATTGGACTTGCTCTTGCTGTTGCTCCTCTTGAGTTTCTTCACTTTGCACCCATGTGGTTGATGGTTGGCTTGTGGTGCTCACTGCTGCCACTTGCAAGCCATCAATTCTTTTGGCCATTTGCTCAAACTGTTGTTGAATCTGCTGTTGCATCATCTTGTTTTGAGCTAAAATTGAATCCACTCCTTCTAACTCCATTACTCCTCTTCTCTGTGATGGTTGGCGTTGTCTTTGATGAGCAAAGAAATATTGGTTATTGGCCACCATATCAATGAGGTTTTGAGCTTCCTCTGTAGTTTTCATGAGTTGCAAAGAGCCTCCAGCTGAATGATCAAGTGCTTCTTGAGCCTTAAGAGTGAGTCCCTCATAGAAGTTCTGTAACTTGTCCCACTCAGTGAACATCTCCGGTGGACATTTCCTCAATAGAGCCTTATATCTTTCCCATGCTTCATATAAGTTTTCAGCCTCCATTTGGGTGAATGTCTGCACCTCAGTCTTCAACCTTATGATTCTTTGAGGGGGATAGAATTTGGCAAGGAACTTGCTCACCAAATCATCCCAAGTGTTGATGCTTTCCTTTGGGAACGTTTCGAGCCATTGAGTGGCTTTGTCTCTGAGAGAAAATGGGAAGAGCAACAACTTGTAACTGTCAGGAGGCACACCATTGGTTTTAACAGTGTCACAAATCCTCAAGAAGGTGGATAAGTGTTGATTTGGATCCTCCAATGGTCCTCCTCCAAAAGAACAGTTGTTTTGAACCAGAGTGATGAGTTGTGGCTTTAGTTCGAAATTGTTTGCATTGACATTAGGAGGGAGAATGCTGCTTCCACAGTGTCTAGCATTTGCAAACGTATATGAAGCCAAGACTCTTCGTTGATGTTGGTTATTATTGGCTCCTCCTTCTGGTTGATTGGGATTTGAGGTATCCCCTTCCATTTCTTGGAATTCTTCCTCAGATTCTTCCTCTCCAATAACGTTCTTTCCTCTTTCAGCTCTTCTTATTCTTCGAAGAGTTCTTTGGTCAATTTCAGAGAGGACAGGGGTAGATCTTCCTGTACTTGACATACAAACACACAACAATAAACACACAGATCCAGAAAATCAATAAAACTTCAATCTATTGCTAGAATGAGGTTTTAGTTAATTTAAGCAAAAATTCAAACAGTTAGTGTGTTAGTAGGAATTAGAATAACAGAAAAGAAAAAGTGCTTAATCTAGACCTCCACTTCACTTAATCATTGTCAATCTATTTCAATCCCCGGCAACGGCGCCAAAAACTTGATGTGTGGAAAATGATCCAACACAAAACTCACCGGCAAGTGTACCGGGTCGCATCAAGTAATAATAACTCACATGAGTGAGGTCGATCCCACAGGGATTGAAGGATTGAGCAATTTTAGTTTAGTGGGTGGTTTAGTCAAGCGGATCAAGTATTGGTAGAGTGATTTGTGTTTAACAGGAAGTAAATGACAGTAAATGTAAAGGGGGAAGGGCAAATTGTAGTAAATTAAAGAGCAGGAAAGTAAACTTGCAGAATCTTAAAGAACAAGAAAGTAATTGACTGAAACTTAAAGTGCAAGAAATGTAAATAGCAGTAACTTAAATGGCAAGAAATGTAAATTGCTTGAATGTAAAAGGGGTTTGAGGACTGGGATTGCAGAATCTAAACAAAGAGAAAGTAAATTGCAACAATTAATTAAGTAGAAGATGAATTGGAATAAACTAAAATTCAAACAGAGATGGAAATTAAAATGCAGCAGAGGTTCACAGAAGAACCAAAAGTAAATTGGGATCTCAGGGTTCAAGAGACTAGGTAGCAGAGCCTAGATCTCAATCACCTTCCTAGATCCAAATTCTCAAAGCAATTGACAAGAAATTGAAGAAGAAGCTGTAAAGGAAATTGGAATTGAATTTAATTGTGCAGAAAGGAATTAAAGAGATTTTGAATGGAGGTTGAGACAGAATTTCCTCAACTCTTCACACCCAAAACTCAAAACAAGAAAAATAAAAGTGCTCCAGCAAGAACGAGGAAGAAGAGAGATCAATTCTCCTCCCCAATTCTCTGAAATCTCCGTGGAGTCACCAAGAGAAGTTGCAGAATTCAAAACTCCAAAGAAAGTGCAAAATTCAAAAGCTAAGCAAAAGGTTCCAAAGTAAAAGTGAAAAGTAGAAAGTAAAAGGTCCTAATTACATCAAACTAGCTCCTATTTATACACTTTCTATTCTTGGATTTTGGGATTTGGATGGGCTTTTGATTTGGTGAAGAAATGAATTCAATTAGAATTTTAATTGAATTTTTCGGCCCAAAATGGTAGCTCCCCGGAGGCTGCCCTGCCCTTGTGGAGGGCAGGGCAGGACTTGGTGCATGTTGGTGTGGCTTTGGTGCGGCCAGGATCGAGCCTTGATGCGTAGAATGCTGCCCTGCCCTCGCGGAGGGCAGGGCAGAAAAATTTGGTGCTGCCAGGATTGAGTTTGGTGCGCGCTGGTGCTGCCAGGATTGTGTGTGGTGCGCCAGATTCACTTTTTGGTGCGCCAGATTTGTGCACCAACCAAATGCTGCCCTGCCCTCGCGGAGGGCAGGGCAGTGTTTCCAAAATGCATTCCCGTGTTCGAGCCTGGGCGGGCGCACACGCTACATCATTTTCCTTGGTTTCTTGGCACGGTAATGGGTCTTAAGTCCTAGCTTCCTCATGGTCCCGTGTTCAACTCTTGTGGCAAGCATTTGGAGATAATTTCCTTTGAATTTCTCCCTTGGTGAGCCCGATTCTGCCCTTGTGGAGGGCAGGGCAAGGTTTTGTTCTTCTTGATTCCAAGGCACAGATTTGTGCTCTGCCCTTGTAGTGGGCAGGGCAGAGTTGCCTTCCTTGTCTTGTTCCCTTATGTTGCCCTCCTAGAGGGCAGTGTGCCCTTGTGGAGGGCAATGCTTGCCTCCCCCATTGCATGCGGCACACTTCTTCTCTCTTTGACCACACTTTCTTTTCCTTGGGCCACGCTTCCTTAGCCCACGCTTTTCCTTTTCTTTTCTTTTCTTCACCTACAATAAACCAAAACAACCACTCAAAGTATCACTAAATTCAAGAGGCTTATAAATCAATTAAAATTCAATTAAAATTAGCTTAAACCTCATGGATTAACATTAATTTCATGGTGGTTGCTTGATTTAAAGAAGTTGTGCATTTTCACTCCAAATCACTTACTTAAGAAGCAAGAAAGTGCATAAAGACTAACAAAACAAGTGAAATTAGCTTGAAAAATGGGTATATGATGACTTGTCATCAAGTACTCATTTCGTCTCAACAATTCTTTGAGAATTGTTTTCTTGTACACCTTGTAAATTAGAGTGTGATCTCCAAGGTTGAGTCAAGAGTTATAAACACTATAGTCGGTGAGGATACCAAAGAGGTATACTAAGTACTCAAGGCAAATCTTAGAGAAGGTATCTCTAAGTGGAGTGGGTTAGTATACGAGTGGTGATCATATACCGTGAGGTGTTAGAAACTAAGGACTCGGATTGTAAAAGGTTTTGCGCGAGCACCTTGAAGCTTGGCTATAGTGGAACTTCTCAATTACGATTGAGAAAGAAAGTGGACGTAGGACAAGGATTGTGCCGAACCACTCTAAATAGCGTTTGCATTTCTCCAAACTCATCTCTTCAACATTATTGTCTTTTACCTTTGAGCAAATAATTGTGATCGAAAAGTAGCTTCGTAAGTACTTAAGGAGTGGCTTAAGTCCGATTGGTGAAAAGCTTGATCAATTTATTTGAGTTGGTGTCTATTGGAAAGTAAAAGCTCCTTATAAATGCTTAGCAATTGAGTTAAGCTCTTGGAAAAATACTAGTACAATAACACTTTTGTATATTGTCTTTAACTTTCCCAAAAAGATTCATTGTTATTGTAATACTCAATTCACCCCCCCTCTTGAGTAATTGTGCATAGGTTCTACAAGTGTTTGACTCTTTGTCCATTAGCAATGAATCTTTTATCAGAGTCAGTATCTTGAAGCTACACATATCCATATGGTGACACACTTGTAATCACATATGGTCCCCTTCACCGGGATTTTAATTTCCCAGGGAATAATTTGAGTCTAGAGTTGAATAGCAGGACCTTTTGTCCTGGTTCAAAGACTCTGGATGACAATTTATTGTCATGCCATCTTTTAGCTTTCTCCATGTAAATTTTTGCATTTTCGAAAGCATTGAGCCTGAACTCCTCTAGCTCATTCAACTGGAGCAATCTTTTCTCTCCAGCAAATGTAGCATCAAGGTTTAGGAATCTGGATGGCTAGTAGGCTTTGTGTTCCAGTTCCACGAGCAGATGACAGGCTTTGCCATACACAAGTTGGTATGGAGAAGTTCCTATAGGAGTCTTTAAAGCTGTTCTGTATGCCCACAGAGCATCATCCAAGCTTTTTGCCCAATCCTTTCTACGGGCCATTACAGTCCATTCCAGGATTCTTTTTAGTTCTCTATTCGAGATCTCAGCTTGCCCATTTGTCTGTGGATGATATGGAGTTGCTGCCTTATGGCTAATTCCATACCGGACCATAGCAGAGTAAAGCTGTTTATTGCAGAAATGAGTGCCTCCATCACTGATTATTGCTCTGGGGACACTAAATCTACTAAAGATGTGTTTCTGGAGGAACTTTATCACTATTTTAGTATCACTAGTGGGTGTTGCAATTGCCTCTATCTATTTAGATACATAGTCTACTGCCACCAGAATATAAGTGTTTGAGTATGAAGGTGGGAAAGGCCCCATGAAGTTAATACCCCATACGTCAAACAATTCAATCTCTAAGATCCCTTGCTGAGGCATGGTGTAACCATGAGGCAGATTACCAGCTCTTTGGCAACTGTCACAGTTCCGTACAAACTCTCGGGAGTCTTTATAGAGAGTAGGCCAGTAGAAGCCACATTGGAGGACTTTTATGGCTGTTCGCTCACTTCCGAAATGTCTTCCATATTGTGATCCATGGCAGTGCTAAAGGATCCTCTGCGCTTCTTCTCTAGGTACGCACCTACGGATTAATCCGTCTGTGCATCTCTTAAAGTGATATGGTTCATCCCATAAGTAGTACTTTGCATCAGAAATTAATTTTTTTGTTTGCTGCCTGCTGTACTCCTTGGGTATGAACCTTGCAGCCTTGTAGTTCGCAATGTCTGCAAACTATGGTACTTCCTTAATGGCAAAGAGTTGCTCATCCGGAAAGGTTTCAGAGATCTCAGTGATAGGGAGAGACGTCCCTTCTACTGGTTCTATCCGAGACAGGTGATCTACCACTTGGTTTTCTGTCCCTTTTCTGTCTCTTATTTCTATATCAAACTCTTGCAGAAGCAGCACCCACCTTATGAGCCTGGGTTTTGAATCCTGCTTTATGAGTAGATATTTAAGAGCAGCATGGTCAGTGTACACAATCACCTTTGATCCTACCAAATAGGATCTGAACTTGTCAATGGCATAAACCACTGCAAGCAATTCCTTTTCTGTGGTTGTGTAATTCTTTTGTGCATCATTTAGGACATGGCTGGCATAGTAAATGACATGCAGAAGTTTGTCATGCCTCTGTCCCAATACTGCACCAATGGCATGGTCACTGGCATCACACATCAGTTCGAATGGTAATGTCCAGTTTGGTGCAAAAATGACTGGTGCTGTAACCAGCTTGGCTTTCAGGGTCTCAAACACTTGCAGACACTCTGTGTCAAATATAAATGGCGTGTCAGCAACTAGCAGATTACTTAGAGGTTTTGTGATTTTTGAAAAATCCTTTATAAACCTCCTATAGAATCTTGCATGCCCCAAAAAGCTTCTGATTGCCTTAACATTGGCAGGTGGTGATAATTTTTCAATTACCTCTACCTTAGCTTAATCTACCTCTATTCCTTTGATCGAGATCTTGTGCCCAAGGACGATCCCTTCAGTCACCATAAAGTGACATTTTTCCCAGTTCAAAACCAGGTTAGTCTCTTGGCACCTTTTTAGAACAAGTGTCAGGTGATCAAAACAAGAGTTGAATGAGTCTCCATATACTGAGAAGTCATCCATGAAGACTTCCAGAAATTTCTCCACCATATCAGAGAAAATAAAGAGCATGCATCTCTGAAAGGTTGCAGGTGCATTACACAACCCAAATGGCATCCTTCTGTAGGCAAAACTCTAGATGGGCATGTGAATGCTGTTTTCTCTTGATCCTGGGGATCTACTGCAATTTGGTTGTAGCCTGAATAGCCATCCAAAAAGTAGAAATAATCATGACCTGCTAGTCTTTCTAGCATCTAGTCTATGAATGGTAAAGGAAAATGATCCTTTCTGGTGGCTGTATTGAGTCTTCTGTAGTCAATACACATGCGCCACCCTGTAACTGTTCTTGTGGGAACCAGTTTGTTTTTCTCATTATGATCTACTGTCATGCCTCCCTTCTTGGGGACGACTTGGACAGGGCTCACCCAGGGGCTATCACAAATTCGATAAATAATCCCAGCCTCTAGTAATTTAGTGACCTCTTTCTGCACCACTTCCTTCATGGCTGGATTCAGCCGCCTTTGTTGTTGAACCACTGGTTGTGCATGCATTTAGCTGGGCTAATGCCCTTAAAATCACTTATGGACCACCCAAGAGCTGTCTTGTGTGTCCGTAGCACTTAAATCAGCGCTTCCTCTTCCTGTGGCTTTAAGGTAGAGCTTATGATCATAGGAAAAGTGTTGTCTTCTCCCAGAAATGCATATTTCAAGAATGGTGGCAGTGGTTTGAGCTCTGGTTTTGGGGACTTTTCCTCTAATTGGGGAGTTTTTAGAGGTTCTTCTAATTCCTATGGCTCCTCCAGATCAGGCTGAACATCTTTAAATATGTCCTCTAGCTCTGATTTGAGACACTCAGTCATATTGACTTCTTCTACCAGAGAGTCAATAAGATCCACTTTCATGCAGTCTTTTGGTGTGTCTGGATAGTGCATAGCTTTGACAGCATTCAACTTAAACTCATCATCATTGACTCTCAGGGTCATTTCCCCCTTTTGAACATCAATGAGGGTATGTCCAGTTGCTAGGAAAGGTCTTCCTAGAATGAGAGTTGCACTCTTGTGCTCCTCCATTTCCAGCACTACAAAGTCAGTAGGAAAGACAAATGGCCTAACCTTGACAATCATGTCCTCAATTATGCCTGATGGGTATTTAATAGAGCCATAAGCAAGTTGAAGACAGATCTGGGTTGGTTTGATCTCTTTGGTCAAACCAAGCTTTCTAATAGTGGATGCCAGGATTAGGCTAATACTTGACCCAAGATCACATAGAGCTGTTGATGAGCGGATAATCTATACGCTTTTTGGCATTGTTTTTAGGTAGTTTTTAGTATGATCTAGCTACTTTTAGGGATGTTTTATTAGTTTTTATGTAAAATTCATATTTCTGGACTTTACTATGAGTTTGTGTGTTTTCCTGTGATTTCAGGTATTTTCTGACTGAAATTGAGGGACCTGTGCAAAAGTCTGGTAGAAGGCTAACAAAGGATTGCTGATGTTGTTGGATTCTGACCTCCCTACACTCAAAATGAATTTTTTGGAGCTACAGAACTCCAAATGGCGCGCTCTCAATGGCGTTGGAAAGTACACATCCAGAGCTTTCCATCAATATATAATAATATACACTTTATTCGAGATTAGACGACGTAAACTGGCATTCAATGCCAGTTCCATGTTGCATTCTGGAGTCAAACGCCAGAAAACACGTCACGAACCAGAGTTAATTGCCAAAAACACGTTACAACTTGGTGTTTAACTCCAAAAGAAGCCTCTGCACGTGTAAAGCTCAAGCTCAGCCCAAGCACACACTAAGTGGGCCCCGGAAGTGGATTTCTGTATCAATTATTTACTTCTGTAAACCCTAGTAGCTAGTCTAGTATAAATAGAACATTTTATTATTGTATTAGACATCTTTGGACGCCTAGTTCTTAGACCAGGTCCTTTTCCCTATTTTCAAATTCATATGTCTTTTGTGGAGGCTGGCCATTCGGTCATGCCTGGACCATCACTTATGTATTTTCAACGGTGGAGTTTCTACACACCCTAGATTAAGGGTGTGGAGCTCTGCTGTACCTCGAGTTTTAATGCAATTACTACTAATTTCTATTCAATTCAGCTTATTCTTATTCTAAGATAATTGTTGCACTTCAACATGATGAATGTGATGATTTGTGACACTCATCATCATTCTCACCTATGAACGCGTGATTGACAACCACTTCCGTTCTACCTTAGACCGAGCGTGTGTCTCTTGGATTCCTTAATTAGAATCTTCGTGGTATAAGCTAAAACCCTTTGGCGGTTAATCTTGATAATCTGAAAAGTCTAAACCTTGTCTGTGGTATTCCGAGTAGGATTCAGGGATTAAATGACTGTGACGAGCTTCAAACTCGCAATTGTTGGGCGTGATGACAAACGCAAAAGAATCAATGCATTCTCTTCCGACATGATCAAGAACCGACAGATCATTAGCCGTGCTGTGACAAGAGCATTTGGACCTTTTTCACTGAGAGGATGGGAAGTAGCCATTGACAACGGTGATTCCTTACATATAGCTTACCATGGAAAGGAGTATGAAGGATTGAAAGTAAGAAAGCAGTATGTTGTAGAGATTCAAGAGGGATAAAGCATCTCTATACACTTATCTAAAATTCCCACCAATGATTTACATAAGTATTTCTATCTTTATTTTATGTTTTATTTATCTTTATGTTCGAAAATTCCAAAACCATTTGAATCAGCCTAACTGAGATCTACAAGATGACCATAGCTTGCTTCATACCAACAATCTCCGTGGGATCGACCCTTACTCACGTAAGGTTTATTACTTGGACGACCCAGTGCACTTGCTGGTTAGTTGTGCGGAGTTGTGAAGAAAGTGCTGAGTTAGTAGATGCGCATACTAAGTTGAATGCCATTGTTAGAGATCACAATTTCATGCACCAAGTTTTTGGCGCTGTTGCCGGGGATTGTTCGAGTTTGGACAACTGATGGTTCATCTTGTTGCTCAGATTAGGTAATTTTCTTTTCAAAAAGTTTTCAAAAATCTTTCAAAAATTTTTTTTATTTGTTTTTGTTTTTCAAAAAAAAATAATTTTCGAAAAAAAACAAAAAAATTTAGAAAATCATAAAAATCAAAAATATTTTGTGTTTCTTGTTTGAGTCTAGTGTCAAATTTTAAGTTTGGTGTCAATTGCATGTTTTTAAAATTTTGCATTTTTTAAAAAAATAATGCATGTGTTCTTCATGATCTTCAAGTTGCTCTTGACAAAGTCTTCTTGTTTGATCTTTAAATTTTCTTGTTTTATGTCTTTTGTTGTTTTTCATATGCATTTTTGCATTCATAGTGTCTACACATTAAAGACTTCTAAGTTTGGTGTCTTGCATGTTTTTCTTTTCTCAAAAATTAAAAAAAAAAAAGTCTTCATGTTCATCTTGATCTTCAAAGTGTTTTTAGTGTTCATCTTGACATTCATAGTGTTCTTGCATGCATTCTTTGTTTTGATCCAAAAAGTAAAGAGAAAAACACAAAAATGACGTTTTATTTTTTCTCTCTCATCATTAAAAATTCAAAAAAAATAAAAAAAAGATCTTTTCCTTATTTTTCTCAAAATTTCGAAAATTTGAGTTGACTTAGTCAAAATTCTTTTAAAACATAGCTATTTCTTATAAGTCAAGTCAAAATCTTTTCAAAATCTTTTTCAAAATTCAAATCTTTTTTATTTTTTCTATTATTTTCGAAAATTTTTAAAATTTATTTTCAAAATCTTTTTCTTATCTTTATTTCAAAATTTCGAAAACTTTACTAACAATTAATGTGATTGATTCAAAAATTTGAAGTTTGTTACTTTCTTGTTAAGAAAGGTTCAATCTTTAAATTCTAGAATCATATCTTTTAGTTTCTTGTTAGCCAAGTAATCAATTTTAATTTTAAAAAAATTAAATCTTTTTCAAAATATCTTTTTCAATCATATCTTTTTAAAACATCTTTTCTAACTTCTTATCTTTTCAAAATTGATTTTCAAATCTTTTTCAACTAACTAATTGACTTTTTGTTTGTTTCTTATCTTTTTCAAATCCACCTAACTACTTTCCTCTCTCTAATTTTCGAAAATTACCTCCCTCCTTTTCAAAATTCTTTTTAATTAATTAATTGTTTCAAATTTTAATTTTAATTTTATTTCATTCTTAAATTTTCGAAAATCACTAACTTATTTTTCAAAATTAATTTTCAAAATTCTCTCCCTCTCATCTTCTTCTATTTATTTATTTATTTACTAACACTTCTCTTCATTTCAAGAATTCGAACCTATCTTCACCCTTGTGTTTGGATTCTTACCTTTTCCTTCTTCTATTCTTTTCTTCTTTTACTAACATAAAGGAATATCTCTACTATGGTAAAGAGGATCCCTATTATTATTTTTTGTTCCCTTCTTTTTCATATGAGCAGGAGCAAGGACAAGAACATTCTTGTTGAAACAGATCCTGAACCTGAAAGGACTCTGAAGAGGAAACTAAGAGAAGCTAAATTACAACAATCCAGAGTCAACCTTACAGAAATTTTTCGAAAAAGAAGAGGAGATGGCAGCCGAAAATAATAATGCAAGGAGGATGCTTGGTGATTATACTACACCTACTTCCAAGTTTGATGGAAGAAGCATCTCAATCCCTGCCATTGGAGCAAACAATTTTGAGCTGAAACCTCAACTAGTTGCTCTAATGCAACAGAACTGCAAGTTCCATGGACTTCCATCAGAAGATCCCTATCAGTTTTTAACTGAGTTCTTGCAGATCTGTGAGACTGTTAAGACTAATGGAGTAAATCCTGAAGTCTACAGGCTCATGTTTTTCCCTTTTGCTGTAAGAGACAGAGCTAGAACATGGTTGGACTCACAACCTAAAGATAGCTTGGACTCCTGGGATAAGCTGGTCACGGCCTTCTTGGCTAAGTTCTTTCCTCCTCAAAAGCTGAGCAAGCTTAGAGTGGATGTTCAAACCTTCAAACAAAAAGATGGTGAATCTCTCTATGAAGCTTGGGAAAGATACAAACAGATGACCAAAAGGTGTCCTTCTGACATGCTTTCAGAATGGACCATTCTGGATATATTCTATTATGGTCTATCTGAATTCTCTAAGATGTCACTGGACCATTCTGCAGGTGGATCCATTCACCTAAAGAAAACGCCTGCAGAAGCTCAAGAACTCATTGACATGGTTGCAAATAACCAGTTCATGTACACTTCTAAGAGGAATTCTGTGAGTAATGGGACGCCTCAGAGGAAAGGAGTTCTTGAAATTGATGCTCTGAATGCCATATTGGCTCAGAACAAAATGTTGACTCAGCAAGTCAACATGATTTCTCAAAGTCTGAATGGATGGCAAAATGCATCCAATAGTACTAAAGAGGCATCTTCTGAAGAAGAAGCCTATGATCCTGAGAACCCTGCAATGGCAGAGGTAAATTACATGGGTTAACCTTATGAAAACACCTATTATTCATCATGGAGAAATCATCCAAATTTCTAATGGAAGGATCAACAAAAGCCTCAACAAGGCTTTAATAATGGTGGAAGAAACAGACTTAACAATAGCAAGCCTTTTCCATCATCTTCTTAGCAACAGACAGAGAATTCTAAGCAGAGCTCCTCTAACTTAGCGAATATAGTCTCTGGTCTGTCTAAGGCCACTTTAAGTTTCATGAGTGAAACAAGGCCCTCCATCAGAAATTTGGAGGCACAAGTGGGCCAGCTGAATAAGAAAATCACTAAAACTCCTCCTAGTACTCTCCCAAGCAATACTGAAGAGAATCCAAAAAGAGAGTGCAAGGCCATTGACATAATCAACATGGCCAAACCAAGAGAGGAAGGAGAGGACGTGAATCCCAATGAGGAAGACCTCATGGGACGTCTCCCAGACAAGAAGGAGTTCCCTATTGAGGACCTAAAGGAATCTGAAGGTCATACAAAGACCATAGAGATCGCATTAAACCTCCTTCTGCCATTCATGAGCTCTGAAGACTATTCTTCCTCTGAAGAGGATGAAGATGTAACTGGAGAGCAAGTTGCTCAATATCTAGGAGCTATCATGAAGTTGAATGCCAAGTTGTTTAGTAATGAGACTTGGGAAGGTGAACCTCCCTTGCTCATTAGTGAACTAGATACATGGGTTCAGCAAACTTTACCTCAAAAGAAACAAGATCCTGGTAAATTCTCAATACCCTGCACCATAGGCACCATGACCTTTGAGAAGGCTCTGTGTGACCTTGGGTCAGGGATAAATCTTATGCCACTCTCTGTAATGGAGAAGCTGGGGATCATTGAGGTACGACCTGCCATATTCTCATTACAGATGGCAGACAAGTCAGTAAGACAAGCTTATGGATTGGTAGAGGACGTGTTAGTGAAGGTTGAAGGCCTTTACATCCCTGCTGATTTCATAATCTTAGACACTAGAAAGGCGGAGGATGAATGCATCATCCTTGGAAGACCTTTCCTAGCCACAGCAGGAGCTGTGATAGATGTTAACAGAGCAGAATTAGTCCTTCAACTGAATGGGGTCTACCTTGCATTTAAAGCTCAAGGATACTCCTCTGCAACCATGGAGAGGAAGCATGAAAAGCTTCTCTCAATACAGAGTCAAACAAAGCCCCCACAATCAAACTCTAAGTTTGATGTTGGGAGGTCACAACCAAACTCTAAGTTTGGTGTTAAACCCCCACATTCAAACTCTATGTTTGGTGTTGGGAGTATACAACATTGACCTGATCACCTGTGAGGCTCCATGAGAGCCCACTGTCAAGCTAGTGACATTAAAGGAGCGCTTATTGGGAGGCAACCCAATTTTTATTTATCTAATTCTATTTTTATTTTTTTTATTGTTCTTTTATGTAAAATTAGGTTCATGATCATGTGGCATCACAAAATAAATAGTAAAATTAAAAATAAAATAAAAAACAGTAGAAGAAACAGCACACCCTGGAGGAAGGGCTTACTGGCATTTTCTGGCTGGCGTTCAACGCCAGAACAGAGCATGGATCTGGCGTTAAATGCCAGAAACATGCAGTAATCTGGCGTTTAAATGCCATGATTGCGCACTAAGGAAAGCTGGCGTTCAATGCCAGAAACATACTGCAGACGGGCGTTGAACGCCCAAAACAAGCATGGAACTGGCGTTCAACGCTAGAAACAAGCATCAATCTGGCGTTGAACACCGGGATTGCATGCCGAGGGCGTTTTACACGCCTCATTGGTGCAGAGATGTAAATCCTTGACACCTCAGGATTTGTGGACCCCACAGGATCCCTACCTACCTCAACTCACCCTCTCTCTCTCTTTTTCACACAATCCAATAAACACTCTTCTCCAAAACCCTTCACCAATCACCTCAATCTCTCTTCCCCATCACCTCTTCACCACTCACATCCATCCACTCTTCCCCATAATCCCCACCTACCTTTATAATTCAAAAGCTCTTTCCCACCCAAACCCACTCTAAATGAACGAACCAACTCCGTCTCCCTTCACTATATAAACCCCTCAATTCTTCTTCATTTTCACACAACACAACCCTCTCTTCTCCCCCTTGGCCGAATACACATTTCTCTCCCTCTCGTCCATATTTTCTTCTTCTTCTTCTTCTTCTTCTATTCTTTCTTTTTTTGCTCGAGGGCGAGCAATATTCTATGTTTTGTGTGGTAAAAGCATAGCTTTTTTGTTGTTCCATAACCACCTATGGCACCTAAGGCTGGAGAAACCTCTAGAAAAGGGAAAGGGAAGACAAAAGCTTCCACCTCCGAGTCATGGGAGATGGAAAGATACATCTCAAAGGTCCATCAAGACCACTTCTATGAAGTTATGGCCAAGAAGAAGGTGATTAGTGAGATCCCTTTCAAGCTCAAGAAAAAAGAGTATCCGGAGATCCGACATGAGATCCAAAGAAGAGGTTGGGAAGTTCTGACCAACCCCATTCAACAAGTCGGAATCCTAATGATTCAAGAGTTCTATGCCAATTCATGGATCACTAGGAACCATGACCAAAGTATGAACCCGAATCCAAAGAATTATCTTACAATGGTTCGGGGGAAATACTTAGATTTCAGTCCGGAAAATGTAAGGTTAGCGTTCAACTTGCCTATGATGCAAGAAAATGCACGCCCCTACACTAGAAGGGTCAACTTTGATCAAAGGCTGGACCAAGTCCTTATGGACATATGTGTGGAAGGAGCTCAATGGAAAAGAGACTCAAAAGGCAAGCTAGTTCAATTAAGAAGACTGGACCTAAAGCCTGTGGCTAGAGGATGGTTGGAGTTCATCCAACGCTCTATCATTCCCACTAGCAACCGATCCAAAGTTACTGTGGATCGGGCCATAATGATCCATAGCATCATGATTGGAGAGGATGTAGAAGTTCATGAAGTCATCTCCCTTGAATTCTACAAAATAGCCGAAAAGCCCTCTACCTTGGCAAGGCTAGCTTTTTCTCATCTCATTTGCCATCTATGCTACTCAGCTGGAGTTGTTATAGATGGAGACATCCTCATTGAAGAGGACAAGCCCATCACTAAGAAGAGGATGGAGCAAAGAAGAGAGCCCACTCATGGATCCCAAGAGACACATGAGGAAGCTCATCACCAAGGAATCCCGGAGATGCCTCAAGGGATGCACTTTCCTCCCAACAACTATTGGAAATAACTCAACACTTCTCTAGAAGACTTGAGTTACAACATGGATCAATTAAGGGTGGAATATCAAGAGCACTCCATCATTCTCCATGAGATTAGAGAAGATCAAAGAGCAATGAGGGAGGAGCAACAAAAGCAAGGAAGAGACATATAAGAGCTCAAGGACATCATTGGTTCTTCAAGAAGAAAGCGCCATCATCACTAAGGTGGACTCATTCCTTGTTCTTATTTCTCTATTTTTCAATTTTTAAGCTTCATGTTTATCTATGTTTATGTCTTTAATACATGATCATTAGTGTCTAGTAACTATTTCTTAAGGCTATGAATAATTCCATGAATCCTTCACTTCTCTTAGATAAAAAATGTTTTTAATACAAAAGGCAAGGGTAAAAAGGATCTAAGGCTTTGAGCATCAATGGATAGGAGGGCCCAAGGAAATAAAATCCAGGCCTAAGCGGCTAAATCAAGCTTTCCCTAACCATGTGCTTGTGGCATGCAGGTCCAAGTGAAAAGCTTGAGACTGAGTAGTTAAAGTCGTGATCCAAAGCAAAAAGAGTGTGCTTAAGAGCTCTGGACACCTCTAACTGGGGACTTTAGCAAAGCTGAGTCACAATCTAAAAAGGTTCACCCAGTCATGTGTCTGTGGCATTTATGTATCCGGTGGTAATACTGGAAAACAAAGTGCTTAGGGCCACGGCCAAGACTCATAAAAGTAGCTGTGTTCAAGAATCAACATACCTAACTAGGAGAACCAATCAACACTATCTAAACTCTGAGTTCTTATAGATGCCAATCATTCTAAACTTCAAGGGATAAAGTGAGATGCCAAAACTGTTCATAAGCAAAAAGCTACAACTCCCGCTCATCTAATTAGAACTATTATTCATTGATATTTTGGGATTTATAGTATATTCTCTTCTTTTTATCATATTGGATTTTCAAGTTGCTTGGGAACAAGCAACGATTTAAGTTTGGTGTTGTGATGAGCAAATAATCTATACGCTTTTTGGCATTGTTTTTAGGTAGTTTTTAGTAGGATCTAGCTATTTTTAGGGATATTTTTGTTAGTTTTTATGTAAAATTCATATTTCTGGACTTTACTACGAGTTTGTGTGTTTTTCTATGATTTCAGGTATTTTCTGGCTGAAATTGAGGGACCTGAACAAAAGTCTGATAGAAGGCTAACAAAGGACTGCTGATGCTGTTGGATTTTGACCTCCCTGCACTCGAAATAGATTTTTTGGAGCTACAAAACTTCAAATGGCGCGCTCTCAATGGCGTTGGAAAGTAGACATCCAAAACTTTCCAGCAAAATATAATAGTCCATACTTTATTTGAGATTAGACGATGTAAACTGGCGTTCAACGCCAGTTTCATGCTGCATTCTAGAGTCAAACGCCAGAAACACGTCATGAACCAGAGTTAAATGCCAAAAACACGTTACAACTTGGCGTTTAACTCCAAAAGAAGCCTCTGCACGTGTAAAGCTCAAGCTCAGCCCAAGCACATACCAAGTGGGACCCAGAAGTGGATTTATGCATCAATTATTTACTTCTGTAAACCCTAGTAGTTAGTCTAGTATAAGTAGAACATTTTATTATTGTATTAGACATCTTTGGACGCCTAGTCCTTAGACCATGTCCTTTTCCCTATTTTCAAATTCATATGTCTTTTGTGGAGGCTGGCCATTCGGCCATGCCTGGACCATCACTTATGTATTTTCAACAGTGGAGTTTCTACACACCATAGATTAAGGGTATGGAGCTCTGCTGTACCTCAAGTTTTAATGCAATTACTACTATTTTCTATTCAATTCAGCTTATTCTTATTCTAAGATATTCGTTGCACTTCAACACGATGAATGTGATGATCCGTGACACTCATCATCATTCTCACCTATGAACGCGTGATTGATAACCACTTCCGTTCTACCTTAGACCGAGCGTGTGTCTCTTGGATTCCTTAATCAAAATCTTCGGGATATAAGCTATAACCCTTTGGCGGTCAATCTTGAGAATCCGGAAAGTCTAAACCTTGTCTGTGGTATTCCGAGTAGGATTCAGGGATTGAATGACTGTGACGAGCTCCAAACTCGCGATTGTTGGGCGTGATGACAAACGCAAAAGAATCAATGGATTCTATTCCGACACGATCGAGAACCAACAGATGATTAGTCGTGCTGTGACAAGAGCATTTGGACCATTTTCACTGAGAGGATGGGAAGTAGCCATTGACAACGGTGATGCCCTACATACAGCTTGCCATGGAAAGGAGTATGAAGGATTGAAAGTAAGAAAGCAGTATGTTGTAGAGATTCAACATGGATAAAGAAGAAAATATGGAGGAGAGGGGGAGAGGTGTATTCGGCCAAAATGGAGAAGAGAGGGTTGTGTTGTGTGAAAATGAAGAAGAATGGAAGGGTTTATATAGGGAGGGGAGAGAGAGTAGGTTCGGCTATTTAGGGTGGGTTTGGGTGGGAAATAAATTTTGAAGGTAGGTGGATTTATAGGGAAGAGTGGATGGATGTGAGTGGTGAAGGGGTGATTGGGAAGAGAGATTGAGGAGATTGGTGAAGGGTTTTAGGGAAGAGTGTTTATGGGGAAGAGAGGATGAATGTTGAGAAGATGGGAGAATATGGTAGGTGGGGATCCTGTGGGGTCCACAGATCCTGAGATGATCCTGTGGGGTCCACAGATCCTGAGATGATCCTGTGGGGTCCACAGATCCTGAGGTGTCAAGAATTTACATCCCTGCACCAATTAGGCATGTAAAATGCCTTTCCATGCAATTCTGGCGTTTAAACGCTGAAGTGATGCATGTTCTGGGTGTTCAACGCCCATGTGCAGCATGTTTCTGGCGTTGAACGCCAATTCCATGCTTGTTTTTGGCGTTCAGCGCCAGCTCTCCTCAGGGTGCATTCCTGGCATTTAAACACTGGGATGTTGCTTGTTTCTGGCGTTCAATGCCAGATCCATGCTCTGTTCTGGCATTGAACGCCAGCCAGATGCTCCTTACTGGCGTTTAAACGCCAGTAAGTCCTTCCTCCAGGGTGTGATTTTTCTTCTGCTGTTTTTTATTTTGTTTTTAATTTTTGTATTTATTTTGTGACTCCACATGATCATGAACCTAATAAAACATAAAAGATCAACAAAATAAAAATAAAATTAGATAAATAAAAATTGGGTTGCCTCCTAATAAACGCTTCTTTAATGTCAATTGCTTGACAGTGGGCTCTCATGGAGCCTCACAGGTGATCAGGTCAATGTTGTATAGTCCCAACTCCAAACTTAGAGTTTGGTTGTGGGGATTCAACACCAAACTTAGAGTTTGGTTGTGGCCTCCCAACACCAAACTTAGCGTTTGACTGTGGGGACTCTGTTTGACTCTGTACTGAGAGAAGCTCTGCATGCTTACTCTCCCTTGTTACAGAAGGATAGCCGTGTGCCTTAAACACAAGGTAGTCCCCATTCAATTGAAGGACTAATTCTCCTCTGTTAACATCTATCACAGCTTCTACTGTGGCTAGGAAAGGTCTTCCAAGGATGATGCATTCATCTTCCTCCTTTCTAGTGTCTGAGATTATGAAATCAGCAGGGATGTAAAGGCCTTTAACCTTTACTAACACGTCCTCTACTAATCCATAAGCTTGTCTTACTGACTTGCCTGCCAATTGTAATGAGAATAAGGCAGGTTGTACCTCAATGATCCCCAACTACTTCATTATAGAGAGTGGCATAAGATTTATGCCTGACCTTAGGTCACACAAAGCTTTCTCAAAGGTCATGGTGCCTATGGTACAGGGTATTAAAAATTTCACAGGATCTTGTTTCTTTTGAGGTAAAGTTTGCTGAACCCATGTATCAAGTTCACTAATGAGCAAGGTAGGTTCACCTTCCCAAGTCTCATTACCAAATAACTTGGCATTCAGCTTCATGATGGCTCCTAGATATTGAGCAACTTGCTCTCCAGTTACATCTTCATCCTCTTCAGAGAACGAATAATCTTCAGAGCTCATGAATGGCAGAAAGAGATTTAATGGAATCTCTATGGTCTCTATATGAGCCTCAGATTCCTTTAGGTCCTCAATAGGGAACTCCTCCTTACTTGAGAGACGTCCCATGAGGTCGTCCTCATTGGGATTCACGTCCTCCCCCTCTTCCTTGTATTCGGCCACATTGACTATGTCAATGGCCTTACACTCTCTCTTAGGATTCTATTCAATATTGCTTGGGAGAGTACTGGGAGGTGTTTCAGTGACCTTCTTGCTTAGCTGACCCACTTGTGCCTCTAGATTTCTGATGGAGGACCTTGTTTCATTTATGAAACTTAAAGTGGCCTTAGACAGATCAGAGACTAAATTTGCTAAGTTAGAGGTATTTTGTTCATAATTCTCTGTCTGTTGCTGAGAAGATGATGGATAAGGCTTGATATTACTGAGCCTATTTCTTCCACCATTATTAAAGCCTTGTTGAGGCTTTTGTTGATCCTTCCATGAGAAATTTAGATGATTTCACTATGACAAATTATAGGTGTTTCTACAAGGTTCACCCATATAATTTACCTCTGCCATTGCAGGGTTTTCAGGATCATAAGCTTCTTCTTCAGAAGAAGCCTCTTTAGTGCTGTTGGATGTATTTTGCCATCCATTCAGACTTTGAGAAATCATGTTGACTTGTTGAGTCAACACTTTGTTCTGAGCCAATATGGCATTCAGAGCATCAATTTCAAGAACTCCCTTCCTCTGAGGCGTCCCATTATTCACGGAATTCCTCTCAGAAGTATACATGAATTGGTTATTTGCAACCATGTCAATAAGTTCCTAAGCTTCTGCAGGCGTTTTCTTTAGGTGAATGGATCCACCTACAGAGTGGTCCAATGACATCTTGGAAAACTCAGATAGACCATAATAGAATATATCTAATATGGTCCACTCTGAAAACATGTCAGAAGGACACTTTTTGGTCATCTGCTTGTATCTTTCCCAAGCTTCATAGAGGGATTCACCATTTTTTTGCTTGAAGGTCTAAACATCCACTCTAAGCTTGCTCAGCTTTTGAGGAGGAAAGAATTTATCCAAGAAGGCCGTGACCAGCTTATCCCAGGAGTCCAGGCTATCTTTAGGTTGTGAGTCCAACCATGTTCTAGCTCTGTCTCTTACAGCAAAAGGGAAAAGCATGAGCCTGTAGACTTCAGGATCTACTCCATTCGTCTTAACAGTCTCACAAATCTGCAAGAACTCAGTTAAAAACTGGTAAGGATCTTCAGATGGAAGCCCATGCAACTTGCAGTTCTGTTGTATTAGAGCAACTAATTGAGGTTTCAGCTCAAAATTGTTTGCTCCAATGGCAGGAATTGAGATGCTTCTTCCATCAAACTTTGACGTGGGTTTAGTAAAATCACCAGGCATCCTCCTTGCATTATTGTTGTTGGGTTCGGCTGCCATCTCCTTCTCTTGTTCAAAAATTTCAGAAAGGTTGACTCTGGATTGTTGTAATTTAGCTTCTCTTAGTTTTCTCTTCAGAGTCCTTTCAGGTTCTGGATCAGCTTCAACAAGAGTGCCTTTTTCCTTGTTCCTGCTCATATGAAAGAGAAGAGGACAGAAAAAAGGAGAGGAATCCTCTTTGTCACAGTAAAGAGGTTTCTTATTATTGGTAGAAGAAAAAGGGAACAAATAAAGGAAAATCCAAACACAAGGGTAAGGATAGGGGCAGTGATTTGAGATGAAGAGAGGTGAAGAGAAATGTTAGTAAATAAATAAATAAATAGAAGAAGATGAGAGAGAATTCGAAAATTAATTTTGAAAAGGAGTTAATGATTTTCGAAAACTAAAGGTGAGATAGAATTAAAATCAAAATTTAAATCAATTAGCTAAAAAAGTATTTTTTTGAAAAAGAGGGAGGTATTTTCAAAAATTAGAGAGGGAAAAGTAGTTAGGTGGTTTTGAAAAAGATAAGAAACAAACAAAAATTCAAATAGTTAGTTGAAAAAGATATTAAAATCAAGTTTGAAAAGCTAAGAAGATAAGAAGTTAGATAAGATATTTTGAAATCAAATTTTTGAAAAAGATATGATAAAAAGATATGATTAAAAAGATATGGTTGAAAAAGATTTAATTTTTAAAATTAAATTTGATTACTTGACTAACAAGAAACTAAAAGATATGATTCTAGAATTTAAAGATTGAACCTTTCTTAACAAGAAAGTAACAACTTCAAATTTTTGAATCAATCACATTAATTGTTGGTAAAGTTTTCAAAATTTTGAAATAAAGATAAGAAAAATATTTTGAAAATAAATTTTTAAAAATTTCTAAAATTAAAAAAAATTGAAAAAGATTTGATTTTTGAAAAAGATTTTGAAAAGATAAGATTTTTAAATTTGAAAATTTGACTTGACTTGTAAGAAACAGTTAATTTTAAAAATTTTTGACTAAGTCAACTCAAATTTTCGAAAATTATGAGATAATTAAGGAAAATATATTTTTTTTATTTTTGAATTTTTAATGAGGAGAGAGAAAACAAATTTTAAAACGTCATAATTTTGTTTTTCTCTTTTATTTTTGGATCAAAACAAGGAATGCATGCAAGGACACTATGAATGTCAAGATGAACACCAAGAACACTTTGAAGATTATGATGAACATCAAGAACATATTTTTGAAAAATTTTTGATGCAAAGAAAACATGCAAGACACCAAACTTAGAAATCTTTAATGCTTAGAAAATATGAATGCAAAGATGCACATGAAATACAACAAAAGACACAAAACAAGAAAACATCAAGATCAAACAAGAAGACTTACCAAGAACAACTTGAAGATCATGAAGAATACTATGAATGCATGAATTTTCGAAAAATAATGCTTAAATTTTAAAAACATGCAATTGACACCAAACTTAAAAATTGACTCAATACTCAAACAAGAAACACAAAATATTTTTGGTTCTTAGGATTTTATGATTTTTTTTTTGAAAATTATTCTTTTGAAAAACGAAAATAAAGAAATTTTTTTTTTAAAATTTTTGAAGCCTTTTTGAAAAGAAAATTACCTAATCTGAGCAACAACATGAACCGTCAGTTGTCCATACTCGAACAATCCCCGGCAACGGTGCCAAAAACTTGATAGGCGAAATTGTGATCATCAACAATGGCTCCAAAGACTTGGTACTCTCAAACATGAATCACACTTTGTCACAACTCCGCACAACTAACTAGCAAGTGTACTGGGTCGTCCAAGTAATAAACCTTACGTGAGTAAGGGTCAATCCCACAGAGATTGTTGGTATGAAGCAAGCTATGGTCATCTTGTAAATCCCAGTCAGGCGGATTTAACTATATTAAGAGATTATTGGATTTTCGCATAATAATAAATAATAAACAGAAAATAAAGATAAAGTTACTCATGTAATTCAATGGTGGCAATTTCAGATAAGTGCATGGAGGTGCTGTGTTCCTTCTGAATCTCTGATTTCCTACTGCTTTCATCCAATCCTTCTTACTCCTTTCCATGGTAAGCTGTATGTAGGGCATCACCGTTGTCAATGGCTACATCCCATCCTCTCAGTGAAAATGGTCCAAATGCTCTGTCACAGCAAGGCTAATCATCTGTCGGTTCTCGATCATGTTGGAATAGAATCCCTTGATTCTTTTGCGTTTGTCATCATGCCTAGCAATCGCGAGTTTGAAGCTCGTCACAGTCATTCAATCCCGGAATCCTATCGGAATACCACAGATAAGGTTAGACTTTCCGGATTCCCATGAATGCTGCCATCCATTCTAGCATATACCACAAAGATTCTGATTAAGGAATCCAAGAGATATGCGCCCGGTCTAAGGTAGAACGGAAGTGGTTGTCAGTCACGCGTTCATAGGTGAGAATGATGATGAGTGTCACAGATCATCACATTCATCATGTTGAAGTTCAACGAATATCTTAGAATAGGAATAGCTGAATTGAATAGAAAATAGTAGTAATTGCATTAAAACATGAGGTACAGCAGAGCTCCACACCCTTAATCTATGGTGTGTAGAAACTCCACCGTTGAAAATACATAAGTGATGATGGTCCAGGCATGGCCGAATGGCCAGCCCCCAAAGTATGATGTGAATTCGAAAATAAAGGAGAAGGACCCGATATGTGGTCAAAAGACTACTAGTACAATAGTAAAATGCCCTATTTATACTAGACTATCTACTAGGGTTTACAAAAGTAAGTAATTGATGCATAAATCCACTTCCGGGGCCCACTTGGTGTATGCTTGGGCTGAACCTGATCTATCCACGAGCTGAGGCTTCTCTTGGAGTTGAACGCCAAGTTGTAACATATTTCGGGCGTTCAACTCTGGTTCGTGACGTGTTTCTGGCGTTTGACTCTAGAATGCATCATGAAACTGGTGTTGAGCGCCAGTTTACGTCGTCTAATCTTGAACAAAGTATAGACTATTATATATTGCTGAAAAGCTCTGGATGTTTACTTTTCAACTCCGTTGAGAGCGCGCCATTTAGAGTTCTGTAGCTCCAGAAAATCCATTTCGAGTGCAGGGAGGTCAGATTCCAACAACATCAGCAGTCCTTTGTCAGCCTCCTATCAGAGTTTTGCTCAGGTCCCTCATTTTTAGCCAGAAAATACCTGCAATCACAGAAAAACACACAAACTCATAGTAAAGTCCAGAAATGTGAATTTATCATAAAAACTAATGAAAACATCCCTAAAAGTAACTAGATCATACTAAAAACTACCTAAAAATAATGCCAAAAAGCGTATAAATTATCCGCTCATCAAACTTCTCCCTCCACACCTCAAATATGCTTACCTTGAAGACAAGCAGAAGTTTCCAGTTATCATTGCACGAGACCTCACTTCTCAACAGGAAGAGCAATTACTTAGTGTGCTTAGGAGGCACAAGAAAGCAATTGGGTGGAGTTTGGCAGACATAGTAGGTATCAACCCTCACGTTTGTAAGCACAGAATCTTTTTAGAAGAAGGAGCAAGACCTGTTCGTCAACCCCAAAGAAGACTGAACCCCACTATCTTAGAGGTTGTCAAGAAGGAAGTGACCAGACTACTAGAGGCAGATATTATCTACCCCATTTCAGATAGTGAATGGGTGAGCCCAGTACAAGTGGTACCCAAGAAGTCTGGAGTCACTACAGTAAAGAATGAGCATGGAGAGCTCATAGCTACCAGTGTTCAGAACGCCTGGAGGGTCTGCATTGATTACAGGCGTCTCAATCAAGCCACTCGTAAGGATCACTATCCTCTTCCATTCATTGATCAAATGATGGATCGCTTGTCAGGTAAATCACATTATTGGCTTTTAGATGGTTATACAGGATATTTCCAGATTCATATAGATCCTGAGGATCAAGAAAAGACTACTTTTACCTGTCCTTTTGGGACCTATGCTTACAAAAGAATGCCTTTTGGCTTGTGCAATGCACCAGCTACTTTCCAAAGGTGCATGATGAATCTTTTCTCTGATCTTACCGAGGATTGTATGGAAGTTTTTATGGATGATTTCAGCATTTATGGTGTTTCTTTTAGCCTTTGCTTGGATAGTCTATCTAGAGTATTAGATAGATGTGTCAGTACAAACCTTGTATTGAATTTCAAAAAATGTCATTTTATGGTTAAACAAGGTATTGTACTAGGACATGTTGTGTCTAATACTGGCATTTCTGTAGATCCAGCAAAAGTGGATGTTATTTCCAGTTTGCCTTACCCCTCCTCTATGAGGAAAGTCCGTTCTTTCCTTAGACATGCAGGTTTTTACCGAAGATTCATTAAGGACTTTAGTAAGGTAGCACTTCCCCTATCCAGACTACTGCAGAAGGATATTGAATTCGAGTTCAGTGAGGACTGCAAACAAGCGTTTGATAAACTAAAAACCGCCCTAACTCAAGCTCCAATTGTGAGAGGATCGGACTGGAGCCAGCCTTTCAAAATCATGTGCGATGCTTCCAACCATGCAGTAGGAGCAACGCTGGCTCAGCGTGAAGGTAAGGATCCTTTTGTTATTGCTTATGCGTCTAAAACTTTAGACGCTGCTCAGTCCAATTACACTACTACTGAGAAAGAGCTTCTTGCTATTGTTTTTGCTCTGGATAAATTCCAAGCCTATTTACTTGGTACGAAGGTAGTAGTGTACTCAGACCACGCAGCTCTAAAGTATTTATTAGCTAAAAAGGAATCCAAACCAAGGCTTATACGTTGGATACTGCTATTACAAGAATTTGATTTAGAAATAAAGGATAGGAGTGGTAACCAGAATCTAGTGGCAGACCACTTGAGTCGCCTTGAGCATATTAAAGATGACTCTACTCCTATAGCTAATAATTTTCCATTTGATAACCTACAAGCAGTATCTGAGGTAATCCCTTGGTATGCACCTGTGGCTAATTATCTAGTTAGCCGTACTTTTCCTCCAAACTTTACCAAGCATCAAAGAGACAAGCTGTAAAGCAAGTCTAAATATTATATATGGGATGACCCATATTTATGGAGATGTGGCGCTGACCAGGTATTTAGAAGGTGTGTGCCTTAATCAGAATTTCAGTCCATTTTAGAGGCCTGTCACTCATCTGAGAGTGAAGGACATTTTGGCCCTCAAAGAACAGCTAGAAAAATCTTAGATTGTGGATTCTGGTGGCCCACTCTTTTTAAAGACGCTGTTGAATTTTGTAAATCTTGTTCCCCATGCCAAAAGTTTGGTAATATATCCCAGAGGGATGAAATGCCTCAACAAATTATGCTTTTCTGTTAAATTTTTTATGTTTGGGGCATTGACTTCATGGGTCCATTTCCAAATTCTAATGGCCACCTCTATATACTCTTAACTGTAGATTATGTTCTTAAATGGGTGGAAGCAATTCCTACCCGTACTGATGATACTAACACTGTTGTTTCCTTTGTGAGAAACCACATTATTTGTCGCTTTGGATCACCACGAGCAATCGTGAGCGATCAAGGCACCCATTTCTATAACAGGAGACTAACAGGATTACTGATGAAGCATGGGATCATTCATAAAGTTGCGACTGCCTACCATCCTCAGACTAATGGGCAAGCCGAGGTGTCAAACAGAGAGATAAAGCATATCTTGCAGAAGATAGTGAAACCTCATAGAAGAGACTGGAGCACCAGGCTACAAGATGCACTCTTGGCATACAGAACAGCGTACAAGACACCCATTGGGATGAGCACTTTTCGCTTAGTTTATGGAAAAGCTTGTCATCTTCCAGTTGAAGTAGAGCACAAAGCTTTTTGGGCAGTAAAGGAGTGCAACATGGGAACTGAGAGAGCCGGAGCTGAACGGAAGTTGCAACTACTAGAACTGGAAAGCCTTCACCTAGAAGCTTATGAGAACTCAAGACAATACAAGGAGAAGATGAAGGCTATACATGATCAGCACATCAAGAGGAAAGAATTCCAACCTAGAGATTTAGTCCTCCTTTACAAATCTCGACTGAGGCACATGCCAGGCAAGTTGAGATCAAGATGGGAAGGTCCATATAGAGTAGAGAAAGTCGAACCGAAAGTTATGCTAGAGTAGTGCTGGCTTGACGCTGAACGCCCAATTCTTTTCACGCGGATGCAGGGCTCATGCGTCCGTGTCATAGCCTTTTAATGACCACCCACGCGATCGCATGACCCACGTGATCGCGTGACCCTAGACTTGGCAAAAATAATTTCGAACAGAGAGTTGTGTGAGTGCGAGGCTACCCTCGCGCCAGTAGCATCAAACGGGTCACGCGACCGCGTGACCGACGCGACCGCGTCAATCAGTATAAGCGCAAGTCGCGCGACCGCGTGCCCCACGCGGCCGCGTCACCTGCACCGCACAGCGCCCCTGATTTGCCAACTATCTTATCTTTCTTTTCTCCAAATCCTATTTTCTCTTCTTCCTCCTTCCTTCTCACTCACTCTCTATCTCTCTCTTTCTATCTCTCCCTCTCACCCCCATCAACAAGATTTCCTTTTCTTCTTCTCCCCTTACTTTTTTATTATTCTTCTTAATTTTATATGTTATTTTATTTTTTTCTCTTTTCCTATTACTTTTACTATCCATATTTTCTTCCCCTTTTCTTTTCTTCTTTCTTTTAATTGGTGTTGGAATTTATTTGGGTCATTGTTTTGCTTATGAATTGTTAAAAAAATATTGTTTGACAATTATATATTCCTTTTAGGGTTGCTTGCATGTTCAATCTAATACTTTCCATACCTTAGTTATCATGCATGCTATGTGTTTGGGAAAAAGCCCGTATGGCATCATGCACTTTTCTACATTTTTCTATTCTACTATTCAATGCTTGCTTTTCACAAATTCCCTTTACTATTTTATTAATTGAATTTAATTGTCAATACAAACGTGATAGTTTGTTACGAAGTGATGCTTGATCTATGCTACTCATGCCCTTGCCGGCATGCCAATAAACATCTTGCATATACTTACCCTCTAATGCACTTATTTTATTCCCTTTGATGAATTTTTCACATGTTGTCATGACCATGTGTTCCGTTCATTCATCTTTACCGTGCATTGACTATCACTCACTCAACCCTCTTCCTTGCTCTATCTCTTTAAATTTAATTTACTTTCTCTTCCTGTTCGTACCCTGACCGAGCTCCTCATACTCGGCCAATCCACGAAAGGTCCGACCTCATCCAAAGGCCCACGCCTAAAGGTCGGACCTCGGACATCATAGCAAGGAAGGCCCATCAAAAGGAACGCAGCCCAAAACCTAAAGGCCGAAATAAGCCTAGAAGAGGCGGTTCCGCAAAGATAGAGATAAAACTCCCAAAAGATAAGATAAGATAAGAATATCTTATCCAGGGAAGATCACGGCCAACTACTATAAATACACTGGAAGCACCCAGGTATAACACATTCTATATTCTACATATATCTGCTTGGACCCATGCTAACTTAAGCATCGGAGTGTCATTGCAGGTACAACCCCCAGCCGCTCAGTACATCAAGCTCGGGCCACGGAACCCCCACCTCGGGTCTTGCCAGACGACCGAGCTACACGTTTCAGGTAACCCTCGGAACATTGGCGCCGTTGCCGGGGACCTGGAAGTTATCCCTCTACCATGGCGGACGACCCTCACAACAATGACCACGCTGCCTCTGAACAAGAGGAAGAAATCGACACTGGAGAACGTCCGGATAGCCCTCTATCACCACGCACTCCAGGAGGAAACAAACAGAATCGCCCAAAGACATCACTCCCAAACAAAGATCCGCAAGATCCCGAAAAAGAAGAAAGCTCGGAAATTCTAGAAGCAGTCCGGGCACAACAAAACCGACTGAAACAACTCGAAGAGGACATAAAGAGGCAGAAGGAAACTGAACAAGATCTGAGAAGGGAGGCTCGCAAGCGCAGAGAATTAGAAGAAAAACTACGGAAAATAGAGGCCAACCTGAAAGATCGGACAGGACGCGGCACCACCCCCGAAGACAGCCATGATCCCTTCACACAAGAGATCATGAAGGAGAAGGTACCGCGAAACTTCAAACCACCCGATATGGATCTCTACGACGGCACCACCGATCCAAATCACCACCTCAGCAACTTCAGAAGTAGAATGTACCTGGTCGACGCCTCCGACGCCATTCGATGCAAAGCCTTCCCCCACTCTCACCAAGACAGCCATGAAGTAGTTCGACAACCTGCCACCAAGATCAATCACCAGCTTCGAAGACCTGACCAAAAAGTTCCTAACAAGGTTCTCTATTCAAAGGACAAGACAAAACATGCCCCCAGTCTACTCGGGATCAAACAAGGTAACCAAGAAACCCTACGAGAATACATGGAGCGATTCAACAAAGCCTGCCTGGACATACAACACTTACCCACTGAAGCAGCCATCATGGGACTAGCAAACGGCCTAAAAGAGGGACCGTTTAGCCAATCCCTATCCAAACGATACCCGACCTCCCTATACGAGGTGCAGGAGCGGGCAGAAAATATATCAACATGGAAGAAACCTCCCAGCTAAGAGACTCTTCTAGGAAGGAATCAACCTACCCACTCCGAGATCGAGATCGGGAACAGAAGAAGAAAGAAGAACCCAACTCGGACAAGCCACGGAAGTACCACAACTACACCCCCCTCCGAGTCTCCCTGGTAGACATCTACAGAGAAGTGTGCCACACCGAAAGGATTCCCCCGCCTCGACCTCTAAAACATAAGAGAGCGGGGAGAGATCGGTCCGAGTACTGTGAATATCACAAACTCTACGGCCATCCTACTAACGACTGCTACGACCTAAAAAATGTTATAGAAAAGCTAGCCAGAGAAGGAAAAATCGACAGATACATAGCAGAAAAAGGAGAAGAGACCAGGAAGAGAAGGCGGGGAGATAACGAAGGTCGGGCCGAACAAATCCCTCGGACCCCCGAAAGGCACGTTCACATGATAAATGGAGGTTTTGCAGCAGGAGGAACATCCAGGTCCTCGCGAAAAAGACACCTCAAAGAAGTCTATCACGTCCGAGAAGACAGTCCCCTACCCGAGTTACCTACTATCTCATTTACCCGAGAAGATGCTCAAGGGATAATACCCGGGCACGACGATCCAATGGTAATCACCATTATCCTAGCAAACGCCAACTTACACCGAACCCTGATTGACCAGGGAAGCTCAGCAGATATCCTGTTCAAAACGGCCTTCGACAAGCTCGGACTTGAAGAAAAAGAGCTAAAAGACTATCCCACCGACCTATTTGGGCTAGGGGACACCCCGATCCATCCCTTAGGATACATCTCGCTACACACTACCTTTGGAAGAGGCGAGCAATCTAAAACGTTGAGCATCGACTACATTGTAGTCGACGTCACTTCAGCATACAACGCCCTCATCGGGCGACCAACCCTAAACAGACTAGCAGCTATAGTCTCAACCCCACACCTCTGTATGAAATTCCCTACCACAAAGGGAATAGCTACCCTAAAAGGCGACCAAAAACTAGCGCGGCGATGCTACAACGAAAGCCTGAGCCTAAAAGGGAAAGAGATCAACACAATAGAACTCGGACGAGTTCAAGCCCGAGAAGATCTTCGGCCGCAACCAGAGGGAAAAACCGAAAAAGTCCAGATTGGGAACACACCTGAAAAAATAACAAACATAGGAGCAAACCTCGAAGCAGGCCTAAAGGAGGGACTCATAACCCTCTTAAAGGAGAACTCCGACCTCTTCGCCTGGAAAGCCTCCGACATGCCAGGCATAAGCCCCGACCTAATGTGCCATAAGCTATCAGTATACCCGGGATCCAGACCGGTCCAACAAAGACGCCGGAAGCTCGGACCCGAGCGTATGCAAGCAATAGAAGAACAGGTACAAGCACTGCTAGATGCAGGGTTCATTAGGGAAGTAAAATACCCCTATGGCTCGCAAACGTAGTCCTGGTAAAAAAGCCTAACGGAAAATGGAGGATGTGCGTCGATTACACGGATCTCAACAAAGCCTGCCCCAAAGACCCATATCCACTGCCAAACATCGACGCCTTAGTAGATGCAGCCTCAGGCTACAGATATCTCTCCTTCATGGACGCATACTCGGGATACAACCAAATCCCGATGTACGGACCCGACCAAGAAAGACCTCGTTCATAACCCCAAGGGCAAACTACTGCTACGTAGTAATGCCCTTCGGGCTGAAGAACGCAGGGGCAACATACCAGAGGCTAATGACAAAGTGTTCTCAGAGCACATCGGACTACAGCTGGAGGTGTACGTGGACGACATGCTGGTAAAGACACAAGAAGACGGAAACTTGCTGACCGACCTCACCAGCATCTTCGGCACCCTCAGAAAACACAACATGAGACTTAACCCGACAAAGTGCACCTTCGCCGCAGAAGCCGGAAAGTTCTTAGGCTTCATGCTGACTCAAAGAGGCATCGAAGCGAACCCGGACAAATGCCAAGCAATACTCAATATGAAGAGCCCGACGTGTGTCAAAGAAGTACAGCAGCTAAACGGAAGGCTAGCCGCCCTATCAAGATTCTTGGCAGGATCAGCGATAAAATCACTACCTCTCTACTCGCTCCTAAAGAAAGGGAAACCCTTCTCATGGACCCCGGAGTGCGAAAAAGCCTTCCAAGAATTCAAGGAATTCCTCGGGCAGCCACCAATCCTAACCCGACCTTTAAAAGGAGAAGAACTCGTACTATACCTCTCGGTTGGAAGTCGAGCAGTCGCTTCAGCGTTAATACGAGAAAATGACCAAGGACAACGCCCCATATACTTTGTAAGCAAAGCACTACAAGGGGCCGAATTAAACTATCAGAAGATAGAAAAATTCGCCTACGCCCTAGTGTTCACAGCTCGGAGGCTCCGTCCCTACTTCCAAGCCCACACCATCAAAGTCCGGACAAACCAAACCATGAGACACATCCTGCAAAAAACAGACCTGGCAGGACGAATACTACAATGGGCGGTGGAACTGTCCGAGTTCGACCTCCACTATGAAGCCCGGACTGCCATAAAATCTCAGTATCTAGCCGACTTCATCGCAGAATACACTGAAACCCCTGGAACCCCACTCTCATGGAACCTGTATGTCGACGGGTCCTCAAACAAAACAGGAAGCGGAGCCGGGGTTATACTCGAAAGCGACCAAGGAACGCGGATAGAACTATCCCTAAAGTTCGAGTTTCAGGCTTCAAACAACCAAGCCGAATACGAGGCCCTACTAGCCGGTCTAAAGCTAGCTGAAGAGGTCGGAGCCCAGAAAATCACGATCTTCAGCGACTCCCAGGTCGTCACATCACAAGTAAATGGAAGCTACCAGGCCAAAGACCCAACTATGAAGAAATACCTGGACCAGACACAGGCACAGTTACGCCACTTTTCAGAAATACAGATCCAGCACATACCTCGGGAACAAAACGCCCGAGCAGACGCCCTCTCAAAACTCGCCAGCACCAAGCCCGGAGGCAATAACAGAAGTCTCCTCCAGGAAACCTTACAATCCCCCTCCGTGCTAAGAGGGGAAGAAACGCTAAATATATCCAGCCAACAGCAAGAATGGATGACCCCCATACTCAACTACCTAAAGTCGGGAACTCTTCCCGCCGAAAGAAAGGAAGCTAAAGACTCACGAAAGACGCCCAGAATTATACGCTAATTCACGACGTATTGTACAGAAGAGGATTCTCAAATCCCCTCCTTAGGTGCGTCCCGACCTCAGAAACAAAGAACGTCCTCGAGGAAGTCCACGGAGGCATGTGTGGGAACCATCTCGAAGCTCGGGCATTATCCAAAAAAGTAGTCCGAGCCGGGTTCTACTGGCCGACCTTACAAAGAGACGCTACGGAATTTGTGAAAATATGCCCCCCCTGCCAAAAACACGCCAATTTTCACAAGGCACCACCCGAAGACCTTATCAGCATCACCGCACCATGGCCCTTCGCAAAATGGGGACTTGACCTACTCGGCCCATTCCCCCAAGGACCGGGGCAAGTCAAATACCTCATAGTAGGGGTCGACTACTTCACAAAGTGGATCGAAGCTGAACCCTTAGCCACCATTACGGCTCAGAAAAGTCGCAAATTCCTATACAAAAACATTGTCACGAGGTTCGGAGTCCCCTACTCCATCACAACAGACAATGGAACACAGTTCACAGACACAAGTTTTCAGAACTTGGTGGCCGAACTGAAAATCAAACAGCAATTCACCTCAGTCGAACACCCACAAGCCAATGGACAAGCAGAGGCTGCAAATAAAGTTATCTTGGCCGGGTTAAAACGGAGACTCCAAGAAGCCAAAGGGGCATGGGCCGAAGAGCTTCCCCAGGTGCTATGGGCATATCGGACAACTCCACACTCTACAACGAGAGAATCACCATTTCGACTAGCCTACGGGATGGAGGCAATGATTCCTATCGAAATAGAGGAAGGATCGCCTAGAACCATCTTCTACAACGAAAAAGGGAACCCGCAGGCACAAAGGGAAGAACTCGACCTCCTCCCCGAGGTCCGAGAAAGAGCCCGAATCCAGGAAGAAGCCTTAAAACGGCGAACGGCGCTCAGGTACAATCGGAAAGTAATAAAGCGAAGCTTCTCCATTCACGACCTAATTCTAATCCGAAATGACATCGGAACACAAAAGTCGGGAGAAGGAAAGCTAGCCGCAAATTGGAAAGGGCCCTACAAGGTTACAGAAGTCTTAGGAACAGGCTATTACAAAGTATCCGACCTAGAAGGCAATGAGCTGCCCAGGGCCTGGCACGCCTGTAATCTAAGACGGTACTACAGCTAGAAAAACTTAACCCGAGGTGTACTCTTTTTCCCTACAAGGGTTTTTTAATGAGACACCCGGTTAAGTAAGACACCCGACCTAGTCAAGGGTAAACACTCTGTAAATATTCTTTCTTTTTTAATACTAATCAAATTTTTTATATTTTCCTCATGATGAAACAAATCCTAGAAAGTACCCCGCCAAGGCGCATTAATTTATGCTCGACAAAACGCAAAAAATCATTTGCCAAAAGGCCACACAAGGTCGGCAAAGATAAAGCGACGAGGTTCAAATTAATGTGAGAAGTTATAAAGTAACTCTGAAAAGGCTCAAAAAGCCAAAAAGAGATTACAAAAATAACTTAAAAAGGGCCGACCAAACGATAAAGTCGGACCCGACAAAGAGGAGGTACTCAAGCGCCCGAGGTCCGAGAAAAAACTCGGATCCAAGAAAGAAGCCTTGAAACAGCGAGAACCAAGATTTCGAAAAACGCTTACTAAAAAGTTGCTTTACAAAAACAACTAAAAAGTTCAAGCGAAAGAACGAAATCAAAGGCAAAAAGTTTCCAGCGCTAGCTAAAAAGTTGTTATCCAAAAACAACTAAAAAGCATAAAAGCGAAACAAAAAGTCAAAACGCGAACAAAGGCAAAAAGTTTCCAGCGCTAGCTAAAAAGTTGTTATCCAAAAAACAACTAAAAAGCATAAAAGCGGAACAAAAGGCCAAAACGCGAATAAAGGCAAAAAGTTCCAAGCGCTAGCTAAAAAAGTTGTTACCCCAAAAACAACTAAAAAGCATAAAAGCGAAACAAAGATCAAAAGCCCGAGCAAGGGTAAAACAAAAAGTTCAAAAGCGCTAGCTAAAAAGTTGTTATCCCAAAAGCAACTAAAAAGCATAAAAGCGGAACAAAAAGTCAAAACAAAAACGCCGCATAATAAGCTAAAAAGTTACTACAAGTAGCTAAAGTAGAAAGGCGTCCAAAGTATTCACAGAAACCATCCAAAAAACAAAAGAGCCCACAGGCCGGGCAAAAAACCAAAATAAATGACTACAGAGGATTAAGCTCCTTTCCGGTCTCCACATCGGTAGAAGGCTGTGGAGGAAGAACCATAGAAATCGGGACAGCCTTGACAGCACCATCATCTCGAGTTGAACCCTCCACACCAGAACTATCCCCGGCCAAATGAGAAATCGGGTTCGCAACTGGAACATCGGAGTCGGACACCGGAACTCTAGGGTCGGACATCGGAGCCTCATCATCGTTGGGAGCAGGAACAATCTTTCCCTCCACCACAACGTTATCCGTACTAAATAAACTCAGATCCAGGTCGGGAGCAAGAACCCGGACCTGATCCTTCAAATTTGCAAACATAGCATCCATACCCTTGGCCACATGACCTTCCAGCTCATAAAGTCATCCTGAGCAGATTGCAACCTCTCCTTCGTCTCCACAAGCTCGGCATATACCCGAGTATAATTCTCCGTCGCCGCCTTCGCCATATCCTCAGATGCTTTCGCCGCCGCCACAGCCGCGGTAGCTTTAGCCTTCTCTTTCTCCAAAGAGGCCTCCAGCTCAGCAATCCTAGCAGCCTTCAGCTCACTAATCCTCTCGAACTCAGACTGAGCCTTCTCAAGTCGGGAGCTGGTCGCACCAATGGGAGATTTCTTGAACTCCCGAGCAATGGCAGCATGAAGACTAGCCATCCGGACACAACTCCGTGCCATATACTGAAAATGATGTTCCATGGACACATCATCAGTAGAAATAAAAGTCTGAGGGAGAATATGCTGTTCAATCCAACCAAGAGCATCAAAATCCTTATCATTGAAGCCGGCAAGCTCTTGAGAGGTCTTCTGCTTCTTGGGGGGAGGACCCGAGAACGGAGGAGGAGAAGAGGTAGCAGGCCCAGAGGTCGGAGGATCCTGATTTATAGCTCGGAACTGGGGAGTCGGAATAGTCTTCGACCGAGTCTGAACACCCAAAGTAGGCTTCTGCGGAGAAGATCGGGCAGAAGCCTCAGCCTCGATATTCCGAGCAGCCACAGACTTCTTCGTCCGACGGAGGAACTTCATGGAATCCGCCTGAGAAGACATCTCTGCAAGAAATAAAGAAAAAGGATTACCACAACAGAAATTCTACCAAAAACAAGCAAAACCAAAATACTAATTTCGGAAGAGGTCGGGAACTACCTAACTCGGAACGGAGAAGGCTTGGATCTCCCAACATTTTCTTCGTGTCCAAGTGAGGTGCCCGACCCCATAAACTGCTCACCACACCCACAAAAGCCTGCTCCACCTCATCTAGACTCTCAAAGGTATTCTTAACAGACACTACATTCTCCTGCCAACAAAGAGGAAAAGAAGGCTCCCCACTCTCATCTAGAAAGAAAGGTCGGACGTCCCCAGTAGCCCGGACCTTGAAATAAAAGTTCTTAAAATCGTGAAAGGACTCATCGTACAGGGTACAAAACTTTCTTCCCTGGTTAGCCCTAAAAGAGACCCAGGACACCTTCCCTCCACCCGACCCCGGCTTCGTCAACACAAACAAATAGGAAAAAAGAGAAATAGAAGGAGGGACACCCAAAAACTGACACAAAAGTTGGAACAGCTTTAAAAATGCCCAAGAATTGGATGGAGCTGCGTAGGGGCAAGGTTACAAGACCACAATACCTCGGACTCCAGGTCGGTAAAAGGAAGTCGGACACTCAGCTTAGAGAAAAAGCAATCATAAGCATAAAAGAAGAGCTTCTCGGAGCTATCTAAGGGCGGGAAACACACTCTCTCCTCGGAATCCGGGGCTACTAGTTCATAATCTCTCTCAGACTCTCTATCTTCACATATGCTACATTGCCTACGAAACCTAGCTAAATACTCAGAATCTACTACAGAAGGGACTTTTAGAGGAACAGGATCTACCCAACCAAGACCACTTGGAATCTTGGTCGACATCGCTTGAAGTACCTTTCGAGACATAAAAATCTTGCCTACAAAGAAGAATACAACAGCAAACAAAAATCACATAAAAGCAGACAGCAAAAACCCATTCAGCAAAGCAAGAAACAAAGATCTTTTAGAAGAAAATACAGCAACCCGGAGCAAAATACCAGAAAACAAAAAGAGCCCCCCCCATGCACAAACAACAAAGCAATGGCGGCGCCTCTTTCGGGGCAACCCAGGCATAGAGAAAAAGAAACAGACAAAGAGCCACACAAAAGAACAGAAGCATATGCGCACAAAAGAAAAGAGATGAGAACAAACCTGGAAAGAAAGAAAAAGACGAAGCTCCAACAGCAAGGAGAACGAAACGGCGGCACAGAGGAAAACCTCGGAAAAAACGCACAGAAAGATTTTTTAGGAGAAGAACAAAGAGAAAGAAGGAAGCGGTGCTCGAAGGAGAGATGGCGAAAACTTAGAAAAGCAGAAAAGAACAGAATAAACGAAGAAAAGGAGGAAAGGGGCAAATAAATAAAGCTTCCACAAAAGCCCGAACGGAAATCGAGGAGAAACGGTAAAATGCAATAAATGCAGAAACGGCCATTTTTTGAAATTTGAAAAACTACTATGCCCGAGCTCGACCTCCCAAAAAAGGACGAACTCGGGCAGGGGCACTGTTCGTACCCTGACCGAGCTCCTCATACTCGGCCAATCCACGAAAGGTCCGACCTCATCCAAAGGCCCACGCCTAAAGGTCGGACCTCGGACATCATAGCAAGGAAGGCCCATCAAAAGGAACGCAGCCCAAAACCTAAAGGCCGAAATAGGCCTAGAAGAGGCGGTTCCGCAAAGATAGAGATAAAACTCCCAAAAGATAAGATAAGATAAGAATATCTTATCCAGGGAAGATCACGGCCAACTACTATAAATACACTGGAAGCACCCAGGTATAACACATTCTATATTCTACATATATCTGCTTGGACCCATGCTAACTTAAGCATCGGAGTGTCATTGCAGGTACAACCCCCAGCCGCTCAGTACATCAAGCTCGGGCCACGGAACCCCCACCTCGGGTCTTGCCAGACGACCGAGCTACACGTTTCAGGTAACCCTCGGAACACTTCCCTTTTTCAGAATGGCCACTAAGAAAGGCAAAGAGAAAGCTACCCCAAAACCCACAGCAAGGAAAGGAACAAAAAGAGCATTAGTGGCAGAACCTTCTTCAACTGCAGTCAAGCCCTCAACAAAAAGAATTAAAAGGATTATAAAGATTAATGAAAAGGAGAGAGCTTTCCTAGCAAAGGACACTGCACGTTTCCCGAATCGCTACTGTGAGTAGATGTTTCCTATTCTGGCAGCTCAAAATTACAACAACAAACACATTCTCATCCTTCCGCCTTGTATTGCCGCCTTTGTTGAGCCGCAAATTGCACAAAGACACTAGGGATTTTTACAGAGACAGCCACGACAGGTCAATCTTTCTTGGGTAGTTGAGTTCCACACCAACTTCCACCTGCCAACCCTGCAGTATATATATATATGTCAGAAGTAAGTCCCTATTACAGAAGAAGCCATTCAGCGAGCCTTAGATCTTCCACCTACTCCAGAAGGATTGGACGCCTTTCAGAAAGCCGCAATCAAGCGTCAGGCATACACCTTTGACTGGGACGCTGTTCTCAGAGTTATCGCTCAACCTGGCAGTAAATGGATCTTCGGATACCATCGTTCCCGTCCTAAGGGAATCTCGGCTTCCGCACTTACCTTAGAGGCTCACGTATGGGCACTGATTATGTCTCATTACATCTTCTCGAGTACTCATGAGTCCTCCTTCACCGCAGATATGGCAGTTCTACTATGGTGTATCCTCACAGACCAGCCTCTTAATTTACCAAGACATATCCAGAATGCTATGGAACATGTGCAAATCGTGGGCAACCTACCTTTTCCCGCCTTGGTCTCTGATCTTATCTCGGCAGCCGGAGTATCCTACAGAGCTGGAGAACACCAAAGCCATTCTTCAACGGGATGATCAGTATGTCCCTAACGGGAGATATCTCAAGCCACAATTTGCTATTATCAGCCAGTCCACAGAGGATGCTACAGCTCCTCCACCATCTACTAGTCAGCTGCTACACCAAATACTGAAGCGATTGGACCAACAAGACAAGAAAGCAAAGCTCCGAGAACGCCGCAACCACCGCCATTTCAAACACCTCAAGGAGCTACTTACAGGCAATCACAGACCCGATGACTATCCAGGCACTCCGGACACCAGTTCTTTCACTAGCACAGGGAGCCACGACGGTCCCAACTGTGGAGACACTGCCACCAGCCCACCACTGTTCTTGACAAATGGCACCGAGGACGGTGCAAATCCTTAAGTGTGGGAAGGTCAGTCAGTACCTGACTTCCGGAGGTAATTTTTCTTCCCTAAACACCAATAAATTAGGATATTTAGTTAATTTTTTCTTTCTTTTGTAGAATAGGTTAAATTACATAGTAATAGATTAGTTGCATGCATGTTCTACTTGATTGAAAAGACAATAAGTTTATTCTAAAACTCTATCTTTGGAACAAAATTTCACTAATTTTAATTAAAACTCTTATGTTAAATTTGCTTGAAGTTGTATTAAGCTAAAGAACACACAACCTGTGAGAATTGGGCCTTTATGCATGGTTACATTATTTAACCATATTTGTTTTATTCTTGTGTGTTTACTTCTCTATGATTGTAACCTATATTTTGTTCCATCCTATATGTCAAATGTTTAATATATTTATATGCTGCATATGATTGAGGCCATTAGTTGTTTAGCTCACTTATCCAAATTAAGCCTACCCTTTCAATTACCTTTGTTAGCCACTTTGAGCCTTTAAATCCCATTTGTTCTATAATTTACCACATTACTAGCCTTAAGCGGAAAAATAATTATATACCCCAATTTGAATCTTTGGTTAGCTTAAGATAGAATTGTGTGTGCTAATTAAGTATGGAAAATTGTGGGAACAAAAGATAATAAGGGGATATGTCATGATAATATAATGGGAATTTGGACACCTACTCATGTGAAACTATGAAAATCAAGAATCCATGTGCATTGATAAGCTATGTTTAAAAAAAATATTCAATAAATAAATAAGGGTAGAAAATTACCCCAATGTTGAGTTAAGAATTCAAAGGTCAATGCATGTATGATAGAATTAAAATAAACAGTTGATACATGAGTATGGAATGTGAAAGAGAATTCTAGGTAGCTAGGTACGAACTCCATAGTTATATAAAATATATAGGTTATGTTAGAGTTTGAGTTAATTAAAGATTCAATTTATAAGCTCACTTAACCATATATGCATCCTTACCCTTACCTTGGCCCCGTTACAACCTTGAAAAGACCTCATGATGTTGCATTGGTATATTAAATGTTGTTGATTGATTAGGAAAAGAACAAAAATTAGGAAGCATGATTAGAGAAGGATAGAGTGATTACCCTATACACTGGAGATATTAGAATATACATACATCATCAGTGAGGGTTCAATGCTTAAAATTCTATGTTCCCTGCTTTCATGAGCTACCTTCTTGCATTTTTATCTATTCTTACTGTATGAGAATTGAATTAGTGGAGCTTTATTTGTAATTGTTTTGAAGAGCTTATGTATTCTTGATCAAGTGGACAAGAATCATATAGTTGCATTCACATATATAGGTTGCATTGCATTACATGAGTTTTTACATGTTCCTACTCATTTTTTTTATCTCCTTTAACTAAGCATGAGAACATGCTAATGTTTAAGTGTGGGGAGGTTGATAAACCACTATTTTATGGTTTATAATGTGTTTAATTGTGTGGTTTTATCATGATCTTTACCCACTTATTCATATAATTAGAATGCATTTATATTTCCTTTCTAAAATTACTACATGATTGAAAACTTACTTCCTATAGACTTTTAATTAGGTATTTTAATTCTCCTTTATCCCATTCGATACCGTGATCTATGTGTTAAGTGTTTCAGGCTTTATAGGACATGAATGAATTGGAGATTGAAAAGGAAGATTGCAAAAATGGAAGGAATACAAGAAATTAAGGAGATGACCAGCGAGAAGTGACGCGACCGCATGGCTCACGCGACCGCGCGAAAGAGAGGAAATCGCAGTGACGTGGCCGCATGGCTCACGCGATCGTGCAGATTGGAAAAGCATAAGTGACGCGGAGGCATGGACGACGCGCCCGCGTGGGAAAGCAAAACGCCGAATGACGCGTCCGCATGAATGACGCGACCGCGTGGCGTGCGCGATCTGCAGAATTTCAGAAGTCGCTGGCAGAGTTTTTGGGCCGAATTTCAACCCAGTTTTCGGCCCAGAAACACAGACTAGAGCCAGGGAACATGCAGAAACAGAGGAGAACAATTTATTCCGCATAATTTTTTAGTTTTAGATCTGATTTTTACTCCTTCCTTAGGTTTTACACACTTCAGCATTCACAATTAGGAATTGGAAGATTTTGGCTTTAGCTTTTGAGAAGAGGTTACCTCCGGTACTAGTCATTATATTTTGTTATTTATTTTGTGCTTATTCTTCCATGTTCTCAATCCCCCTAGAGTTGACATTGGCTTATTTTTACAAGTTATTAATATTGACTATTTTTATTTTTAATTGATCCTTTTCATTATTATTTATCATGTCTCTTTTTAATTCCTTTTCCTATGTTATGAGTTCTACATTCACAATGAGCGAGTAGTTCCCTTACTTGATGGGGAGTTGATTGAATGGAACCCTTGAGTTGGGGTACTTAAAGGAAAAATTGTAATTGAGCTCATTGTTGGAATGCCCTCTAGTCATTGACACAAATTCTTTTTCAATGAGCGGATTGGGACCTGTGAATAGAAACAACATTCCAACTTGTTTGACTCTCTCTTACCTAGTAAGGGATAACTAAATAGAGCAACCTTCAATTATTAATTAATCTTAAGAGTACTTCAACAAGAATAGGGTTTCCAACTAATCTACTCCCAGTCAAGGTTTTTAATTAAAATTAATTAAATTCTCTAATTTAAATTTCTGTCTATTAACTCAACCATTTTTGTAAACACCCTATTGATGAAATAGCACATCTCTCTGCAACTCATTGGGAGACGACCTGGGACTCATACTCCCAGTATTTTAATTTAAATTTTGTGACAACCCTTCTAAATTGATAAGCGGATTTCCGGTTGGTTAAGGACTGTACTTGCAATGCATTTCTATTAATAATTTCTTAACCCGCCAATTTCTGCCACGTCAAACACCAAGAAACACCAAACATAAAAAAATTTTAAGATCAAAACACAAGAAGGACTCAAGAACATAAAAAGAACACCAAACTTAAAATTTTTAGAAAACCAAAAATAAATTTTCGGAATTTAAATAAAAACTAACAAGAAAACACCAAACTTAAAACATGCAACTAGACTCAAACAGAAAAATCTAAAAGAAAAATAATAATTTTTTTTTGAAACTTTTTGAAAAGAAAATAAAAGACTCTGACCCAAAAGACAAAATTTTCCTAATCTAAGCAACAAGATGGACCGCCAGTTGTTCAAACTCGAACGATCCCCAACAACGATGCAAAAAACTTGGTGCACGAAATTGCAATCACACTTACAATTCCGCACAACTAACCAGCAAGTGTACTGGGTCGTCCAAGTAATACCTTACGTGAGTAAGGGTCGATCCCACGGAGATTGTCGGCTTGAAGCAAGCTATGGTTACCTTGTAATTCTTAGTCAGGAGATTGATAATGGAAAGGGTTTTTGTTTGCAGTGTAATAAGGGAGCATGAAATAAAAGGTACTTGTAATTCAATAATGGAGAACAGGTTGGAGTTTTGGAGATGCTCTGTCATCTGAATCTCTGCTTTCCTACTGTCTTCTTCTTCACGCACGTAAGACTCCTTCCATGGCAAGCTGTGTGTAGGGTGTCACCGTTGTTAATGGCTACTTCCCATCCTCTCAGTGAAAAAGGTCCATGTGTGCTGTCACCGCACGGCTAATCATCGGTCGGTTCTCGATCATGTTGGAATAGAATTCAGTGATCCTTTTGCCTCTGTCACTACGCCCAACACTTGCGAGTTTAAAGCTTGTCACAGTCATCCCTTCCCAGATCCTACTCGAAATACCACATACAAGGTTTAGACCTTCTAGATCCTAGGAATGACCGCCAATAATCCTAGCTTATACCACGAAGATTCTGGATGCACAAATTCAATCACTCTGTTGTTAGGAGAGGTACTCAAACCCGTGAACTAGGAACCCAAGAGATACACATTCAATCTAAGATAGAACGGAGGTGGTTGTTAAGCACGCGTTCATAAGTTAAGAATGGTGATGAGTGTCACGGATCATCACATTCATCATGTTTAAGTACGAATGAATATCTTAGAGTTGAAACATGCGTGATTGAATAGAAAACAGTGGTAATTGCACTAATCCATCGAGACAAAGCAGAGCTCCTCACCCCCAACAATGGAGTTTAGAGACTCATGCCGTAGAGATACAATGTAAAACATGAAAATGTGATGAGGTACAAAATAAATCTCTAAAAGTAGTTTTTATACTCAACTAGTAACCTAGATTTACAGAAAATGAGTAAACTAAGATAGGTAGTGCAAAAATCCACTTCTGGGGCCCACTTGTTGTGTGCTGGGGCTGAGCATTGGAGCTTTCACGTGCATAGGCTATTCCTAGAGTTAAACGCCAGCTTTGGTGCCAGTTTGGGCATTTAACTCCAAATTTTGTCGTAGTTCTGGCGTTTTGACGCCAGAAAAGAGTAGAGAGCTAGCGTTTTGACGCCAATTTACGTCGTCAAAACTCGCTCAAAATATGGACTATTATATATTGTTGGAAAGCCCTGGATATCGACTTTCCAACGCAATTAAGTGCATGCCATTTGGAGTTCTGTAGCTCCAGAAAATTCACTTCGAGTGCAGAGAGGTTAGAATCCAACAGCATCTACAGTCCTTTTTTAGCCTCTAAATCAGATTTTTGCTCAGGCACCTCAATTTTAGCCAGAAAATACCTGAAATCATAGAAAAACACACAAACTCATAGTAAAGTTTAGAAATATGATTTTTGCACAAAAACTAATAAAAATATACTAAAAAGTAACTAAATCATACTAAAAACTATATAAAAACAATGCCAAAAAGCATATAAATTATCCGCTCATCAATGATGCAGTAGTGTTGAAAAGCGTAGCCAATTTTGGTAAAAATGGAAGCTGAAAAGCGTAGCCTTTGGTCCTGGATAGCATCACTTAAAAAGCGCACCCGATTCCCAAACGCCAAAAGCGTAGCCTTTGGTGTAGAAAATTGTAGCCTTTGAGAATAGGCAACGGCCGAATAGGAATCACCCCCAAAAAGCGTAGCCGTAGCCTAAGGCATCATTTTTTTTCACTTTTGGCTACACTTTTCAAGTGTACTTGAATGGGTGTTTTTCTTGTAGTGATAAATGATTTTTTGTCCTCCTTGATCAATCCCTTTAATGATTCTAATGAGCATCTTCCCATTGAGTTTGAGAGAGACATTGAGGTAGACTTCTCACAACCTCCTTGTTATGACTTAAGTGATGAGGAAGAGGAGGAAGAAGTTGGTGAGGAAGGAGTTAACAACCATAACATATTGAGTGGGCGGTAATTTCATCTATGAGCTTCATTGGTCCCCACCAATATGCTATCTTGGAGACGGATTACCAACTCAAGGTCCTTTCTAGGTTGGTACATGGTGGAGGAAGGAGTAGTGGTTGTCAAGTGAATCCAAGGTCCTTCATGAGAACTAAATGTAGAATTGGAGTTTAAGTGGGATGTAGAGTACAATTGGGTGATTTCCAGAGACTGTTGGAGTACTTCAAGGGTAATTTGACAACTTGCCCATTTGGCTTGAAGCATGAAGATCAACAAGAAGGAGAACGGGAAACTAAAATATGGGATCCCGGAGGACCTATAAAGTGCAAGCTTGGATGGAGGTTCAAGGAGGAGAGGAAACGCAAGCCACTCTAGCAAGAGTCTCCTCAACAAGTCTAACTTAAGGACTATAAACCAAAGTGCTAGGTGGGAGACACCCCACCATGGTAACATCTTTCTTACCCTTTCTCTTTGTTTATAGTCTTGGTTTATTGCATTTTTGTTTATCTTGGTTAGATTAGGATTAGTTTAATTTTGAATTTAGTAGGTTGGTTTTGGTATGGATCATGATTTTGTGAAGTTTTGAATGTTTGGGGTTGAATTTTGATTGAGCTAAGGCTTGGTGCCCAAGAATTGGAAGAATTTTTTTTTTGGAAAATAGGGCATCTACAGTGCGTGCGCATGTAACTTCTATTTTCTGCACCTGTGCGTACGAACCGACCCGTGCATACGTACACTCGTTTACATGCCCTCTGTTTGGATTGCTCGCACCTTTTGTACGCGCGCATTCCTATGTTCTTGCATTTTGTGTGTGTGCACGCGGGTTGTGCATACGCACGCAACCTTCTTTTCGCGCTCTCTGTGCGGCCGCACAGGCTTGTGCGTCCGCACGCCAACTTGCATCCTTTCTGGTGTGAGCGTTGGCATAGCCTGTGCGCCTGAACCCCAACCCTTTTCGTTCCTGTGCATGCAAATGTACCTATGTGTGCACGCACACATGATCCTCACCTTGGAAAAAAAAAGTCGTTTGTGCGTTCGCACTCGCTTGTGCGTACGCACACTTCTTGACACCCCTTCTGTTTGGAGCACTCGCACACCTTGTGTGAGCGCACACCTCCCCTGTTTCACCTGGTGTGCCTACGCACACATACTTGTTAGTACGCACACATACTTGTGCGTACTTACAAGTGCTGTTTTGGGCAAAATTTTTAATGCACTTTCAATTAAGCCCTAAGCACTTTCGCCACCTCCATCCTTCTCTTTTCTTGTCGTTTTCCATGTTCTTCTCCTTGATTTACTTAGTTTTCTTTGCATTTCATTTTCATTTTAGTTATTTGACGTGGCAGAAATTGGCAGATTAAGAATTATTAAGAAAAATGGCGTTGCAAGTACAACTCTTAACCAGCAAAAATCCACTTGTCAATTTAGGAAAAGAGTTGTCACAAATCTTATAATTAAATTACAGGGAGTGTGAGTCCCAGGTTGTCTCCCAACGAGTTGCAGGAAGATGTGCTATTTTATTAATCAGAGGTTTTCCAAATTGGTTTTGAGTTTGATAAACAGAAAATTAAATTAGAGAATTTATGTGATTTAAATAAAAGTCTTGATCTGGAGAAGATTAATCGGAAGTTCTATCCTTGTTGGAATTTTCTCAAGATCAATTAATAATTAGTGGTTTTTTCTACTTAGTTAACCCTCAATGAATAAGGGAAGGTCAAGTTAAAAGTCAACTTCCATTCACAAGTCCTAATCCTCTCCCTTGGGAAGGATTAGAGTTAGTGACTAACAAGTCAACCAACAACGAACCAATTACAAATGAACTCTTGAGTATTCCAACTCAAGGTTCTCCTTTTAATCAACTCCCAATCAAGTTGGGCAACTACTACATTATCATAAATATAGACTTCACAAAATTAAGAGGGAAAATAAAAAGAGACATGATAAATAATAATTAAAGAGATCAATTAAAAATAAAAATAGTCTTGTATTAATAAACTCTAAAAATAATCCAATGTCAACTCTGGACAAATTAAGAATATGGAAGAGTAAATGAAAAGTAGGTAAGCAAACTAGAATGACCAGTTCCGGAGGTAGACTCTTCTCAATCACCAAAGCCAAATCTTCAAATCCTAAATTATAAGCGTGTATAGAAAAACCTAGAGGAGGAGTAAAAATCATATCTAAAAACTAGAAATTATGCGGAATGAATGTTCTCCACTATCTCTGCATGTTCCCTGGCTCTAATCTGCATTTCTGGGCCGAAAACTGGGTTGAAATGCAGCCCAGAATCTATGCCAGCGACTTTTATAATTCTGCAGATCGCGCACGTCACGCGACCGCGTCATCCACGCGTTCGCGTCACTCAGCGTTTTCCATGCCACGTGTGCGCACCGTCCACGCATTCGTGTCACTTGTGCAGCTTCCAATCCATGCGTTCGTGTTAGGCACACGTTCGCGTCACTGTGAATTTTTCCATTTCGCGCAGTCACTTCTCGCTGGTCATCTCCACAATTTCTTGTGTTCCTTCCATTCTTGCAAGATTCCTCTCCATTCTCTAAGCCATTCCTGCCCTATGAATCCTGAAACACTCAACACACAGATCACGACATCAAATGGTACAAAGGAGAATAAAAATATACAATTTAAGATCTTTAGGAAGCAAGTTTTCAATCATAGAACATTTTTAGGAAGGAATTGTAAATACATGCAAATCATATGAATAAGTGGGTGAAGACTTGATAAAGCCACACAATTAAACACAATATAAATCATAAAATAATGGTTTATTAACCTCCCCACACTTAAACATTAGTATGTCCTCATGTTTAGTTGAAGGAGATAAATATGAATGAATAGGGACATGTAAGACTCATGAAATGCAATGCAACCTATATATGAATGCAACTATATGATTTTGTCTATCTGATTAAAAATAAATAAGTTCTCTAAGACAAAACATGGAGCAGATTCCACTATTTCAAATCATATAGTAAAAGCAGGTAAATTTGTAAGAAGACTGCTCTTGAAAGCAGGGGACATGGAATCAATCAGTGAACCCTCACTGATGGTGTGTGTGCACGCTAATCTCTCTAGTGTATAGGGTAATCACTCTATCCTTCTCTATTCATGCTTTCTAATTTTTGTTCTTCACCTAACCAATCAACAACATTTAATGTACCAATGCAAACATCATGAGGTCTTTTCAAGGTTGTAATGGGGCTAAGGTAAGGGTCAAGGTATATATGGCTAAGTGAGCTTAAAAATTGAATCTTTAATTAACCCAAGCTTTCACCTAATCATATATGTATATTCTATATAACTTCAAATTTCATACCTAGCTTCCCAGAATTTCCTTTTCACATTCCATACTCACGCATCAACCTTTATTTTAATTCTATCACATGTGCATTGATTGTTTAACTTATCATTGGGGTAATTTTGTCCCCTTATTTACTAATATATATATATATATATATATATATATATATATATATATATATAATTTTTTTGAACATAGCTTATCAATGCACATAGATTTGTAATTTTTCTTTTATGGTTTCACATGAGTAGGTACCCAAATTCTCCTTACTTTATCATGACATATTCCTTTATTAACCTTTGTTCCCACAATCTTCCCAAACTCAATTAACACACAATTTCTATCTTAAGCTAACCAAAGATTCAATTGGGATATTTAATTATTTTTCTGCTTAAGGCTAGTAATGTGGTAAAATGTAGAACAAATGGGATTAAAAACGGCTCAAAGTGGCTAATAAAGGTAGATAAAAGGGTAGGCTTATTTGTGATAAGTAAGCTAAACAAATAATGGCCTCAATCATATGCATGCATATAACACATTAACATTGGACATATAGGATCAAACAAAATTCATATTACAGTCATAGAGAAGTAAACACACAGGAAAAGAAATAGTTATGGTTAAATAATATAACCATGTATTTAGGCTCGAAGTTTCACAGGTTGTGTGTTCTTTATCTCAAAAACCATGTTCCAATTACAACTTCAAACAAATTTAACATAAAGGTTTTGATTTAAATTAGTGAAGTTTTTCAAAAATAGGGTCTTAAAAGAAACTTATTATCTTTTCAATCAAGTAGAGCATGCATGCAATTAACCTATTATTATGCAATCTATCCTATTCTAAAAAAAAAGAAATTGGTGTTAGGGAAAAGAAATTACCTCCGGAAGTCAGGTACTGACCGACCTCCCCACACTTAAGGATTTGCACCGTCCTCGGTGCCATCTATCAGGAACAAAGGTGGGCTGGTAGCAGTATCTCCACAGTCGGGACCGTCATGGCTCCCTGTGCTGGAAAAAGAAGTGGAGTCCAGAGTGTCTGGGTCTTCATTAGGTCTGTGGTTGCCAGTGAGTAGCTCCTTGATGTGTTTGAATCGGCACTGGTTGTGGCGCTCTTATAGCTTCGCCTTCTGTTCTTGCCGGTCCAACCTTTCCAGTATTTGATGGAGCATCTGACTTGTTGAAGGTGCCTGTGGTGTGGAAGGGGGAATGTCTGCAGCTTGTTCTGCGGACTGGTTGGTAGTGGCTGTTGGTGGCCTTAGATATTTCCCGTTAAGGACGTACTGATCATCCCGTGGAAGCATGGCTTTGGTGTCCCCAGCTCTGTAGGAGACTCCGAATGCTGAGACAAGATCTGAGACCAAGGCGGGAAAAGGTAGGTTACCTTCAATTTGTACGTGTCCCATGGCATTCCGGATGTGTCTTGGTAGGTTTAGAGTCTGGTCTGTAAGGGTGCACCATAGTAGAATGGCCATGTCTGCAGTGAAGGAGGACTCATGAGTGCTCGGAAAGACGTAATGGGACATAATTTGTGCCTATACGCGAGCCTCCAAGGTAAGAGTGGAAGCTGATATTCCCTTAGGCCGGGAACGATGGTAACCAAATATCCATCTGCTGCCAGGTTACGCAATAACTCTGAGAACAGCGTCCCAGTCAAATTTGTACGTCTGGTGCTTGAGTGCAGCTTCTTGAATTGTGCCCAGTCCTTTTGGAGAAGGGGGAAGATCTAGAGCTCGTTCAATGGCCTCTTCTGTAATAGGAACTTGCTTCTGACGAACATAGACAGACTGCAGGGTTGGCAAGTGGAAATTGGAGTAGAACTCGACTACCCAAGAAAGATTAACCTGCCATGGCTGTCTCTGTTGGAATCCCCAGTGTCTTTGTGCAATTCGCGGCTCAACAAATTCAGCAATACGGGGCGAGAGGATAAGAAGGTGTTCGTTGTTGTAATTCCTTGCTACCAGGATTGGGAACATCTGCTCACAGTAGCGGTAGGGAAATCGTGCAGTGTCCTTTGCTGGGAAGTCTTTCTCTTTTTAATCGACCTTTATAATCCTCTTAATTCTTTTTGTTGAGGGCTTAACTGCAGTTGAAGATGGTTCAGCCACTAATGCTCTTTTTGTTCCCCTCCTTGTTGTTGATTTGGGAGTAGCTTTCTCCTTGCCTTTCATGGTGGGCATCCTAAAAAAAGAAAAGAGAAGGTACGTTAAAACGTCAAAGGTTAGGGCAAGGAAGAGAACGGGAAAGGTGGTAATCAATGCACATTAAAGAAGAATGATGTTAACACATGGTCATGACTACATGTGAAAAATCATCAATGGAAATATAGCAAGTGCAAATGATGATAGTTGAATGCAAGGTGTTTATTGGCATGCCGGCAAGGGCATGATTAGCATAGATCAAGCATTCAATGTCCAAGTTAGATTACCAAGCCTGTCAAACTAAAAATCTGTTTGTAATAACAATTATATTTTATTAATAAAATATAAAAAGGGTTTATGTGAAAAGCAAGCATTTAGAGTAGTTGATTAAAAGAAATCTAAAAATGGTGCACAATGCCACACGGGCATTTTCACAAACACATATCATGCATGTTAAATGAGGTATGGAGAGTATTAAAATTGAACATGCAAGCAACCCTATAAAAATAATATATAATTGTTAAACAATTCCATGACCATCCACAAGCAAAATGTAAGAAATAATGACACAAATAAATTTCCAACACCAATAAAAAGAAAAAGAAAGAAAAAGAAAACATGGATAGGGAAAGTAGAGAGAAAAAGAAGAAGAAAGTATGAAAATAAGAAGAAGAATGGAAAAGTAATGGGGGAAGAAGAAAAGAAAAACCTCGATAATGGTGGTGAGAAAGAGGGAGTAAAAGCGGAGAAAGAAGGAAGAAGGAAGAAGGGGGGGAAAGAAATAAGAAGGGGGGAAAGTAGGATTTGGGGAGAAAAAGATAAGATAATTTGGAAGATTTGAATAAGCTGTGCGGCGCATGCGACGCGGACACGTGGGTCACGCGTTCGTGCGGCTAGCGCTTGAATGAGGTGACGTGGACGCGTCGGTCACGCGGACGCGTGACATGATTTATGCTAGTGGCGCGAGGGCAGCCTCGCGCTCGCACAACTCTCTGTTCGAAACGCATTTTGCCAAATTCAACGGTGACGCATTCGCATGGTTGACGCGATCGCGTGGATGGCCAAAATTTAAAGATGGCGCGGATGCGTGGGGCACACATACGCGTAGTAGGGCTTGTGCATCTAGCACGAGTTCAGCCCAACTCCAGCGCAACTCACTGCCATACACCCTTTTTACGTCGAATTTCAGGGCCACGCATTCGCATGGTTGACGCGGACACGTGGGGAGGCGATTACGCACATGACGCAGACGCGTCCGTGACGCGGTTGCGTGGATCCAGTTGTGCCAAAGGCACGCCTCCAGCGACACTTTCACGTGACTCTCTGTTCAATTTTCTTTTCTTCCCATTGCACATGCGACGCGAACGCGTTGACGATGCTGGCCGTCGGCGACGCTGGCGCGTTGCGTGCGATTCATCCCCTTTTTTATATAATATGCAAATAAGATGCAAAGTATAGGCATTAGTACTGAGAAGAGTTATTGAAGAAGGAAATTAAGGAAAAGGGAAGGAACGATCATACCATGGTGGGTTGTCTTCCACCCAGCACTTTGCTTTAACGTCCAAGAGGAAGATCTCTAGCTCCTGGTTTTTCACCATCTTTTCGCCATGAAATAACTTCAAGCGATGTCCATTGTCCTTTATAAGTTCAGAGCTTGAAGGATGGCTCAAGTAGAAGACTCCGTATGGCTCCGTCCTCTCTACTCGATAGGGACTGTCCAATCTGGAATGCAGCTTGCCTGGCATGAGCCGCATTCTAGAGTTGTAAAGGAGGACTAAGTCCCCAGGTTGGAACTCTCTTCTTTTGATGTTCTTGTCATGCACAGCTTTTACCTTCTTTTTATACAGCCTAGAGTTTTCATAAGCTTCGAGGTGAAGGTTCTCTAATTCTTGCAGTTGCAACTTCCATTCAGCTTCGGCTTTCTCATAGTCCATGTTATATTCCTTCACCGCCCAGAAAGCCTTGTGTTCTAACTCAACTGGGAGATGACAAGCCTTTCTATAAACTAAGCGGAAAGGGCTCATCCCAATTGGTTTCTTATATGCTGTCCGATATGCCCAAAGCGCATCTTGGAGCCTGGTGCTCCAGTCCTTTCTATGAGGCTTGACTATCTTTTGCAGTATGCGCTTTATCTCTCGGTTAGACACCTCTGCTTGCCCATTAGTCTGGGGGTGATAGGCTGTTGACACTTTATGAATTATCCCATGCCTCTTCAATAATCCTGTTAGTCTCCTGGTTACAAAAGTGAGCGCCTTGATCGCTCACGATTGCTCGTCGAGATCCAAAGTGACAAATAATATGGTTTCTAACAAAGGAAACAACAGTGTTAGCATCATCAGTACGGGTTGGAATTGCTTCCACCCATTTAGAAACATAATCTACAGCTAACAGTATATAAAGGTGACCATTAGAATTTAGAAATGGACCCATGAAGTCAATGCCCCAAACATCAAAAATTTCACAGAAAAGCATAATTTGTTGAGGCATTTCATCCCTCTGGGATATATTACCAAATCTTTGGCAAGGAAAACAAGATTTACAAAGGTCAGCAGCATCTTTAAAAAGAGTAGGCCACTAGAATCCATAGTCTAAAACTTTTCTAGCTGTACGCTGAGGGCCAAAGTGACCTCCACTCTCAGATGAGTAGCAGGCCTCTAATTACCTGGTCAGCACCACACCTCCATAGATATGGATCATCCCATACATAATATTTGGACTCGCTTTTCAACTTGTCTCTCTGATGCTTAGTAAAATTGGGAGGAAAAGTGTGGCTAACTAGATAATTAGCTACAGGTGCATACCAAGGAACTACATCAGATACTGCGTGTAAGCTATCAAATGGGAAATTATCATTGATAGGAATGGAGTCATCTTTAATGTGCTCAAGGCGACTCAAGTGGTCTGCCACTAAATTTTGGTTATCACTCCTATCTTTAATTTCCAAATCAAATTCTTGTAGCAATAGCATCCAACGTATTAGCCTTGGTTTAGACTCCTTTTTAGCTAATAAATACTTTAGAGCTGGATGGTCTGAGTACACTACTACCTTAGTACCAAGTAAATCGGCTCGGAATTTATCCAGAGGAAAAACAATAGCTAGAAGCTCTTTTTCAGTAGTAGTGTAATTAGATTGAGCAGCATCTAAAGTCTTAGATGCATAAGCAATTACAAAAGGATTGTTACCTTCATGTTGAGCTAGTGCTGCTCCTACTGCATGATTGGAGGCATCACACATGATTTCAAATGGTTGACCCGAGTCTGGTCCCCTCACAATCGGAGCTTGAGTCAGGGCGGTCTTCAGCTTATCAAACACTTGTTTGCAATCCTCACTGAACTCGAACTCAATGTCTTTCTGCAGCAATCTGGATAAGGGTACTGCTACCTTACTGAAGTCCTTAATGAATCTCCTGTAAAAACCTACATGGCCAAGGAACGAACAGACTTCCCTCACAGAGGAGGGGTAAGGTAAACTAGAAATAACATCCACCTTTGCTGGGTCTACAAAGATACCAGTATCAAAAATAACATGTCCTAGAACAATTCCTTGTTTCACCATAAAATGACACTTTTTAAAATTTAAAATAAGGTTTGAACTAACACACCTGTCCAATACTCTAGATAAACTATCCAAGCAAAGGCTGAATGAATCACCATATATGCTAAAGTCATCCATAAAAACTTCCATACAGGTCTCGATGAGATCAGAGAAAAGACTCATCATACACCTTTGGAAAGTAGTTGGTGCATTGCATAAGCCAAAGGGCATTCTTTTATAATCATAAGTCCCAAAATGACATGTAAAAATAGTCTTTTCCTGATCTTCAGGAGCTATATGGATTTGAAAATAACCTGTATAACCATCTAAAAAGCAGTAATGAGATTTACCTGACAGGCGATCAAGCATCTGATCGATGAATGGCAAGGGGTAATGATCCTTGCGAGTGGCTTGGTTGAGACGTCTATAGTCAATGCAAACTCTCCATGCGTTCTGCACACTGGTTGTCAAAAGTTCTCCCTGCTTATTTCTTATTGTTGTGACTCCAGACTTCTTGGGCACCACTTGTACTGGACTTACCCATTCGCTATCTGAGATGGGATAAATGATATCTGCTTCAAGCAGTCTGGTCACTTCCTTCTTGACAACTTCTAAGATAGTTGGATTCAATTTTCTCTGAGGTTGACGGACAGGCTTTGCTCCTTCTTCTAAGAATATTTTGTGTTCACAAACTTGAGGGCTGATGCCTACTATATCCGCCAAGCTCCATCCAATTGCTTTCTTATGCGTCCTCAATACACTAAGCAGTTGTTCTTCTTGTTGGGAGGTGAGCTCCCCCACAATGATAACTAGAAACTTCTGCTTGTCCTCAAGGTAAGCATACTTGAGGTATGGAGGGAGGGGCTTTAATTCCATTTTCTGCTCATGGTTTGGCTTTGGATCATCTAGGGCTGCTGAAAATGGTAATGACTCTTCAGTATATTCAGAGGTTGTCCCCACACTTGGATCTTGCTCCATGTGACTCTCTTCTATTTTTTCCTGGTGAGTTGCAGCTATAATTTCATCAATGATGTCACATTGGAATATGGAGTGATCTTCTGGGGGGTGCTTCATTGCTTCATCCAGATTGAAGCTCACTATTCTACCATCTATCTCAAAAGAATAGGTTCCCGAAAAGGCATCCAGCTTGAACTTCGAAGTCTTCAGAAACGGTCTTCCAAGCAGGATTGACGAAGGCTTTCCTGAGTCATTTTAGGGCATCTCCAAGATATAGAAGTCAATGGGAAACGTGAGCCCCTTAATGCTCACTAACACAAAACGAGTTGCCGACCTTTTTAAGGGAGGGAGCCTGATGAGAGAACTTTTGCGTGGTCTAGAATTCAGAATAAATTTTCGTTGCAAGTATAGCTTCTAAACCAACAAAAGTCCTTTCATATAAACGTTTTGGTTGTCACAAGTAACAAACCTCTTTAAAATTGATAACTGAGTATTTAAACCTCGGGTCATCTTCTCAAGGAATTGCAGAGAGGTATGTTCTTATTATTGGTTATGAAAAAGTGTGTTTTTGGGTTTTGGAGTTTGGGCAATGGGCACAAGCATATTTAAATGACAAGTAAAATAAATTAACAATAATAAAATCTCTTGGCAAGGTATGAAGAATTGGAAGTCCTATCCTAGTTATCCTTATCAATTATGATGAGAATTGGATTTTTCTCCCACTTTGTTAACCTCTAACTATGAAGGTAAGTTAAGTGAATGAATTAATTTGAATCCTCAAGTTCCAGTCTTTCCTTGGGAAAAGTTAGATTTATTGGATCTCGAATTAATTCTTGAAGAATTCCAATTTTCAGTCAACAATGAGTTTGATAACTCAAGAGTTACCAATTAATCAACCAAAGTCAAAAGGGAATAAAATCTACTTGAATGAAACTACTTTGGATAGACACCAAGCATCAGTGACATATAAGTCTGAAATATCTCAATTGTATTAATAAAATAAAATCAATCCAAATATGAAACATTAAAAATAAATAAATACAAAGAACATTGAACTTGGGATTGAGAGTCACTCCTAAAACTAAGAGAAGTCCTAAATCCTAATCCTAAGAGAGAGGAGAGAACCTCTCTCAATAGAAACTACATCTAAAATTGTGAAAAGTGAATTATCCAAGCCTGACTATGAATGGATGCATTCCCCCACTTTATAGTCTCTAATTTGTGTTTTCTGGGCCACAAACTGGATCAAAAACAGCCCAGAAATTGCCCCCAGCGTATTCTGGTACGTACAGGTTGCGGAAGAGTGACGCGGAGGCGTCGTCCACGCATCCGCGCGGGTTGCGTTCCTGCTAGGTCACGCGTCCGCGTGACCCACGCGTTTGTGTCGCCTGGCGTCAGGGCAGCTATGGCAAATTACATATCAAATCGAAGCCCCGGACGTTAGCTTTCCAAGGCAACTGGAACTGTATCGTTTGGACCTCTATAGCTAAAGTTATAGCCGTTTGAGTGCGAACAGGTCAGGCTGCAAACAGGTCAGCTAAAGTTATAGACTCCACTTTTGCATGCTTCCTTTCCATCCTCTGAGCCATTCCTACCCTGTAATCTCTGAAATCACTTAACACACATATCAAGGCATTTAATGGTAATAAGAGAGGATTAATAATAAGCAAATATAAGATCAAAGAAGCATGTTTTCAATCATAGCACAAAATCAGGAAGGAAAATGTAAAACATGCGAATAGTATGAATAAGTGGGTAAAGAGTTGATAAAAACCACTCAATTGAGCACAAGATAAACCATAAAATAATGGTTTATCAACCTCCCCACACTTAAACATTAGCATGTCCTCATGCTAAGCTCAAGAGAAGCTATAAAAGAATGAAGAGGAATGGTAGAATGCATGAAATGCAACCTATCTATATGAATGCAACTACATGCTAAGATGTTTCTACCTACTTGGTTAAAAGTAAATAAGTTCTCCAAGACAAATTGATGAGCGGATAATTTATACGCTTTTTGGCATTGTTTTTAGTATGTTTTTAGTATGATCTAGTTAGTTTTTAGTATATTTTTATTAGTTTTTAGTTAAAATTCACTATTTTGGACTTTACTATGAGTTTGTGTGTTTTTCTGTGATTTTAGGTATTTTCTGGCTGAAATTGAGGGACCTGAGCAAAAATCTGATCCAGAGACTGAAAAGGACTGCAGATGCTGTTGGATTCTGACCTCCCTGCACTCGAAGTGGCTTTTCTGGAGCTACAGAAGCCCAATTGGCGTGCTCTCAACGGCGTTGGAAAGTAGACATCCTGGGCTTTCCAGCAATATATGATAGTCCATACTTGGCCCAAGATTTGATGGCCCAAACCGGCGTTCAAAGTCACCCTCAGAATTCCCAGCGTTAAACGCCGGAACTGGCACCTAAATGGGAGTTAAACGCCCAAACTGGCATAAAAGCTGGCGTTTAACTCCAAGAAGAGTCTCTACACGAAAATGCTTCATTGCTCAACCCAATCACACACCAAGTGGGCCCGGAAGTGGATTTTTATGTCATTTACTCATCTCTGTACACCCTAGGCTACTAGTTTCCTATAAGTAGGACCTATTACTATTGTATTTTCATCTTCTGATCTTTGGAACCTTTATCTTGAGATCTTTGAATCTTTTGATCACTGGGAGGCTGGCCTCACGGCCATGCCTAGACCTTGTTCTTATGTATTTTCAACGGTGGAGTTTCTACACACCATAGATTAAGGTGTGGAGCTCTGCTGTACCTCGAGTATTAATGCAATTACTATTGTTCTTCTATTCAATTCCGCTTGTTCTTTGTCCAAGATATCACTTGCTCTTCAACTTGATGAATGTGATGATCCGTGACACTCATCATCATTCTCACCTATGAACAAAGTGACTGACAACCACTCTTGTTCTACAAGCATATGAGGCTCTAGTGTTTATCTCTTGGATTCCTGATACACGATGCATGGTTGATCGCCTGACAACCGAGTGCTCGCCTGACAAACGAGCCAGCCATTCCGTGAGATCAGAGTCTTCATGGTATAGGCGAGAACTGATGGCGGCATTCAAGAGAATCCAGAAGGTCTAACCTTGTCTGTGGTGTTCTGAGTAGGATTCAATGATTGAATGACTGTGACGTGCTTCAAACTCCTAGCAGGCGGGGCGTTAGTGACAGACGCAAAAGAATCGCTGGATTCTATTCCGGCCTGACCGAGAACCGACAGCTGATTAGCCATATGCTTGACAGAGCATAGGAACATTTTCACTGAGAGGATGGGAGGTAGCCACTGACAACGGTGAAACCCTTGCATAAGCTTGCCATGGAAAGGAGTAAGAAGGATTGGATGAAGGCAGTAGGAAAGCAGAGAGACGGAAGGGAAGGCATCTTCATACGCTTATCTGAAGCTCTCACCAATGATATACATAAGTATCTCTATCTTTATCTTTATGTTTTATTCATCATCTATACCCATTTGAGTCTGCCTGACTGAGATTTACAAGGTGACCATAGCTTGCTTCATACCAACAATCTCCGTGGGATCGACCCTTACTCACGTAAGGTATTACTTGGACGACCCAGTGCACTTGCTGGTTAGTTGTGCAAAGTTGTGTAGTGATCACAATTTCGCGCACCAAGTTTTTGGCGTCGTTGCCGGGGATTGTTCGAGTTTTGACCAAGCTTTTGGTCCGGTGACATTAGTGCCAAAATCCGGCAATAGCACCAAGTTTTTGGCGCCGTTGCCGGGGATTGTTTTGTGTATGGACAACTGACGGTTCATCTTGTTGCTTAGATTAGGTATTTTTTCTTCAGAGTTCTTAAGAATGAATTCTAGTGTTTCAAGGTGATGTTTTTATCATCACCAAAGCTGATTGATTTTCATCAATTTAGCTCTTGAATGCAATGTCCTGCTGAAGCTTGGCTAGCCATGTCTAATTTCTTTAGACTAAAGCTTTAGACTAACATTGCATGATTCCTGGAATTCTCATTAAGAATTTTGATACCTTTATTTTCTTTTTCACTTAATTTTCGAAAAAAACCAAAAAAAAAAATTACAAAATCATAAAAACCAAAAATATTTCTTGTTTGAGTATAGAGTCTCATTTTAAGTTTGGTGTCAATTGCATGTTTCTATTCTTCTTGCATTCATGTGTCTTCATTAATCTTCAAGTTGTTCTTGATGATTTCATTGCTCTGATCTTTGAATTCTCTTGACTTGAGTGTTTTGTTGTTTCTCATATGCATTCTCATTTTGTTAGTGTCAGTAGTATACAAACTGCTAATTTTGGTGTCTTGCATGCATTGTTATTTGATTTTAGTTGCATTTTGATTATTCCTCATTATTAAAAATCCAAAAATATTTTTAATTTGTGTCTTTTCAAGTCAATAATACAGAGAATTGAAGATTCAGAACATACTGCAGAGGAATTATACAGAAAAAGCTGGGCGTTCAAAACGCCCAGTGAGAAAGGCAGACTGGCGTTTAAACACCAGCCAGGGTACCTGGTTGGGCGTTTAACGCCCAAAAAGGTAGTGCATTGGGCGTTAAATGCCAGAATGTGCACCATTCTGGGCGTTTAACGCCAGGATGGCACAAGAGGGAAGATTCTGTTTTTAATGCAATTTTTTTTCAAGTTTTCAAAGTTTTTCAAAATCAAATCTTTTTCAAATCAAATCTTTTCAATCAAATGTTTTCAAAATCAATTTCTTTCCTTTTTCAAAGATACTTGCTAAACAATTAATGATTTGATTGAACATTTTAAGTATGTTGCCTTTTCTGTTGAGAAAGGTTTAATGTTTGAATCATATATTTTCTTGTTAGCCAAGTCATTAATTTTAAAATCAAATCTTTTTAAAATCGTTTTCAAATCATATCTTTTCAATCATATCTTTTTAAAACCATAACTTTTCAATCATATCTTTTTAAATCACATCTTTTTCAAAAATAATTTTCAACCATACCTTTTTCAAAATCTTTTTCAAAAAATTACTTGATCCCTTTCTCACTCTTGATTTTCGAAAATCAAATTAAAGTTTTTCAAAATGTTTTTAAAATCTTTTTAATTTAATTTTCGAAATTTCTTGCCCTCTTCTCACATCCTTCTATTTATGGAGTACCACTCCTCCTCAATGCACAATTCGAACTCTATCTCACTAAGTTCGAATTCTCCTACTTCTTCCTTCTATTTTTCTTTTTCCACTGACACCTCAAGGAATCTCTATACTGTGACATAGAGGATTCCATATTTTATTGTTCTCTTCTCTTTCATATGAGCAGGAACAAAGACAAAGGCATTTTTGTTGAAGCTGACCCTGAACCCGAAAGGACCTTGAAGCGAAAGCTAAGAGAAGCCAAGGCACAACTCTCTGTAGAGAACCTAACAGCAATCTTCAAAGAAGAAGAACGCATGGCAGCCGAAAACAATAACAATGCAAGGAAGGTGCTGGGTGACTTTACTGCACCTACTCCCGACTTCTATGGGAGAAGCATCTCTATCCCTGCCATTGGAGCAAACAACTTTGAGCTTAAGCCTCAATTAGTTTCTCTAATGCAACAGAATTGCAAGTTCCATGGACTTCCATTGGAAGATCTTCATCAGTTTTTAGCTGAATTCTTGCAAATCTGTGACACTGTCAAGACTAATGGTGTTGACCCTGAGGTCTACAGACTTATGCTATTCCCTTTTGCTGTAAGAGACAGAGCTAGGACATGGTTGGACTCACAACCTAAAGAAAGCCTAGACTCATGGGAAAAGCTAGTCAATGCCTTCTTGGCAAAGTTCTTTCCACCTCAAAGATTGAGTAAGCTTAGAGTGGAAGTCCAAACCTTCAGACAGAAGGAAGGAGAATCCCTCTATGAAGCTTGGGAAAGATACAAACAATTGATCAGAAAGTGTCCCTCTGATATGCTTTCTGAATGGAGCATCATAGGTATTTTCTATGATGGTCTGTCTGAACTATCCAAGATGTCTTTGGATAGCTCTGCTGGAAGATCTCTTCATCTGAAGAAGACGCCTACAAAAGCTCAAGAGCTAATTGAAATGGTTGCAAATAACCAATTCATGTACACTTCTGAAAGGAATCCTGTGAACAATGGGACAAATCAGAAGAAGGGAGTTCTTGAGATTGATACTCTGAATGCCATATTGGTTCAGAACAAGATATTGACTCAACAAGTCAATTTGATATTTCAAAGTCTGTCTGGAATGCAAAATGCACCAAGCAGCACTAAGGATGCTTCATCTGAAGAAGAAGCCTATGATCCTGAGAACCCTTCAATGGAAGAGGTGAATTACCTAGGAGAACCCTATGGAAACACCTATAATTCTTCATGGAGAAATCACCCAAATTTCTCATGGAAGAATCAAGAGAGACCTCAACAAGGTTTCAACAACAATAATGGTGGAAGAAACAGGTTTAGCAATGGCAAGCCTTTTCCATCATCTTCTCAGCAACAGACAGAGAATTCTAAGCAGAACCCCTCTGACTTAGCAACCATGGCCTCTGATCTAACCAAGACCACTCAAAGTTTCATGACTGAAACAAGGTCCTTCATTAGGAATTTGGAGGCACAAGTGGGACAGCTGAGCAAGAAAGTTACTGAACTCCCTCCTAGTACTCTCCCAAGCAATACAGAAGAAAATCCAAAAGGAGAGTGCAAGGCCATCAACATGGCCGAATTTGGAGAGGAGGGAGAGGAAGTGAACGCCACTGAGGAAGACCTCAATGGGCGTGCACTAACCTCCAATGAGTTCCCTAATGAGGAACCATGGGAATCTGAGGCTCAATATGAGACCATAGAGATTCCATTGGACTTACTTCTGCCTTTCATGAGCTCCGATGAGTATTCTTCCTCTGAAGAGAATGAGTATGTCACTGAAGAGCAAGTTGCTAAATACCTTGGAGCAATCATGAAACTAAATGACAAGTTATTTGGAAATGAGACTTGGGAGGATGAACCTCCTTTGCTCACCAAAGAACTGGATGACTTGTCTAGGCAGAAATTACCTCAAAAGAGACAAGATCCTGGGAAGTTTTCCATACCTTGTACCATAGGCACCATGACCTTCAAGAAGGCTCTGTGTGACTTAGGGTCAAGTGTAAACCTCATGCCTCTCTCTGTAATGGAGAAGCTAAGGATCTTTGAGGTACAAGCTGCAAGAATCTCACTAGAGATGGCAGACAACTCAAGAAAACAAGCTTATGGACTTGTAGAGGATGTCTTGGTGAAGATTGAAGACCATTACATCCCTACTGATTTCATAGTCCTAGAGACTGGGAAGTGCATGGATGAATCCATCATCCTTGGCAGACCCTTCCTAGCCACAGCAAAGGCTGTGATTGATGTTGATAGAGGTGAACTGATCATTCAAGTGAATGACAAATCCTATGTGTTTAAGGCTCAAGGATATCCCTCTATCACCATGGAGAGGAAGCATGAAGAGCTTCTCTCAAATCAGAGTCAAACAGAGCCCCCACAGTCAAACTCTAAGTTTGGTGTTGGGAGGCCACAACCAAACTCTAAGTTTGGTGTTGAACCCCCACATTCAAACTCTAAGTTTGGTGTTGGGAGGTTCCAACATTGCTCTGAGTATCTGTGAGGCTCCATGAGAGCCCTCTGTCAAGCTACTGACATTAAAGAAGCGCTTGTTGGGAGGCAACCCAATGTTATATTTTATCTACTTTCTTTTGTTATTTTATGTTTTTTGTAGGTTGATGATCATAAGAAGTCACAAAATTAATTGAAAAAGCAAAAACAGAATGAAAAACAGGAAGAAAAACAGCACACCCTGGAGGAAGATGTTGCTGGCGTTTAAACGCCAGTAAGGCTAGCAGTTGGGCGTTTAACGCCCAGTCTGGCACCATTCTGGGCGTTTAACGCCAGAAAGGGGCACCAGACTGGCGTTAAACGCCAGGAAAGGGCAAGAACCTGGCGTTAAACGCCAGAAATGGGCACCAGCCCGGCGTTTAACGCCAGATTTGGCACAAAACGCAAATTTTCTTGTCACTTGGTGCAGGGATGACTTTTTCTTGACACCTCAGGATCTGTGGACCCCATAGGATCCCCACCAACCCCACCACCCTCTTTCTTCTTCACCCATTCACCAATCACCTCAACACCTCTTCCCCATAAACCCTTCTTCACTCCTTCATTTTCACACCATCTAAACACCACTTCTCCCCCTCTTTGGCCGAACACAAAGCCATTCCCTTCTTCCTCATTTCTTCTTCTTCTACTCTCTTCTTTCTTCTTTTGCTCGAGGACGAGCAAACCTTTTAAGTTTGGTGTGGTAAAAGTATTGCTTTTTGTTTTTCCATAACCATTTATGGCATCCAAGGCCGGAGAAACCTCTAGAAGGAGGAAAGGGAAGGCAAAAGCTTCTACCTCCGAGTCATGAGAGATGGAGAGATTCATCTCAAGGGTGCATCAAGACCAGTTCTATGAAGTTGTGGCCATGAAGAAGGGTCAACTTTGATCAAAGGTTGGACCAAGTCCTCACAGACATTTGTGAAGTGGGCGCTCAATGGAAGAGAGATTCAAGAGGAAAGCCGGTTCAACTGAGAAGGCATGACCTCAAGCCCATTACTAAAGGATGGAGCAAACAAGAGACCCCTCTCATCATGAGATCCCTGAGATGCCTCAAGGGATGCACTTTCCTCCACAAAACTATTGGGAGCAAATCAACACCTCCCTAGGAGAATTGAGTTCCAACATGGGACAACTAAGGGTGGAGCACCAAAAACATTCCATCCTCCTCCATGAAATTAGAGAAGATCAAAGAATCATGAGAGAGGAGCAACAAAGACAAGGAAGAGACATTGAGGAGCTCAAGCACTCCATAAGACCTTCAAAAGGAGGAACAAGCCGCCATCACTAAGGTGGACCCGTTCTTTAATCTCCTTGTTCTTTATTTTTTTGTTTTTTTTTCGAATTTTATGCTTATGTTTATCCATGTTTGTGTCTTATGATCATTAGTGTCTATGCCTTAAAGTTATGAATGTCCTATGAATCCATCACCTTTCTTAAAAGAAAACTGTTTTTATTACAAAAGAACAAGAAGTACAGGATTTTAAATTCATCTTTAAAACTAGCTTAATTAGTTTGATGTGGTGACAATACTTTTTGTTTTCTGAATGTATGCTTGAACAGTGCATATGTCTTTTGAATTTGTGGTTCATGAATGTTAAAATTGTTGGCTCTTGAAAGAATGATGAAAAAGGAGACATGTTACTGAGGATCTGAAAAATCATAAAAATGATTCTTGAAGCAAGAAAAAGCAGTGAATAAAAAAAAGAGAAGGAGAAAAACGAAAAAAAAAAGAAAGAAAGAAGAAAAAGAAAGAAAAAGGAAGAAATAAAGTTGTGATCCAAGGCAAAAAGAGTGTGCTTAAGAACCCTGGAGACCTCTAGTTGGGGACTCTAGCAAAGCTGAGTCACAATTTGAAAAGGTTCACCCAATTATGTGTCTGTGGCATGTATGTATCCGGTGGTAATACTGGAAGACAGAGTGCTTTGGGTCACGGCCAAGACTCATAAAGTAGCTGTGTTCAAGAATCATCATACTTAACTAGGAGAATCAATAACACTATCTGGATTCTGAGTTCCTAAAGAAGCCAATCATTCTGAATTTCAAAGGATAGAGTGAGATGCCAAAACTGTTCGGAGGCAAAAAGCTACTAGTCCCGCTCATCTAATTTGGAACTAAGTTTCATTGATAATTTGGAGTCTATAGTATATTCTCTTCTTTTTATCTTATTTGACTTTCAGTTGCTTGAGGACAAGCAACAATTTAAGTTTGGTGTTGTGATGAGCGGATAATTTATACGCTTTTTGGCATTGTTTTTAGTATGTTTTTAGTATGATCTAGTTAGTTTTTAGTATATTTTTATTAGTTTTTAGTTAAAATTCACTTTTTTGGACTTTACTACGAGTTTGTGTATTTTTCTGTGATTTCAGGTATTTTCTGGCTGAAATTGAGGGACCTGAGCAAAAATCTGATCCAGAGACTGAAAAGGACTGCAGATGCTGTTGGATTCTGACCTCCCTGCACTCGAAGTGGATTTTCTGGAGCTACAGAAGCCCAACTGGTGCGCTCTTAACGGCGTTGGAAAGTAGACATCCTGGGCTTTCCAGCAATATATGATAGTCCATACTTGGCCCAAGATTTGATGGCCCAAACCGGCGTTCAAAGTCACCCTCAGAATTCCCAGCGTTAAACGCCGGAACTGGCACCTAAATGGGAGTTAAACGCCCAAACTGGCATAAAAGCTGGCGTTTAACTCCAAGAAGAGTCTCTACACGAAAATGCTTCATTGCTCAACCCAAGCACACACCAAGTGGGCCCGGAAGTGGATTTTTATGTCATTTACTCATCTCTGTACACCCTAGGCTACTAGTTTCCTATAAGTAGGACCTATTACTATTGTATTTTCATCTTCTGATCTTTGGAACCTTTATCTTGAGATCTTTGAATCTTTTGATCACTGGGAGGCTGGTCTCACGGCCATGCCTAGACCTTGTTCTTATGTATTTTCAACGGTGGAGTTTCTACACACCATAGATTAAGGTGTGGAGCTCTGCTGTACCTCGAGTATTAATGCAATTACTATTGTTCTTCTATTCAATTCCGCTTGTTCTTTGTCCAAGATATCACTTGCTCTTCAACTTGATGAATGTGATGATCCGTGACACTCATCATCATTCTCACCTATGAACAAAGTGACTGACAACCACTCTTGTTCTACAAGCATATGAGGCTCTAGTGTTTATCTCTTGGATTCCTGATACACGATGCATGGTTGATCGCCTGACAACCGAGTGCTCGCCTGACAAACGAGCCAGCCATTCCGTGAGATCAGAGTCTTCGTGGTATAGGCGAGAACTGATGGCGGCATTCAAGAGAATCCAGAAGGTCTAACCTTGTCTGTGGTGTTCTGAGTAGGATTCAATGATTGAATGACTGTGACGTGCTTCAAACTCCTAGCAGGCGGGGCGTTAGTGACAGACGCAAAAGAATCGCTGGATTCTATTCCGGCCTGACCGAGAACCGACAGCTGATTAGCCATATGCTGTGACAGAGCATAGGAACATTTTCACTGAGAGGATGGGAGGTAGCTACTGACAACGGTGAAACCCTTGCATAAGCTTGCCATGGAAAGGAGTAAGAAGGATTGGATGAAGGCAGTAGGAAAGCAGAGAGACGGAAGGGAAGGCATCTTCATACGCTTATCTGAAGCTCTCACCAATGATATACATAAGTATCTCTATCTTTATCTTTATGTTTTATTCATCATCTATACCCATTTGAGTCTGCCTGACTGAGATTTACAAGGTGACCATAGCTTGCTTCATACCAACAATCTCCGTGGGATCGACCCTTACTCACGTAAGGTATTACTTGGACGACCCAGTGCACTTGCTGGTTAGTTGTGCAAAGTTGTGTAGTGATCACAATTTCGCGCACCACAAATGCAAACCAATTTCCACTAATTCAAATCGTACAATAAAAAGCAAGTAAACTTGTAAGAAGACAGCTCATGATAGCAGAAAACATAGAATCAAGCACTGAACCCTCACTGGTAGTGTATATCACTCTAACTCTCAAGTGTTTAGGGTCAATCACTCTACTCTTCTCTAATCATGCTTTCTAAACATTGTTCTTCATCTAACCAATCAACAAAATTTAGCATACCAATGCAAACATCATGAGGTCTTTTCAAGGTTGTAATGGGGCTTTGGTAAAGGTAATGATATATGTATGGCCAAGTGAGCTATAATATGAATCTTTAATTAACCTAAGCTCTCACCTAATATACATATACTCTATATGCTTTTAAATTCATGCCTAGCTACCCATAATTCCCACTTTTGCATAATTTCCATATTCATGTACCAAATTTTTCTTTTTAATTTATCACATGTGCATTGATTTTTCATTAACTTAACATTGGGGTAATTTTGTCCCCTTATTTATTTATATTATATATATATTTTTTCTTTTTTTTCTTTTTTTTTGAATCATAAAAACAAACATAACTTATCAATGCACATGGATTCTCCATTATTTTTCTGTTTTGGTTTTTCATGAGTAGGTTCCCAAATTTCCAATATTCAAATAAATTAGAAACATGATACATTCCCTTATTAACCCATGTTCCCATAGTTTCCCCACACTTAGTTGATGCACAATCTCTATCTTAAGCTAACCAAAGATTCAATTGGGATATTACTTTTATTTTTCTGCTTAAGGCTAGTGATGTGGTAAAATAAAACAGAAGGGGATTAAAAGGCTCAAAGTGGCTGACAAGGGTGATTTAAAGGGTAGGCTTATTTGGGATAAGTGAACTAAAATCAAACAATGGCCTCAATCATATGCAAGCATGTAAATACACTAAATAATGGACATATAGAATGGAACAAAGCAAAGATTGCTATTATAGAGAAGAAAACACAGAAGAATAAAAATTTATGGTTAAATAATGTAACTATGTAAATAAGCTCAAAATCTAAACATGTTGTGTGTTCTTTGGCTCAAAAACCATGTTCCAAATACAACTTCAAACAAGTTTAACTAAAATTTTTCAATTTAAATTAGTGAAATACTATAAAAATTTCTTGAAAAAGAAAATATTACTTCAACCAAGTAGTAACTAAATGCACAAAATCAAATAAACGTGCAATACATGCAAATGCAGCAACTAATTTAACAAAAAAAATTTAAACATTGGTGTTGAAACAGAAAGGTACTAACCCACGGAGATCGGTATCGACCTCCCCACACTTAAAGATTGCACCGTCCTCAGTGCATGCTGAGATGTGCGGGTGGACGGGTTGTTTTAACTGATGCTTTACTCCAAAGATTGTGCAGATAGACTTGCCTATCTCCCCATGTGAATGTCTTCTGGTTCTTTTTCGGGTGGCCATCCTGAAAGAAAAAAGAAAGAAGAGTAACCCAGAAATAAAGATAGGAAAATAAATACAGTATGGGTAGGTTAATGCCAAATAATAAGGGTCTCAATTACATGGTAGCTACAACATGTAAGTGAGAAAATAATAGAAGCCATGGCATGCCAGTGGTACAAAATATACAACAATGGGGAAGAGAGAGGAGAAGGAGAGATAATATAAATTTATGTCAATGTAAAAGTAATACAGATATAAAAGATTGGCATTGATTTAAATAATATTACTCAATCAGAATTAAACAAGTCACTAAGCACCAAGAAAATACTAGAAGAGATGTAACAGTTGAATAAGAACATTTGAACACCAATGGTAAAATAATAAATTTAGAAAAATAAAATATGCAATGAATGAAAGTATTAAATAAAATAAAATAAAAGATAAGAAGAATGAGAAGGGAAAGAATGGAAGAAGAAGTAAGAAAGAAAGGAGGGAGGAAAAATTAGGATTGGGGGAGAAAAGATAAGATATTTGACAAATTAGGATAAGCTGTGCGGCGCAAGCGACGCGGATGCGTGGGGCACGCGGTCGCGTGACTTGCGCTTTAAGTTAACCGACGCGGTCGCATCGGTCATGCGGTCGTGTGACCCGTTTTATGCTACTAGCGCGAGGGCAGCCTCGATTTCGCACAACTCTCTGTTCAAAAATCATTAATTGCCAAATATTGGGTGACGCGATCGTGTGAGATATGCGATCGCGCGAGTGGTCACTTAGTAGGATGTGACGTGGCCGCGTGGGGCACGCGGTCGCGTGAGATGGACTGCACGTCCAGCACCAGTCCAGCACCACTCTAGCACAATAATTGGTTGTGAACCCTTTTACGTCGAAATCCAGGGCACGCGGCCGCGTGGGTCACGCGATCGCGTGGGAGGCCATTATTCCCATGTGACGCAGACGCGTCAGCGACACGGTCGCGTTGGACGATTTGTGCTACTGGCACGCCTCCAGCCACGCTCTCGCGTGACTCTCTGTTCGATTTCTCTTCTTCACAACGCACATGTGACGTGGACGCGTCAGTGACGCTGTCGCGTCGCGTGCGTGTTTTTTTTTTCATTATTATGATTATGCAGTATGCAGAGTGCAATGCTTAATATGAATGCTATGCATGATTCCAGGTTCAATAAAAATTCAAAAACAAACAAAACATACTAGAATTTAAACTGAAAAGGGACGATCATACCATGGTGGGTTGTCTCCCACCTAGCACTTTTAGTTAAAGTCCTTAAGTTGGACATTTGGCGAGCTCCTTGTCATGGTGGCTTATTCTTGTACTGATCCAGGAATCCCCACCAATGTTTGGAGTTCCAGTAGCCTCCGGGGTCCCAAACTAGGCATGTAAAGCCCTTAAGAAGCTTCAAACAGATTCTTAGGCTCCCGGGGTGACAAATGTCAGAGCAGATTCCAGGATCCCAAATCTTGCTTTTACGCCCATTTGTGTCGGGATCTGTATCTTTCCAGCTGGGTGATAAGTATTTTGAATTCTCACTGCAGCTACCAAACAGCTTCCTAGACCCATTCAGTTGCGCTTTACACTAACCTTTGCGTTTAAACTTAAAGATTCCAACCATAATGAACCTTGCAGGACAATTCTTACCACTGGCCATCTTCTTCTTACTCTTAATGTCACAAAGAGCTCTAAGTTGACCATCCGTCTCCAGTAGCCCATATTCAAGTGGAATTAGAAAGCTAAGGGATATGAATTTTACCTACTTGAATGTTGTGAAGGATGATGGCAACTTATGGGGAGGTATCTTTAATGAAATTGTAAGCTCCACTCCCTTGTGCTCTTCTCTAATAACTACCACCTCTTTGCAAGCTTTTTCAATTTCAACCTCTTCCTCTTGGTAGCTCTCTTCCAATTCAATCTCCTCTTCATTGCTTTCCAAGGGCATGGGAGGATGTGCTTCTTCTTCTTGAATCTTCATCACTTGATCAACCTCTTCCAAGTATTCAACTATGATATGCCTTGGAGGTTGTACACCCTCCTCAACATCAAATGCAACTGTCTTGGAAGGAGGCTCTATGTCTTGACTTTCCCATGGAGGTTCAGCATCTCCTAAGTCTGCAACCACTTCTTCTTCTTTGATAATTACAGCTTCCTCCACTTGTTCTAGTACAAAGTCATGTTCCGTACTGTCCTCTGGAGTTTCTAGTATCTCCTTCATGCTACGTTCTTTATTAGATTGTCCACATAAAGCCATGAGGGTTCCTTGAGTGTCTGAACGTCGGGAAGCTAATTGATGTATCGCTTGATCCAGTTGGCGAAGGGTTGCTTGAAGTTTTGCACATGTTTCCATGAGACGATCCGTTGAATCTTGTTCCTCTTGGGAATTATAAGTAGGATCATAGTGCTCTTGGGTTGATGGATATGGAGATGGTGTATATTGAGGTGGTGGTTCTTGGGAGTAATTGGGTTGGAATTGGGGTGGTTCTATATATGGTTCATATGGCTCATAAGGTGGTTGGTATAGTGGTTGGGGGTTGGGGTCATATGGAGGTGAATGGCGGAAAGGGGCTTGTGAGTATGGTGGTCCAAAGTTATGTTGAGGAGGGGGTTCACAGGCGTATGGTGGTGGTTGTTGATAGTCAAAAGAGTGCTCACCATAGCCATTGCCTTGATATGCATCACAGAATGGTTGTTGATAGTCCATTGGAGGTGGTTGTTGCCATGAGGGTTGATCAAATCCTTGTGGCTCCTCCCATCTTTGATTGTTCCAACCATGGTGCATGTTATCATTATAATCTCCTCTTCCTGTAACATAATTATAACCAGACTCATAGCCAAAGGGGTGAGAGTTCATAGTAGCTATCAGAAATCAGAGGGAAAAGAAGAAACAAATAAACAAGTAAAAGAAAAAAAAATTTTGAAAAATATTTATAATAACCAATAATAATGCACACATCTGCAATTCCCCGGCAACGGCGCCATTTTGATGAGAGAACTTTTGCGTGGTCTAGAATTCAGAATAAATTTCCATTGCAAGTATAGCTTCTAAACCAACAAAAGTCCTTTCATACAAACGTTTTGGGTGTCACAAGTAACAAACCCCTTTAAAATTGATAACCGAGTATTTAAACCTCGGGTCGTCTTCTCAAGGAATTGCAGGGAGGTATGCTCTTATTATTGGTTATGAAAAAGTGTGTTTTGGGGTTTTGGAGTTTTGGCAATGGGCACAAGCATATTTAAATGACAAGTAAAATAAATTAACAATAATAAAATCTCTTGGCAAGGTATGAAGAACTGGAAGTCCTATCCTAGTTATCCTTATCAATTATGATGAGAATTGGATTTTTCTCCCACTTTGTTAACATCTAACTATGAAGGTAAGTTAAATGAATGAATTAATTCGAATCCTCAAGTTCCAGTCTTTCCTTGGGAAAAGTTAGAGTTATTGGATCTTGAATTAATTCTTGAAGAATTCCAATTTTCAGTGAACAATGAGTTTGATAACTCAAGAGTTACCAATTAATCAACCAAAGCCAAAAAGGAATAAAATCTACTTGAATGAAAATAATTTGGATAGACACCAAGCATCAGTGACATATAAGTCTGAAATATCTCAATTGTATTAATAAAATAAAATCAATCCAAATATGAAACATTGAAAATAAATAAATACAAAGAACATTGAACCTGGGATTGAGAGTCACTCCTAAAACTAAGAGAAGTCCTAAATCCTAATCCTAAGTGAGAGGAGAGAACCTCTCTCACTAGAAACTACATCTAAAATTGTGAAAAGTGAATTATCCAAGCCTGACTATGAATGGATGCATTCCCCCACTTTATAGCCTCTAATCTGTGTTTTCTGGGCCTGAAACTAGGTCAAAAACAGCCCAGAAATTTCCCCCAGCGTATTTTGGTACGTACAGGTCGCGGAGAGTGACGCGGAGGCGTCGTCCACGCGTCCGCGCGGGTTGCGTTCCTGCCAGGTCACGCATTCGCGTGACCCACGCGTTCGCGTCGCCTGGCGTTGGGGCAGCTATGGCAAATTATATATCAAATTGAAGCCTCGGACGTTAGCTTTCCAACGCAACTAGAACTGCGTCGTTTGGACCTCTGTAGCTAAAGTTATAGCCGTTTGAGTGTGAAGAGGTCAGGCTGGATAGCTTAGCAATTTCTCCAACTTCTTGTATTCCTTCCACTTTTGCATGCTTCCTTTCCATCCTCTGAGCCATTCCTGCCCTGTAATCTCTGAAATCACTTAACACACATATCAAGGCATCTAATGGTAATAAGAGAGGATTAATAATAAGCAAATATAAGATCAAAGATGCATGTTCTCAATCATAGCACAAAATCAGGACGAAAAATGTAAAACATGCGAATAGTATGAATAAGTGGGTAAAGAGTTGATAAAAACCACTCAATTGAGCACAAGATAAACCATAAAATAGTGGTTTATCAGAGCCTTAAAGCATCATATATAAACAAGGCATAATACTCACGCACGTTCCTAAATCACACATACTGTCAGAAAATATCACACCTCTAATGGTACAGTTAACCATACATGGGCCTGGATCACTACATTTTTAAAGCAGATATAGAACTACCTAAAGGAATAGTTTCTAATTCATTAATTTTATCTTTATGTATACACAATCCTTTTAGAAACTTTGCATATTTACGTACTTGCTGAATAACATAAAAAAAGGGAACAGTTGCCTCAACCTTTTTGAAGATTTCTACCATTTTGGGATCAAGTTCCATCTGCTTTCAGGATTTCATAGCCAGGTGTGGAAATGGTATAGGAGTGGCATCTTTTACAGCTTCAGCTTGCTGGGGTTTTGCATTCCTTGGTTGGGCTACTTCTGCTTCAGTCATGCCTTGTGCTTTATCTTCTTCTTCAACATCCTCTACCTAAGTCGTGTCCTCAGCTGGGACGTGTTCTAGCGGGTTTGGTTCCTCCGGATTCCTCTCTTGCAGTGTGGTTCCAGACCTCAGGGTAATGGCATTGATGCCACCCTTGGGGTTGGGTAATGGTTGAGAGGGGATTCCACTGGAGCTCGAAGACTGGTTGTTGGAGTTATTTAGTGATCCAATCTATGAGAGAAGAGCTTGCAAGGTAGAGTTCAGACCATTTAGAGTAGAGGTAAGGTTGTTTTCCATGGCCTGCTACCTCCGATCAATAGATTGTAATAACTCATCATTAGAAGATGAAGAGGGATAAGTGATCTGAGGGGTCTACTGAGATGCTTGAGGCTGCCTTAGATGAGGTACTCTGTAGGCCTGATTCTGATTCTGCTGCCTGAAGTTGTTATTGTTATTCCACCTCTGGTTTCCATTGTTATCTCTGCCTCCTCGGTTATGATTGTCCCTCCAACCCTGGTTGGAAATATCTCTCCAACCTTGGCTGGAATTATCCTGCCATCCATGGTTGTAGCTGCCGCCTTGATTGTATCCTTGATTGGGGCGGTCATAGAAGTTATGAGTGGCAGCCACAGTGTTGTCTTCCTGTTGGAGCTGCAGACATTCATCAGTATAATGACTATAATCAGCACAGATCCCGCATACTATTTGTGGAACCAACTGTTGGCTTTGCTGTGGTGGAGAAGGTTGAGCTTGCTGAGCTTGTTGTTGACTCAACTGCATCTGCTTCAGTAAGTTGGTCATTTCACATAATCTCTGAGTTAGAACAGTAGTCTCTTTGCTAGAGGATACTTCTGCAACAGCTTTTGAGTGGCCTTGCTTTTGCCTGTGATTCCTAGTGGATTCAGCTAAGTTGCTGATCAATTGCCATGCTTTATGAGTGGTCTTGTACTTTTTCATAGACCCATTGCTAGCACCTTCCAATGTGGTCTTATCTTGAGGCTTCATGCCCTGTGTGAAGTAGCCGAGCAACACTAGCTTCTCAATCATGTGGTGGGGACATGCTTCTAGAAGATTGTTGCAGCGCTCCCAATATTCGTGGAGAGTCTCGGATTCGCATTGAACAATCATGGAAATTTCCTTCCTCAATCTATCAGTAACTTCAGCTGGAAAGAATTTTTCCAAAAATTCTCTTCTAAGCGTATCCCAGTTAATAACAGTCGTTCTAGTTTGGGCGTAGTACCACTTTCTTGCCTTTCCCTCGAGAGAGAACAGGAAGGCTTTTAACAGAATAGAAGTTTCATCTGCACCATCGCGCCTGACAGTTGAACAGGCTGCTTGGAAATCCCTAAGGTGCTTGATAGACTCTTGAGCAGGTAAGCCATGAAACTTGGGCATCAAGTTGAGTAGTGCAGTCTTTAGTTCAAAATCTGCAGCCACCGCTGGGTGATGCGCTTGATACGGTTGCAGTGTAAAATTAGGGGCTCCAGCCTCCTGGATAGTGACTCTCCTAGGTGCTGCCATGTCACCTGCACATAAATCAACCGAATCAGTAGAAAGGGAGCTTGTTTCTTCTTTAAGTGACATTTCAGATTCGTCCTCGAAGAGGACTAACCGACGCCGAGCTTGCCTTATACGTGAAATAGTTCTTTCAATCTCAGGATCAAATACTGGCAAGCTTGGATCAGGTAGTGAACGCGTCATTCAAAGAAAGAAACATGTAGCTCATAGTAGCAAAATAAAATAAAATGCAAATAAATAAATTCCAATCAATAAATTAGTACACTATTGCAACTTCCCCTGCAACGGTGCCAAAAATTGACGTGGCGGAAATTGGCAGATTAAGAATTATTAAGAAAAATGGTGTTGCAAGTACAGCTCTTAACCATCAAAAATCCACTTGTCAATTTAGAAAAAGAGTTGTCACAAATCTTATAATTAAATTACTAGGAGTGTGAGTCCCAGGTCATCTCCCAACGAGTTGCAGGAAGATGTGCTATTTTATTAATCAGAGGTTTTCCAAATTGGTTTTGAGTTTGATAAACAGAAAATTAAATTAGAGAGTTTATGTGATTTAAATAAAAGTCTTGACCGGGAGAAGATTTATCGGAAGTTCTATCCTTGTTGGAATTTTCTCAAGATCAATTAATAATTAGTAGTTGTTTCTACTTAGTTAACCCTCAACGAATGAGGGAAAGTCAAGTTAAAAGTCAACTTCCATTCACAAGTCCTAATCCTCTCCCTTGGGAAGGATTAGAGTTAGTGACTAACAAGTCAACCAACAACAAACCAATTACAATTGAACTCTTGAGTATTCCAACTCAAGGTTCTCCTTTTAATCAACTCCCAATCAAGTTGGGCAACTACTCCATTATCATAAATATAGACTTCACAAAATTAAGAGGGAAAATAAAAAGAGACATTATAAATAACAATTAAAGAGATCAATTAAAAATAAAAATAGTCTTGTATTAATGAACTCTAAAAATAATCCAATGTCAACTCTGGACAAATTAAGAATATGGAAGAGTAAATGAAAAGTAGGTAAACAAACTAGAATGACCAGTTCCGGAGGTAGATCTAAAAACTAGAAATTATGCGGAATGAATGTTCTCCCCTGTCTCTGCATGTTCCCTAGATCTAATCAATGTTTCTGGGCTTAAAACTAGGTTAAAACGCGGCCCAGAATCTATGCTAGCGACTTCTGTAATTCTGCAGATCGCGTACGTCACGCGACCGCGTCATCCATGCGTTCGCGTCACTCAGCATTTTTCGTGCCACGCATTCGTGTCACTCGTGCAGCTTCCAATCCACGCGTTCGGATCGCTGTGAATTTTTCCATTTCGCGCGGACGCGTGAGCCATGCGCCTGCGTCACTTCTCGCTGGTCATCTCCTCAATTTCTTATGTTCTTTCCATTCTTGCAAGCTTCCTCTCCATTTTCTAAGACATTCCTGCCCTATGAACCCTGAAACACTCAACACACAGATCATGGCATCAAATGGTATAAAGGAGAATAAAAATATACAATTAAAAGATCTTTAGGAAGCAAGTTTTCAATCATAGAACATTTTCAGGAAGGAATTGTAAATACATGCAAATCATATGAATAAGTGGGTAAAGACTTGATAAAGCCACACAATTAAACACAATATAAATCATAAAATAATGGTTTATCATTATTATATTAGTTTTACTTTAGTTATTTCAAATTAAATAAATTGCAAGTGTTTGCTTGATGTTGATAGGGTTGCTTGAATCTCATCAGTGCACTTATACTTTGCCTTAATTTACTACCCCCTAGTGGGTTTGAATACTCATATTTTGATTGTACCACTATGACAAATTATGTAAGTGCATTGAATTGAGTGAATTGAGTTGAAATTACTTGTTCATCATGATTTTTGAAGTTAAATTCATCACATGACCGATACTTGCTCCTTGTTAATGCTTTGCATTTGTTTGAGTGACTTACCTTGATTTTTATCAAGCTTGTCACTCTTTGTAACAAGTATTTTTATCATGTGACCTTTTTCTTTATGTTTTATGATGAATAAGGAGTTCTCTTTTCATTAATATATACCAATTTTACGTTTTTACTTGCACAATTTCAATATCCAAGATTATCTAAATTCAATTCACTCTTGTTGTAGTTGCCTAAGTTTGCTTGTACTTAATTGATGATCATTCAGTACTTGCATCTTAGGCCATTTAATTGAGGAACACATGCTTACTTTTTGATTGTGTGGATGCCATTTTAACCGGTCATTGTACGTATCCTAACCGCGCGCATAATTGGAATACACACACGGCTCATTTTTTCATCATACCACACCACTATACAAACTTCCTCAATTAAATGTTTATTTGTTTTCTTTTATCTCCAAGTATACAATGTATTTGCTCCCTCATTTACCTTTTTATGCTACTTGCCCAATGATCCCTAATTATACCTTATTCAGTCTTTTTAAGGAATGAGACATGAAGGCAATGAGCCGGTAGAGGAGAAAGACACCCAGGATGGAGATGTCGAGAATGCTTTGGACTTGGCAATTCCAGAGAACCCAAGCCCCCGCATCTGCCAATCGAAGGTGGAGGAACTTAGAGACATTCTCCCTGGATCATGTTCGTGCACGAAGGATCGTGCAACGCTTAAGTGTGGGGGAGGATTCGTCATTTTGGGGCGTAAACTTTTTTTTCCGAACACTTTACACTTTATTTTTGTTTTCTTTCATTATGTTTATTGTAGATATTTGGAGTACTCTTGATTGTTGCATTGCAAGTTCTTCTAGTATATATGTACATCTTAGTTCATCCATAGTTATTGCATTATGCATTTTTTTTGCATGGTATATATTTTATAGATAGAAATTGTGATTGGATGATGTAGATAGCATATGCCTAGTTCATTTTTTATCCTAATTGTTCATGTTACTTTACGCTTGTTGAAAATTAGGAAAAGAACTAGGAAATTTTTGAAAATTTGCATCCATCGCAACATACATACATACATATAGGAAATAATTTTGGTGAAAAACAACAAAGATTTCTAAGAATGAATTTGGAAAACTACTGAATCGATTTGGAAAACTATTTTTACACTTGCTTGAATAAATTTTCTTGGAACATAGAATAGAGAAAGAACAAAATACCTTGTGAGTCTTTGAGCTTTAATGAGTGGTTACACATTTTAACCACTAATTTTGTTCATTGTGCGTTATATCTCCTTCTATGATTATGATCTTGGTTTTGCTTGATTCTTTATTTCCAATATTTGATGTTGTGATTGCATTTACCATGATTGAGGCCATCTTCGAATTAAACTCACTCACCCATATAGCCTTACCCTTGCATCTACCTTTGTTAACCCCTTTTGAGCTTTTTAATCCCCTTTGTTCTAATTGTTAGCACATCACAACCTTAAGCGAAAAACCATGAATAACCTTGAATTGCTTCTTTGATTAGCTTAGGTTGAGGAGTGTGTGTCATTTAAGTGTGGGGAAAATTTTGGGAAGCATTTGTGGAGAAAAATTATGTTTTGGGTACTTATTGAAAAATTTTGAAAAATGGGTGCACATTCATGTATCAATTTGCGTTAACCATATACATTTGTCCTAAAATAATAATAATAATAATAATAATAATAATAATAATAATAATAATAATAATAATAATAATAATAATAATAATAATAATAATAATAATAATAATAATAATAATAATAATAATTGTTCATGCCCTGGGTCAAGCTATACAACCCGGGCTGATTAAAGGACAAGTCGACCAACCTCTTCAGGTTCGGAAGTTCCCGACCTCTTCTCAAAGAGCTCGGCCAAATCGCCAGAGAAGCCCAAAGAAGGCCCTAACAAAGGAACCTAGCCCAAATCTAAAGGCAGCTAAAGCCTAGAAAGATAAAGGCGGTTCCCCTTAAAGAAAAGATGACTTTAGTCAAAGATAAGATAAGATAACTATCTTATCTCCAGAAAGGTCACTCCACACTATTATAATTACACTGGAGCACCCAGGAATAACTCATACTTTGATTATACTAAAAACCTGCCTAAAGCACGTGCTAACTTAAGCATCGGAGTCTCTTGCAGGTACCACCACCCTCCGGTGACGAAGGATCAGCAACACCGCCAAGTCCAATAGATCGGACACGACGGCCACCAGATCCAACAAGTCGAACACGACAGCTCTGGCCGCCAGATCCAACAAAGTCGAACACGACAACTCCGACCAGCATAGAAGAACTCATCCGAGATCGACCTTCAGTTTCAGGTAACCCTCGAAACATTGGAACCATTGCCGGGGAACCTGGAAGTCATCCCATCATCATGGCGGACAACCTTGACAACGACCATGACTCTGATCTAGATAACAGGATGCCGCATAAGAACACAGACACCACACTAAAAGATGCATCTCAACCAAATAAAGACAAAAATTTGCCAAGTACAGAAATCATGGAGGCACTACAAGCTCAACAAAACCGTCGTCAACAACTCGAAAAAGAAGTCAAGCATCAACGAGAAGCCGAGAGGGACCTTCGAAGAGAAACCAGGCGACACCAAGAACTAGAGGATAAGCTCGTAAAGCTCGAGGCAGATCTAAAAACAAAAACCACTCAAATCGGTCACGGTGATAACCCCCGCAAAGATCAAGATCCCTTCACCAAAGAAATCATGAAAGCTAAAGTTCCAAAGGATTTCAAAGCTCCCGACATGACCCCATACGACGGTACCTCCGATCCAAGCCATCATCTCAGCAATTTCAGAAGTAGAATGTATCTCACCGATGCCTCAGACGTTATTCGATGCAAAGCCTTCCCAACTACTTTGACAAAGACAGCGATTAAGTGGTTCGACGGCTTGCCTCCTAGGTCTATCACAAGTTTTGATGACTTATCCAAGAAATTTCTCGCCAGATTCTCTATCCAGAGGGACAAAGCCAAACACGCCCCGATCCTATTAGGGATCAAGCAAGGAGATCGGGAGAAACACCCAAAGCATGCCTGGAGATACAAAGCCTACCAACAGAAGCAGCCATCATGGGTCTCATCAATGGCCTACGACAAGGGCCCTTCAGTCACTCTATATCAAAGAAATACCCAACATCTTTAAATGAAGTGCAAGAATGGGCAGAAAAGTATATCAACATGGAAGAAAATTCTCGGCCTGCAGAGACCTCAAAACCCAGATTCTCTTACTCCTCTTGGGATAAGGATAAATAGACTAAGAAAAAAGAAGATCAACACAGAGAGAAGCCTAAGAAATACCATAATTACACCCCTCTACGGGTGTCTCTTGTGGATGTTTACCAATAAGTGTGCCACACCGAGATGATTCTCCCACCTCGTACAATCAAAAGCAAAAAAGGAGGGAGAAATCGAACAGAATATTGTGAATACCACCAAATCTATGGACATCCTACCAATGAGTGCTTCGACTTAAAAAATGTCATAGAGAAATCGATAAGAGAGGGACGACTAGATCGATATTTAGCCAACAAATTGGATGAGCCCAGAAAAAGAAGAAGGGACGAGGAGGTCGGACGAGCTGAACGACCACCTCACACCCCGGAGAGGCATGTTCATATAATCAACGGAGGATTCGTAGGAGGGGGATCTCAAAGTCATCTCGCAAAAGGCACCTTGAAGAAGTATACCATGTCGAAGTAGGAGAAGGATCACCCGACCTCCCTACTATTACTTTCACCCAAGAAGACGCGGCAGGCATCATCCCGGGACATGACGATCCCATGGTCATTACTATCATATTGGCAAACGCTAATCTCTACCGCACATTGGTGGACCAAGGAAGCTCGGCGGATATCTTGTTTAAATTTGCCTTCGATAAACTCGGTCTACCGGAAAAAGAGCTTAGAGCATATCCGAACAACTTGTTTGGACTATGAGACACTCCAGTCCAACCACTTGGATACATTTCACTACACACAACTTTCGAAAAGGGAACCCGATCAAGGACCCTCAATGTAGACTACATCGTAGTCAATGTAAGCTCAGCCTACAATGCCCTGATAGGTTGGACAACACTGAATTAGCTTGCCATAATAGTTTCAACTCCACATCTATGCATGAAGTTTCCAACTCCAGAAGGAATAGCCACGATAAAAGGAGACCAAAAAATTGCGCGACACTTTTACAACGAAAGTCTGAACCTTAGAGGAAAAGGAGAAGAAATCAACGCTATTGAACTCGGGGGAGTTCGAGGTTGAGAAAAACATCATCCAAAACCTGAGGGCGAGATAGAAAAAGTCCAGATCGGAGATGCCCTAGACAAACAACAAATATTGGGGCAACCCTAAAGAAAGATGTAAAGGAGCCCCTGATCCAGTTCTTAAGGGATAATATCGACCTCTTCGCATGGAAGGCGGTAGACATGCCGGGCATAGACCCCAAGCTAATGTGCCTTAAACTGGCAGTATACCCAGGATCTCGGCCAGTACAGCAGAAGCGTAGGAAGCTCGGACCAGAAAGATCCCAAGCTTTGGAAGAACAGGTACAAGCTCTACTAGAGGCAGGATTCATAAGAGAAGTCAAGTACCCACTATGGCTGGCCAACATTTTCTTGGTAAAAAAGTCAAATGAGAAATGGCACATGTCCACTGATTACACCGACCTCAATAAAGCATGCCCAAAGGATCCCTATCTACTCCCAAGCATAGCACTCTAGTGGATGCCTCCTCTGGATATAAATACCTCTCTTTCATGGATGCTTATTTGAGATATAATCAAATCCCAATATATCTACCTGATCAAGAAAAGAACTCATTCCTAACCCCAAAAGCAAACTACTGTTATGTGGTCATGCCATTCGGACTAAAAAACACAGGAGCTACCTACCAAGGATTAATGAACAAGGTCTTCGCAGACCATATCGGGAAATTCATGGAGGTATATGTGGATGACATGTTGGTAAAAACACAAAGTGAGGAGTCATTACTGTCCGACCTCGCCCATAAGAAAGCATGGCATGCGACTTAACCCTGCAAAGTGCACCTTTGCAGTAGAAGCTAGGAAATTCCTGGGTTTCATATTAATACAACGAGGAATGGAGGCGAATCCGGATAAATGCCGGGCTATACTCAACATGAAAAGTCCGACCTGCGTCAAAGAAGTACAACTGCTCAACGGAAGATTGGCTGCCTTGTCCAGGTTTCTAGCCGGATCGGCCATAAGATCTCTCCCCTTTTACGCCACACTAAGAAAGGAAAGAGGTTTGAATGGACACCAGAGTGCGAGCAAGCCTTCCAAGATTTCAAAAGGTTCTTGGGACAACCACCCATTCTTACCCGGCCACAGGAAGGAGAAGCACTCATATTATACCTTGCAGTGGGAAGTCGGGCGATAGCCTCAGCACTAGTCAGAGAAGATGGGAGTGGGCAACACCCCATCTACTTCAACAACAAAGCCCTCCAAGGGGTCGAACTAAACTATCAAAAGATAGAAAAGTTCGCCTACGCTCTCATACTAACATCTCGATGACTTCACCCGTATTTTCAAGCTCACACCATCAAGGTCCAGACCAACCAACCCATAAAAGGCATTCTACATAAGACAGACTTAACTGGAAGAATTCTGCAGTGGGCAATCGAGCTATCTGAGTTTGATCTTCAATATGAAGCTTGGACCGCCATCAAGTCTCAATATTTAGCCGATTTCATTGTTGAGTACAATGACACCCCGAGAACTCTTACAAAATGGAATCTCTACATAGACGGCTCTTCAAACAAAACTGGGAGTGGCGCAGGTGTAATAATAAAAAGCAGTAAGGGAACTCAAATCGAACTTTCCTTAAAATTTGAATTCCTTGCTTCGAACAATCAGGCTAAATACGAGGCATTACTAGCCGGTTTGAGGCTGGCTAAGGAGGTTGGAGTTCAAAAGCTTATCATCTTCAGCAATTTACAAGTAGTCTGAAGAACTGAAGATTGATGGTTTAGAGGTTATAGTAAACTCTCGTTGTAAGTATAGTTACTAAACCAAGCAATCAACCTTTCTTACAAACGTTTTGGTTGTCACAAATAACAAACCCCTAAATAAATTAATAACCGAAGTATTTAAACCTCGGGTCGTCTTTTCAAGGAATTGCAGGGAGGTATGTTCTTATTATTGGTTATGAAGATTATAAATCAGGGTTTTTAAAGATGAGGAACAAGTAATTTAAATGGCAGGTAAAATAAATAAATAACTGTAAAATAAACTTTTGGCAAGGTATGAGAAATTGGAAGTCCAGTCTTAGTTATCCTTATCAATGATAATGAAAATTGAATATTAATTCCACTTTGTTAACCCTTACTAAGGCAAGGGAAGGTCAAGGGATTAATTAGTCTGATCTTCGAATCCTATTTATTTTCTATAAAAAGATTGGGATTATTGAAGTTCAATTCAATTAGCAAAGATAACAATTGTCAATTGTGTTGAATTGGATAACTCCTGAGTTACTGATTTCTTAACCAAGACCAAAAGGGGAAAAGTAACTCTACTAGAATAAAAATGCCTTCAGATGGGTGATGAGCGGATAATTTATACGCTTTTTGGCATTGTTTTTAGGTAGTTTTTAGTAAGTTCAAGCTACTTTTAGGGATGTTTTCATTAGTTTTTATGTTAAATTCACATTTTTGGACTTTACTATGAGTTTGTGTGTTTTTCTGTAATTTCAGGTAATTTCTAGCTGAAATTGAGGGACTTGAGCAAAACTCTGAAAAAGGCTGACAAAAGGACTGCTGATGCTGTTGGAATCTGACCTCCCTGCACTCGAAATGGATTTACTGGAGCTACAGAACCCCAAATGGCGCGTTCTCAACGGCGTTGGAAAGTAGACATCCAGAGCTTTCCAGAAATATATAATAGTCCATAATTTATTCGGAAATTGACGACGTAAATTGGCGTTGAACGCCAAGTACATGCTGCTGTCTAGAGTTAAACGCCAGAAACACGTCATGATCCGGAGTTGAACGCCCAAAACAGGTTATAACTTGGAGTTCAACTCCAAGAGAAGTCTCAGCTCATGGATAGATCAAGCTCAGCCCAAGCATACACCAAGTGGGCCCCGGAAGTGGATTTATGCATCAATCACTTACTCATGTAAACCCTAGTAGCTAGTCTAGTATAAATAGGATAATTTACTATTGTATTAAACATCTTTTGACAGTTTAATCTTGGACTATTTTAGTTTTTGATCATTCGGTCTTTTGATCATTCAGGGGGCTGGCCATTCGGCCATGCCTGAACCTTTCCCTTATGTATTTTCAATTGTGGAGTTTCTGCACACCATAGATTAAGGGTGTGGAGCTCTGCTGTACCTCAAGTTTCAATACAATCACTATTATTTTCTATTCAATTCTCTTTTATTCTTATTCCAAGATATACGTTGCACTTCAACTTGATGAATGTGATGATCCGTGACACTCATCATCATTCTCACCTATGAACGCACGTGACTGACAACCACTTCAGTTCTACTTTAGGCCGGGCGCATATCTCTTAGATTCCCCAACAGAATCTTCGTGGTATAAGCTAGATAGATGGCGGCATTCATGGGGATCCGGAAAGTCTAACCTTGTCTGTGGTATTCTAAGTAGGATCCCGGGAATCCGGAAAGTCTAACCTTGTCTGTGGTATTCCGAGTAGGATTCCGGTATTGAATGACTGTGACGAGCTTCAAACTCCTGAAGGCTGGGCGTGATGACAAACGCAAAAGAATCAAGGGATTCTACTCCAACCTGATTGAAAATCGATAGATGATTAGCCGTGCTGTGACAGAGCATTTGGACCATTTTCACTGAGAGGATGGGAGGTAGCTATCAACAAGGGTGATGCCTCCAGACGATTAGCCGTGCAATGACAGCGCACAGGACCATTTTTCCGAGAGGATTAAAAGTAGCCATTGATGATGGTGATGCCCTACATACAGCTTGCCATGGAAAGGAGTAAGAAGGATTGGATGAATGTAATAAGAAAGTAGAGATTCGAAAGGATTCTAGCATCTCCACACGCCTATCTGAAATTCCCACTATTGATTTACATAAGTATTTCTATCCTATTTTATTTTCTATTTATTATTAATTTTCGAACTCATCATAAACCAATTTAATTTGCCTAACTGACAAATACAAGGTGACCATAGCTTGCTTCATACCAACAATCTCTGTGGGATCGACCCTTACTCACGTAAGGTATTACTTGGATGACCTAGTACACTTGCTGGTTAAGTTGAACGGAGTTGTGTCCACACATAGCCAAGGGCCATAATAATGATTCCATACAATAACAAAGAGTACTACATTCATGTGATCACAATTCCGTCCACCAAGTTTTTGGCGCCATTGTCGGGGATTGTTTGAGTATGGACAACTAACGGTTCTTCTTGTTACTCAGATTAGGTAATTTTCTTTTCAAAAACTTTTTCAAAATTTTTCTTTTCTTTTTCATTTTTCCAAAAATATTTTCGAGAAAAAAATTAATAAAAATAAAAAAAATCATAAAATCATAAAAAACCAAAAATATTTTGTGTTTCTTATTTGAGTCTTGAGTCAATTTTTAAGTTTGGTGTCAATTGCATGCTTTAAAAATTTTCTAGCATATTTTCGAAAATTCCATGCATTCAAAGTGTTCTTCATGATCTTCAAGTTGCTCTTGGTAAATCCTCTTGTTTGATCTTGATGATTTCTTGTTTTGTGTTGTTTGTTGTTTTTCATATGCATTTTTCGTTTGTTAGAGTCCATGCATTAAAGATTTCCAAGTTTGGTGTCTTGCATGTTTTCTTTGCATCAAAAATTTTTCAAAATTATGTTCTTGATGTTCATCATGATCTTCAAAGTGTTCTTGGTGTTCATCTTGACATTCATAGTGTTCTTGCATGCATCTTGTGTTTTGATCCAAAATTTGCATGTTTTGGGTCATGTTTGTGTTTTTCTCTCTCATAATTAAAAATTCAAAAATCAAAAAAATATCTTTTCCTTATTTTTCTCCAAATTTTCGAAAATTTGAGTTGACTTAGTCAAAAATTTTCAAAATTAGTTGTTTCTTACACGTCAAGTCAAATTTTCAATTTTAAAAATCTTATCTTTTCAAAATCTTTTTCAAAAATTATATCTTTTTCATTTTTTTCTATTTTTCGAAAATTTCAAAAATCTTTTTCAAAATATTTTCAAAATCTTTTTCTTATCTTTTTCGAAAATTCACTAATAATTAATGTGATTGATTCAAAAATTTGAAGTTTGTTACTTTCTTGTTAAGAAAGGTTCAATCTTTAAGTTCTAGAATCTTATCTTGTAGTTTCTTGTTAGTGAAGTAAGTAATTTCAAATTTTTGAATTAAATATTTTTATTTTTTATCTTATCTTTTTCAAAAATTTTATCTTTTTCAAAATTTGATTTCAAAATATCTTATCTAACTTCTTATCTTCTAATCTTTTCAAATTTGATTTTAATATCTTTTTCGACTAACTATTTGACTTTTTGTTTGTTTCTTATCTTTTTCAAAATCACCTAACTACTTTTCCCTCTCTAATTTTCGAAAATATCTCATCTCTTTTTCAAAAACTCTTTTTGTTTTAAATTTTAATTTTAATTTTATCTTATCTTTAATTTTCGAAAATACTAACCTCTTTTTCAAAATTATTTTCGAAATTTTCTATCTCTTCTCTCTTATTCTATTTAATTATTTATTTACTAACACTTCTCTTCACCTCTCTTCATCTAAATATCCGAACCCACTCTTCTTCACTCTTCTCCCCTTTCTTTTTCTACTAACATAAAGGAATCTCTATACTGTGACATAGAGGATTCCTCTTCTTTTCTTGTTTTCTTCTCTTTCATATGAGCAGGAACAAGGACAAAAGCACTCTTGTTGAAACTGATCCTGAACCTAAAAGGACTCTGAAGAGGAAACTAAGAGAAGCTAAATTACAACAATCTAAAGGTAACCTTTCAGAAACATTAGAACAAGAGAAGGAGATGGCAGCCGAACCCAACAACAATAATGCAAGGAGAGTGCTTGGTGACTTCACAAAACCAACGTCCAAATTTGATGGAAGAAGCATTGGTGCACGAAGTTGTGATCACTACAACTCAAATAATCCCTAGTAATGGCTCCAAAGACTTGGTGCTCAATACCATGGCATAAACACAACTTCGCACAACTAACCAGCAAGTGCACTGGGTCGTCCAAGTAATAAACCTTACGCGAGTAAGGGTCGATCCCACGGAGATTGTTGGTATGAAGCAAGCTATGTTCACCTTGTAAATCTCAGTCAGGCAGACTCAAATGGGTATAGTGATAAGCGAATAAAGCATAAAGATAAAGATAGAGATACTTATGTATATCATTGGTGAGAGCTTCAGATAAGCGTATGAAGATGCCTTCCCTTCCGTCTCTCTGCTTTCCTACAGTCTTCATCCAATCCTTCTTACTCCTTTCCATGGCAAGCTCATGTAGGGTTTCACCGTTGTCAGTGGCTACCTCCCATCCTCTCAGTGAAAACGTTGCCTATGCTCTGTCACAGCATGGGTAATCAGCTGTCGGTTCTCGGTCAGGCCGGAATAAAATCCATCGATTCTTTTGCGTCTGTCACTAACGCCCCGCCTGCTAGGAGTTTGAAGCACGTCACAGTCATTCAATCATTGAATCCTACTCAGAATACCACAGACAAGGTTAGACCTTCCGGATTCTCTTGAATGCTGCCATCAGTTCTCGCCTATACCACGAAGACTCTGATCTCACGGAATGGCTGGCTCGTTTGTCAGGCGAGCACTCGGTTGTCAGGCGATCAACCATGCATTGTGTATCAGGAATCCAAGAGATATTCACTACGCCTCGTATGCTTGTAGAACAAGAGTGGTTGTCAGTCACTTTGTTCATAACTGAGAATGATGATGAGTGTCACGGATCATCACATTCATCAAGTTGAAGAACAGGTGATATCTTGGAACAAGAACAAGCGGAATTGAATAGAAGAACAATAGTAATTGCATTAATACTCGAGGTACAGCAGAGCTCCACACCTTAATCTATGGTGTGTAGAAACTCCACCGTTGAAAATACATAAGAACAAGGTCTAGGCATGGCCGTGAGGCCAGCCTCCCAGTGATCAAAAGATTCAAAGATCTCCCGATGATCAAAGGATCTAAAATAATCCAAAGATGAAAAATACAATAGTAAAAGGTCCTATATATAGAGAACTAGTACATAGATGAGTAAATGACATAAAAATCCACTTCTGGGCCCACTTGGTGTGTGCTTGGGCGGAGCAAATGAAGCATTTTCGTGTAGAGACTCCTCTTGGAGTTAAACGCCAGCTTTGGTGCCAGTTTGGGCGTTTAACTCCCATTTAGGTGCCAGTTCCGGCGTTTAACGCTGGAATTTCTGTAGGTGACTTTGAACGCCAGTTTGGGCCATCAAATCTTGGGCAAAGTATGGACTATCATTTATTGCTGAAAAGCCCAGGATGTCTACTTTCCAACGACGTTGAGAGCTCGCCAATTGGGCTTCTGTAGCTCCAGAAAATCCACTTCGAGTGCAGGGAGGTCAGAATCCAACAGCATCTGCAGTCCTTTTGAGTCTCTGGATCAGATTTTTGCTCAGATCCCTCAATTTCAGCCAGAAAATACCTGAAATCACAGAAAAACACACAAACTCATAGTGAAGTCCAGAAAAGTGAATTTTAACTAAAAACTAATAAAAATATACTAAAAACTAACTAAAAGATACTAAAAACATACTAAAAACAATGCCAAAAAGCGTACAAATTATCCGCTCATCACAACACCAAACTTAAATTGTTGCTTGTCCCCAAGCAACTGAAAATCAAATAGGATAAAGAGAAGAGAATATGCAATGAATTCCAAAAACATCTATGAAGATCAGTATTAATTAGATGAGCGGGGCTTTTAGCTTTTTGCCTCTGAATAGTTTTGGCATCTCACTTTATCCTTTGGAATTCAGAATGATTGGCTTCTTTAGGAACTTAGAATCCAGATAGTGTTATTGATTCTCCTAGTTAAGTATGATGATTCTTGAACACAGCTACTTCATGAGTCTTGGCCGTGGCCCGAAGCACTCTGTCTTCCAGTATTACCACCGGATACATACATGCCACAGACAAATAATTGGGTGAACCTTTTTCAGATTGTGACTCAGCTTTGCTAAAGTCCCCAATTAGAGGTGTCCAGGGTTCTTAAGCACACTCTTATTGCCTTGGATCACAACTTTATTTCTTTCTTTTTCTTCCTTTTTCTCTTTCTTTTTCGTTTTTTTTTTCGCTTGCTTTCTTCTTCTTTTTTTTCGTATTCACTGCTTTTTCTTGCTTCAAGAATCATTTTTATGATTTTTCAGATCCTCAGTAACATGTCTCCTTTTTCATCATTCTTTCAAGAGCCAACATTCATGAACCACAAATTCAAAAGACATATGCACTGTTCAAGCATACATTCAGAGAACAAAAGTGTTGCCACCACATCAAAATAATTAAACTGCTATAAAATTCAAAATTCATGCAATTCTATTCTTTTTCAATTAAGAACAATCTCTAAGAAAGGTGATGGATTCATAGGACATTCATAACTTTAAGGCATAGACACTAAGACACTAATGATCACAAGACACAAACATAGATAAACATAAAGCATAATTTTTGAAAAACAGAAAATTAAAGAACGGGTCCACCTTAGTGATGGCGGCTTGTTCTTCCTCTTGAAGGTCTTATGGAGTGCTTGAGCTCCTCAATGTCTCTTCCTTGTCTTTGTTGCTCCTCTCTCATGATTCTTTGATCTTCTCTAATTTCATGGAGGAGAATGGAGTGTTCTTGGTGCTCCACCCTTAGTTGTCCCATGTTGGAACTCAATTCTCCTAGGGAGGTGTTTAGTTGCTCCCAATAGTCTTGTGGAGGAAAGTGCATCCCTTGAGGCATCTCAGGGATCTCATGATGAGAGGGGTCTCTTGTGTGCTCCATCCTCTTCTTAGTGATGGGCTTGTCCTCATCAATAGGGGTGTCCCCCTCTATGTCAACTCCAACTGAATAGCAGAGGTGACAAATGAGATGAGGGAAGGCTAACCTTGCCAAGGTGGAAGACTTGTCCGCCACCTTGTAGAGTTCTTTGAGCTATGACCTCATGAACTTCCACTTCTTCTCCAATCATGATGCTATGAATCATGATGGCTCGGTCTAGAGTAACTTCGGACCGGTTGCTAGTGGGAATGATTGAGCGTTTGAATAAACTCCAACCATCCTCTAGCCATGGGCTTGAGGTCATGCCTTCTCAATTGAACCGGCTTCCCTCTTGAATCTCTCTTCCATTGTGCGCCCTCTTCACATATGACTGTGAGGACTTGGTCCAACCTTTGATCAAAGTTGACCCTTCTAGTGTAAGGATGTTCATCTCCCTGCATCATGGGCAAGTTGAATGCTAACCTTACACTTTCCGGACTAAAATCCAAGTATTTCCCCCGAACCATAGTAAGATAATTCTTTGGATCCGGGTTCACACTTTGATCATGGTTCTTGGTGATCCATGCATTGGCATAGAACTCTTAAACCATCAAGATTCTGACTTGTTGAATGGGGTTGGTAAGGACTTCCCAACCTCTTCTTCGGATCTCATGGCGGATCTCCGGATATTCACCCTTTTTGAGTGAAAAGGGGACCTCGGGGATCACCTTCCTCAAGGCCACAACTTCATAGAAGTGGTCTTGATGCATCCTTGAGATGAATCTATCTATCTCCCATGACTCGGAGGTGGAAGCTTTTACCTTCCCTTTCCTCTTTCTAGAGGTTTCTCCGGCCTTGGATGCCATAAATGGTTATGGAAAAGCGAAAAAGAAACGCTTTTACCACACCAAACTTAAAAGGTTTGCTCGTCCTCGAGCAAAAGAAGAAAGAAGAGAGTAGAAGAAGAAGAAATGAGGAAGAAGGGAGTGGCTTATGTATTCGGCCAAAGAGGGGGAGAAGTGATGTTTAGGTTGTGTGAAAATGAAGGAGTGAAGAAGGGTATTTATAGGAGAGAGGGGGGGATGGGGTTCGGCCATTATGGGTGGGTTTGGGAGGGAAAGTGGTTTGAATTTGAAGGGTGAGGTAGGTGGGGTTTTATGAAGGATGGATGTGAGTGGTGAAGAGAAAGATAGAAGTTGATAGGTGAAGGGTTTTTTGGGGAAGAGGTATTGAGGTGATTGGTGAATGGGTGAAGAAGAAGAGAGAGAGTGGTGGGTTGGTGGGGATCCTGTGGGGTCCACAGATCCTGTGGTGTCAAGGAAAAGTCATCCCTGCACCAAATGGCATTCAAAATCACGTTTTGAGCCATTTCTGGCATTAAACGCCGGGCTGATGCCCATTCCTGGCGTTTAACGCCAGGTTCTTGCCCTTTTCTGGCGTTAAACGCCTAGAATGGTGCCAGACTGGGCGTTAAACGCCCAACTGCTAGCCTCACTGGCGTTTAAACGCCAGTGGGTTCTTCCTCCAGGGTGTGCTGTTTTTCTTCCTGTTTTTCATTCTGTTTTTGTTTTTTCAATTGATTTTGTGTCTTCTTATGATCATCAACCTACAAAATAAAATAAAATAACAAAGGAAAATATATAAAATATAACATTGGGTTGCCTCCCAACAAGCACTTCTTTAATGTCAGTAGCTTGACAGAGGGCTCTCATGGAGCCTCACAGATACTCAGAGCAATGTTGGAACCTCCCAACACCAAACTTAGAGTTTGAATGTGGGGGTTCAACACCAAACTTAGAGTTTGGTTGTGGCCTCCCAACACCAAACTTAGAGTTTGACTGTGGGGGCTCTGTTTGACTCTGATTTGAGAGAAGCTCTTCATGCTTCTTCTCCATGGTGACAGAGGGATATCCTTGAGCCTTAAACACAAAGGATTCTTCATTCACTTGAATGATCAGTTCACCTCCATCAACATCAATCACAGCTTTTGCTGTGGCTAGGAAGGGTCTGCCAAGGATGATAGATTCATCCATGCACTTCCCAGTCTCTAGGACTATGAAATCAGTAGGGATGTAATGGTCTTCAATCTTCACCAATACATCCTCTACAAGTCCATGAGCTTGTTTTCTTGAGTTGTCTGCCATCTCTAGTGAGATTCTTGCAGCTTGTACCTCAGAGATCCTTAGCTTCTCCATTACAGAGAGAGGCATGAGGTTTACACTTGACCCTAAGTCACACAGAGCCTTCTTGAAGGTCATGGTGCCTATGGTACAAGGTATTGAAAACTTCCCAGGATCTTGTTTCTTTTGAGGTAATTTTTGCCTAGACAAGTCATCCAGTTCTTTGGTGAGCAAAGGAGGTTCATCCTCCCAAGTCTCATTTCCAAATAACTTGTCATTTAGCTTCATGATTGCTCCAAGGTATTTAGCAACTTGCTCTTCAGTGACATACTCATCCTCTTCAGAGGAAGAATACTCATCAGAGCTCATGAAAGGCAGAAGTAAGTCCAATGGAATCTCTATGGTCTCTTTTTGAGCCTCAGATTCCCATGGTTCCTCATTAGGGAACTCTGTGGAGGCTAGTGCACGCCCATTGAGGCCTTCCTCAGTGGCGTCCACTTCCTCTCTTTCCTCTCCAGATTCGGCCATGTTTATGGCTTTGCACTCTCCTTTTGGATTTTCTTCTGTATTGCTTGGAAGAGTACTTGGAGGGAGTTCAGTAATTTTCTTGCTCAGCTGTCCCACTTGTGCCTCCAAATTCCTAATGGAGGACCTTGTTTCAGTCATGAAACTTTGAGTGGTTTTGATTAGATCAGAGACCATGGTTGCTAAGTCAGAGGGGTTCTGCTTAGAATTCTCTGTCTGTTGCTGAGAAGATGATGGAAAAGGCTTGCCATTGTTAAACCTGTTTCTTCCACCATTATTGTTGAAACCTTGTTGAGGTCTCTCTTGATTCTTCCATGAGAAATTTGGGTGATTTCTCCATGAAGAATTATAGGTGTTTCCATAGGGTTCTCCTAGGTAATTCACCTCTTCCATTGAAGGGTTCTCAGGATCATAAGCTTCTTCTTCAGATGAAGCATCCTTAGTACTGCTTGGTGCATTTTGCATTCCAGACTGACTTTGAGAAATCAAATTGGCTTGTTGAGTCAATATCTTGTTCTGAGCCAAAATGGCATTCAGAGTATCAATCTCAAGAACTCCTTTCTTCTGACTTGTCCCATTGTTCACAGGATTTCTTTCAGAAGTGTACATAAATTGGTTATTTGCAACCATTTCAATGAGCTCTTGAGCCTCTGTAGGCGTCTTCTTTAGATGAAGAGATCCTCCAGTAGAGCTATCCAAAGACATCTTGGATAGTTCAGAGAGACCATCATAGAAAATACCTATGATGCTCCATTCAGAAAGCATGTCAGATGGACATTTTCTGATCAATTGTTTGTATCTTTCCCAAGCTTCATAGAGGGATTCACCATCCTTCTGTCTGAAGGTTTGGACTTCCACTCTAAGCTTACTCAATTTTTGAGGTGGAAAGAACTTTGCCAAGAAGGCATTGACTAGCTTTTCCCAAGAGTCCAGGCTTTCTTTAGGTTGAGAGTCCAACCATATTCTAGCTCTGTCTCTTACAGCAAAAGGGAATAGCATCAGTCTGTAGACCTCAGGGTCAACCCCATTAGTCTTGACTGTGTCACAGATTTGCAAGAACTCAGCTAAAAACTGATGAGGATCTTCCAATGGAAGTCCATGAAACTTGCAATTCTGTTGCATTAGAGAAACTAATTGAGGCTTAAGCTCAAAGTTGTTTGCTCCAATGGCAGGGATAGAGATGCTTCTCCCATAGAAGTCAGGAGTAGGTGCAGTAAAGTCACCCAGCACCTTCCTTGCATTGTTGGCATTGTTGTTGTTTTCGGCTGCCATAGGTTCTTCTTCCTTGAAGAATTCGGTCAGGTCCTCAACAGAGAGTTGTGCCTTAGCTTCTCTTAGCTTTCGCTTCAAGGTCCTTTCAGGTTCAGGGTCAGCTTCAACAAGAATGCCTTTGTCTCTGCTCCTGCTCATATGAAAGAGAAGAGAACAAGAAAATGTGGAATCCTCTATGTCACAGTATAGAGATTCCTTGAGGTGTCAGAGGAAAAGAAAAGTAGAAGACAGAAGTAGAAAATTCGAATTTATCAAAGAAGATGGGGTTCGAATTTTGCATTAAGGAATAGTGTTAGTCCATAAATAGAAGGATGTGAAAAGAAGGGAAGTAATATTCGAAAATTAAGTAAAAAAATTTTGAAAACATTTTTGAAAAACACTACTTGATTTTCGAAAATAAGAGTGGGAAAGAAATCAAATGATTTTTGAAAAAGATTTTGAAATTAGAAGTTAAAAAGATTTGATTGAAAACTATTTTGAAAAAGATGTGATTAAAAAGATATGATTGGTTTTAAAAAATGATGTGATTGAGAAGATATGATTTGAAAAACATTTTAAAAAAGATTTGATTTTAAAATTAATGACTTGCCTAACAAGAAAAGATATGATTCAAACATTAAACCTTTCTCAACAGAAAAGGTAACAAACTTGAGATGTTCAATCAAATCATTAATTGTTAGTAAGTATCTTTGAAAAAGGAAAGAAATTGATTTTGAAAACATTTGATTGAAAAGATTTGATTTGAAAAAGATTTGATTTTGAAAAACTTTGAAAACTTGAAAAAAAAATTGATTTGAAAACAAAATCTTCCCCCTTGTGCTATCTTGGCGTTAAACGCCCAGAATGGTATCCATTCTGGCGTTTAACGCCCAAAATGCTACCTTTTTGGGCGTTAAACGCCCAACCAGGTACCCTGGCTGGCGTTTAAACGCCAGTCTATCCTTCTTCATTGGGCGTTTTGAACGCCCAGCTTTTTCTGTGTAATTCCTCTGCTGCATGTTCTGAATCTTCAGTCCCCTGTACTATTTACTTGAAAATAGAACCAAGATCAAATAAACAAGGCATGCAAGACACCAAACTTAAGATTAGACACTAGACTCAAACAAGAAACATAAAATATTTTTGGTTTTTATGATTTTAAAAATTTTTTTGTGCTTTTTTCGAAAATTATATGGAAATAGAAAATAAAGGTTTCAGAATTCTCAATTTGAATTTCCAGGAATCATTGCAATGCTAGTCTAAGACTCCGGTCCAGGAATTAGACATGGCTTCACAGCCAGCCAAGCTTTCAAAGAAAGCTTCGGTCCAAAACACTAGACATGGCCAATGGCCAACCAAGCCTTAGCAGATCATTGCTCCAATAGCAAGATTGATAGAGATCAACAAGCTATTGTGATGATCAGTTGAAACCTCGGTCCAATAAGATTAGACATGGCTTCACAGCCAGCCAGATTTCAGCAGATCACCATGAAACACTAGAATTCATTCTTAAGAACTCTGAAAAAAATACCTAATCTAAGCAACAAGATGAACCGTCAGTTGTCCATACACAAGAACAATCCCCGGCAACGGCGCCAAAAACTTGGTGCACGAAGTTGTGATCACTACAACTCAAATAATCCCTAGTAATGGCTCCAAAGACTTGGTGCTCAATACCATGGCATAAACACAACTTCGCACAACTTACCAGCAAGTGCACTGGGTCGTCCAAGTAATAAACCTTACGCGAGTAAGGGTCGATCCCACGGAGATTGTTGGTATGAAGCAAGCTATGGTCACCTTGTAAATCTCAGTCAGGCAGACTCAAATGGGTATAGTGATAAACGAATAAAGCATAAAGATAAAGATAGAGATACTTATGTATATCATTGGTGAGAGCTTCAGATAAGCGTATGAAGATGCCTTCCCTTCCATCTCTCTGCTTTCCTACAGTCTTCATCCAATCCTTCTTACTCCTTTCCATGGCAAGCTCATGTAGGGTTTCACCGTTGTCAGTGGCTACCTCCCATCCTCAGTGAAAACGTTGCCTATGCTCTGTCACAGCATGGGTAATCAGCTGTCGGTTCTCGGTCAGGCCGGAATAAAATCCATTGATTCTTTTGCGTCTGTCACTAACGCCCCGCCTGCTAGGAGTTTGAAGCACGTCACAGTCATTCAATCATTGAATCCTACTCAGAATACCACAGACAAGGTTAGACCTTCCGGATTCTCTTGAATGCTGCCATCAGTTCTTGCCTATACCACGAAGACTCTGATCTCACGGAATGGCTGGCTCGTTTGTCAGGCGAGCACTCGGTTGTCAGGCGATCAACCATGCATCGTGTATCAGGAATCCAAGAGATATTCACTACGCCTCGTATGCTTGTAGAACAAGAGTGGTTGTTAGTCACTTTGTTCATAAGTGAGAATGATGATGAGTGTCACGGATCATCACATTCATCAAGTTGAAGAACAGGTGATATCTTGGAACAAGAACAAGCGGAATTGAATAGAAGAACAATAGTAATTGCATTAATACTCGAGGTACAGCAGAGCTCCACACCTTAATCTATGGTGTGTAGAAACTCCACCGTTGAAAATACATAAGAACAAGGTCTAGGCATGGCCGTGAGGCCAGCCTCCCAGTGATCAAAAGATTCAAAGATCTCCCGATGATCAAAGGATCTAAAATAATCCAAAGATGAAAAATACAATAGTAAAAGGTCCTATATATAGAGAACTAGTACATAGATGAGTAAATGACATAAAAATCCACTTCTGGGCCCACTTGGTGTGTGCTTGGGCTGAGCAAATGAAGCATTTTCGTGTAGAGACTCGTCTTGGAGTTAAACGCCAGCTTTGGTGCCAGTTTGGGCGTTTAACGCTGGAATTTCTGTAGGTGACTTTGAACGCCGGTTTGGGCCATCAAATCTTGGGCAAAGTATGGACTATCATATATTGCTGAAAAGCCCAGGATGTCTACTTTCCAACGCCGTTGAGAGCGCGCCAATTGGGCTTCTGTAGCTCCAGAAAATCCAGTTCGAGTGCAGGGAGGTCAGAATCCAACAGCATCTGCAGTCCTTTTGAGTCTCTGGATCAGATTTTTGCTCAGATCCCTCAATTTCAGCCAGAAAATACCTGAAATCGCAGAAAAACACACAAACTCATAGTGAAGTCGAGAAAAGTGAATTTTAACTAAAAACTAATAAAAATATACTAAAAACTAACTAAAAGATACTAAAAACATACTAAAAACAATGCCAAAAAGCGTACAAATTATCCGCTCATCAAGCATCTCCATTCCTGCCATTGGAGCCAACAATTTTGAGCTTAAGCCTCAACTAGTTGCTTTAGTGCAACAGAACTGCAAGTTTTATGGACTTCCATCTGAAGATCCTTACCAGTTTTTAACTGAGTTCTTGCAGATCTGTGAGACTGTAAAGACGAATGGAGTTGATCCTGAAGTCTACAGACTCATGCTTTTCCCTTTTGCTGTAAGAGACAGAGCTAGAATATGGTTGGATTCACAACCTAAGGATAGCCTAGACTCTTGGGATATGCTGGTCACAGCTTTCTTGGATAAATTCTTTCCTCCTCAAAAGCTGAGCAAGCTTAGAGTGGATGTTCAGACCTTCAAACAGAAAGATGGTGAATCCCTCTATGAAGCTTGGGAAAGATACAAGCAACTGACCAAAAGGTGTCCATCTGACATGTTTTCAGAATGGACCATATTAGATATATTCTATTATGGTCTATCTGAGTTTTCAAAAATGTCATTGGACCATTCTGCAGGTGGATCTATTCACCTAAAGAAAACGCCTGAAGAGGCTCAAGAACTCATTGACATGGTTGCAAATAACCAATTCATGTACACCTCTGAGAGGAATTCCGTGAATAATGGGACACCTCAGAGGAAAAGAGTTCTTGAAATTGATGCCCTGAATGCCATATTGGCTCAGAACAAAGTGTTGACTCAGCAAGTCAACATGATCTCTCAAAGTCTGAATGGATGGCAAAATGCATCCAACAGTACTAAAGAGGCAGCTTCTGAAGAAGCTTATGATCCTGAAAACCCTGCCATGGCAGAGGTTAATTACATGGGTGAACCTTATGGAAACGCCTATAACTCATCATGGAGAAATCATCCAAATTTCTCATGGAAGGATCAACAAAAGCCTCAAGGCTTTAACAATGGTGGACGCAACAGGCTGAGCAATAGCAAGCCTTTTCCATCATCTTCTCAGCAACAGCCAGAGAATTCTGAACAAAACACTTCTAATTTAGCCAATCTAGTCTCTGATCTGTCAAAGGCCACTTTCAGTTTCATGAGTGAAACAAGATCCTCCATCAGAAATCTAGAGGCACAAGTGGGCCAGCTGAGTAAGAAAGTCATTGAATCTCCTCCCAGTATTCTCCCAAGCAATACAGAAGAGAATCCAAAAGGAGAGTGCAAGGCCATTGATATAATCAATATTGCCGAATGCACAAGGGAGGAGGAGGACGAAAATCCTAGTGAGGAAGACCTCCTGGGACGTCCTTCAAGCAAGAGGAAGTTTCCTATTAAGAATCCAAAGGAATCTGAGGCTCATATAGAGACCATAGAGATTCCAGTAAATCTCCTTCTGCCATTCATGAGCTCTGAAGACTATTCTTCCTCTGATGAGGATGAAGATGTGACTGGAGAGCAAGTTGCTCAATATTTAGGAGCTATTATAAAGCTGAATGCCAAGTTGTTTGGTAATGAGACTTGGGAAAGTGAACATCCCTTGCTCATTAATGAACTAGATACCTGGATTTAGCAAACTCTACCTCAAAAGAAACAAGATCTTGGCAAGTTTTTGATACCTTGTACCATAGGCACCATGACCTTTGAAAAAGCTCTATGTGATCTAGGGTCAGGGATAAATCTTATGCCACTCTCTGTAATGGAGAAGCTGGGGATCATTGAGGTACAACCTGCCTTGTTCTCATTACAATTGGCAGACAAGTCATTGAGACAAGCTTATGGAATAGTAGAGGACGTGTTAGTAAAGGTTGAAGGCCTTTACATCCCTGCTGATTTCATAATCTTAGACACTAGGAAGGAAGAGGATGAATACATCATCCTTGGAAGACCTTTCCTAGCTACAGCAGGAGCTGTGATAGATGTCAACAGAGGTGAATTAGTCCTTCAATTGAATGGGGACTACCTTGTGTTTAAGGCATATGGCCATCCCTCTGTGACAAAAGAGAGTAAGCATGAAGAGCTTCTCTCAGTTCAGAGTCAAGAAGAGCCCCCACAGTCAAACTCTAAGTTTGGTGTTGGGAGGCCACAACCAAACTCTAAGTTTGGTGTTAAGACCCCATATCCAAACTCTAAGTTTGGTGTTGGGACTATACAACATTGACCTGATCACCTTGTGGCTCCATGAGAGCCCACTGTCAAGTTATTGACATTAAAGAAGCGCTTGTTGGGAGGCAACCCAATTTTATTTATCTAATTTTTATTTTATTTTATTCTATTGTTATTTTGTGTTTTATTAGGTCCATGAGAGCCCACTTTCAAGCTATTGACATTAAAGAAGCGCTTATTGGGAGGTAACCCAATTTTATTTATCTAATTTTTATTTTATTTTATTTTATTTTTATTTTGTGTTTTATTAGGTACATGATCATGTGGAGTCACGAAAAAAAATATAAAAATTAAAAACAGAATCAAAAATAGCAGAAGAAAAATCACACCCTGGAGGAAGGACAGACTGGCGTTCAATGCCAGAACAGAGCATGAATCTGGCGCTGAACGCCAGAAACAAGCAACATTCTGGCGTTTGAATGCCAGGAATGTGCCTTGAGAAAAGCTGGCGCTGAACGCCAGTAACAAGCATAGAACTGGCGTTCAACACCAGAAACATGCTATATAATGGCGTTGAACGCCCAGAACATGCTTTACATGGGCGTTGAACGCCCAGAACGTGCATCACCTCGGCGTTTAAACGCCAGAATGGTATGCAAAGGCATTTTACATGCCTATTTGGTGCAGGGATGGAATTCCTTGACACCTCAGGATCTGTGGACCCCACAGGATCACCTCAGGATCTGTGGACCCCACAGGATCCCCACCTAACATATTCCCACCTTACCTCCTAATCCTATTTTACTCTTCCCAATAAACACTCCTTCCCAAAACCCTTCACCAATCACCTCAATCTCTCTTCCCAATTACCCTCTTCACCATTCACATCCATCCACTCTTCCCCATAAACCCCACCTACCTTCCAAATTCAAATTTTCTTTCCCACCCAATCCCACCCTATATGGCCGAACCTATCCCCTCCCCTTTCCCTATATAAACCCCTCCATTCTACTTAATTTTCACACAACACAAATCCCCTTTTCTTCACCTTGGCCGAAACACCATCTCTCCATCTCCTCCATATTTTCTTCTTCTTCTTCTTCTCTTCTTTCTTCTCTTGCTCGAGGGCGAGCAATATTTTAAGTTTGGTGTGGTAAAAGCATAAGATTTTTGTTTTTCCATTACCATCAATGGCACCTAAGGCCGGAGAATCCTCTAGAAAAGGAAAAGGGAAGACAAAAGCTTCCACCTCCGAGTCATGGGAGATGGAAAGATTCATCTCCAAGAGCCATCAAGACCACTTCTATGATGTGGTGTCAAAGAAGAAGGTGATCCCTGAGGTCCCTTTCAAGCTCAAGAAAAATGAGTATCCGGAGATCCGACATGAGATCCGAAGAAGAGGTTGGGAAGTCCTAACCAACCCCATGCAACAAGTCAGAATCTTAATGGTTCAAGAGTTCTATGCCAATGCATGGATCACTAGGAACCATGATCAAAGTATGAACCCGAGTCCAAAGAATTATCTCACAATGGTTCGGGGGAAATACTTAGATTTTAGTCCGGAAAATGTGAGGTTGGCGTTCCACTTGCCCATGATGCAAGAAGATGTACGCCCCTACACTAGAAGGGTCAACTTTAATCAAAGGTTGGACCATGTCCTTATGGACATATGTGTGGAAGGAGCTCAATGGAAGAGAGACTCCAAAGGCAAGCCAGTCCAACTAAGAAGACTGGACCTCAAGCCTGTAGCTAGAGGATGGTTGGAGTTCATTCAACGCTCCATCATTCCCACTAGCAACTGATCTGAAGTTACTGTTGATCGGGCCATCATGATTCATAGCATCATGATTGGAGAGGAAGTAGAAGTTCATGAAGTCATCTCCAAAGAATTCTACAAAATAGCCGAAAAGCCCTCCACCATGGCAAGGCTAGCTTTTCCTCACCTTATTTGCCATCTATGTTACTCAGCTGGAGTTATCATAGAAGGAGATATCTCCATTGAAGAGGATAAGCCCATCACCAAGAAGAGGATGGAGCAAGCAAGAGAGACCCTCCACGGTTCTCAAGAGATGCATGAGGAAGCTCATCATCAAGAAATCCCTGAGATGCCTCAAGGGATGCACTTTCCTCCCAACAACTATTGGGAACAACTCAACACTTCCTTAGAAGATTTGAGCTACAATGTGGAACAATTAAGGGTGGAACATCATGAGCACTCCATCATTCTCCATGAAATAAGAGAAGATCAAAGAGCAATGAGGGAGGAGCAACAAAGGCAAGGAAGGGACATAGAAGAGCTTAAGAACATTGTTGGTCCTTCAAGAAGAAGACGCCACTAAATGTGGATTCATTCCTTGTTCTTATTTCTTTTTGCTTTTCAGTTTTTATGTTGTGTTTATCTATGTTTTGTGTCTCTACTTCATGATCATTAGTAGTTAGTAACTATGTCTTGAAGTTATGAATAATTCCATTAATCCTTCACCTCTCTTAAATGAAAAATGTTTTAATTCAAAAGAACAAGAAGTACATGAATTTCGAATTCATCCTTGAATTTAGTTTAATTAAATTGATGTGGTGACAATACTTTTTGTTTTCTGAATGAATGCTTAAACAGTGCATATTTTTTATCTTGTTGTTTATGAATGTTAAAACTGTTGGATCTTAAAAGAATAATGAATAAAGAGAAATGTTATTGAGGATCTGAAAGATCATGGAATTGATTCTTGAAGCAAGAAAAAGCAGTGAAAAGTAAAAAGCTTGCGAAAAAAAAAATATTTGGCAAAAAAAAAAATTTAGAAAGAAAAAGAAAAAGCAAGCAGAAAAATCCAATAGCCCTTAAAACCAAAAGGAAAGGGTAAAGAAAGATCCAAGGCTTTGAGCATCAAAGGATAGGAGGGCCCGAGGAAATAAAATCCAGGCCTAAGCGGCTAAATCAAGCTGTCCCTAACCATGTGCTTGTGTCATGCAGGTCCAAGTGAAAAGCTTGAAACTGAGTGGTTAAATTCGTGATCCAAAGCAAAAGAGTGTGCCTAAGAGCTCTGGACACCACTAACTGGGGACTCTAGCAAAGCTGAGTCACAATCTGAAAAGGTTCACCCAGTCATGTGTCTGTGGCATTTATGTATCCGGTGGTAATACTGGAAAACAAAGTGCTTAGGGCCACGGCCAAGACTCATAAGTAGCTGTGTTCAAGAATCAACATGCTTAACTAGGAAAGTCAATAACACTATCTGAACTCTGAGTTCCTAGAGACGCCAATCACTCTAAACTTCAAAGGAAAAAGTTAGATGCCAAAACTATTCAGAAGCAAAAAGCTACAAGTCCCGCTCATCTAATTAAAATTAATATTCATTGATATTTTGGAGTTTATAGTATATTCTCTTCTTTTTATCCTAATTGATTTTCAGTTGCTTGGGGACAAGCAACAATTTAAGTTTGGTGTTGTGATGAGCGGATAATTTATACGCTTTTTGGCATTGTTTTTAGGTAGTTTTTAGTAAGTTCAAGCTACTATTAGGGATGTTTTCATTAGTTTTTATGTTAAATTCACATTTCTGGACTTTACTATGAGTTTGTGTGTTTTTCTGTAATTTCAGGTAATTTCTGGCTGAAATTGAGGGACTTGAGCAAAACTCTGAAAAAGGCTGACAAAAGGATTGCTGATGCTGTTGGAATCTGACCTCCCTGCACTCAAAATGAATTTTCTGGAGCTACAAAACTCCAAATGGTGCGCACTCAATGGCGTTGGAAAGCAGACATCCAGAGCTTTCCAGCAATATATAATAGTCCATACTTTATTCGGAAATTGATGACGTAAATTGGCGTTGAACGCCAAGTACATGCTACTGTCTAGAGTTAAACGCCAGAAACACGTCATGATCCGGAGTTGAACGCCCAAAACATGTTATAACTTGGAGTTCAACTCCAAGAGAAGCCTCAGCTCGTGGATAGATCAAGCTCAGCCCAAGCATACACCAAGTGGGCCCCGGAAGTGGATTTATGCATCAATCACTTACTCATGTAAACCCTAGTAGCTAGTCTAGTATAAATAGGATAATTTACTATTGTATTAGACATCTTTTGACAGTTTAATCTTGGACTGTTTTAGTATTTGATCATTCGGTCTTTTGATCATTCAAGGAGCTGGCCATTCGGCCATGCCTGAACCTTTTCCTTATGTATTTTCAACGGTGGAGTTTCTGCACACTATAGATTAAGGGTGTGGAGCTCTGTTGTACCTCAAGTTTCAATACAATCACTATTATTTTCTATTCAATTCTCTTTTATTCTTATTCCAAGATATACGTTGCACTTCAACTTGATGAATGTGATGATCCGTGACACTCATCATCATTCTCACCTATGAACGCACGTGACTGACAACCACTTCAGTTCTACTTTAGGCCGGGCGCATATCTCTTAGATTCCCCAATAGAATCTTCGTGGTATAAGCTAGATAGATGGTGGCATTCATGGGGATCCAGAAAGTCTAACCTTGTCTGTGGTATTCCGAGTAGGATCCCGGGAATCCGGAAAGTCTAACCTTGTCTGTGGTATTCCGAGTAGGATTCCGGTATTGAATGACTGTGACGAGCTTCAAACTCCTGAAGGCTGGGCGTGATGACAAATGCAAAAGAATCAAGGGATTCTACTCCAACCTGATTGAGAACCGACAGATGATTAGCCATGCTGTGACAGAGCATTTGGACCAATTTCACTGAGAGGATGGGAGGTAGCTATCAACAAGGGTGATGCCTCCAGACGATTAGCCGTGCAGTGACAGCGCATAGGACCATTTTCCCGAGAGGATTAAAAGTAACCATTGATGATGGTGATGCCCTACATACAGCTTGCCATGGAAAGGAGTAAGAAGGATTGGATGAATGTAATAAGAAAGTAGAGATTCGAAAGGATTCTAACATCTCCACACGCCTATCTGAAATCCCCACTATTGATTTACGTAAGTATTTCTATCCTATTTTATTTTCTGTTTATTATTAATTTTCGAACTCATCATAAACCAATTTAATCTGCCTAACTAACAAATACAAGGTGACCATAGCTTGCTTCATACCAACAATCTATGTGGGATCGACCCTTACTCACGTAAGGTATTACTTGGATGACCCAGTACACTTGCTGGTTAAGTTGAACGGAGTTGTGTCCACACATAGCCAAGAGCCATAATAATGATTCCATACAATAACAAAGAGTACTACATTGATGTGATCACAATTTCGTCCACCAATGGAAAGCAATAATCATGTAAATAAAAGAAAGCAATAATAACTGAAATACCTCAAATAATATTAATTCAAAGAAAATCATAACATGAATGTAGCATAAGCCAAATAGGCAACATAACTAATATAAGCATTAAAGTATCTGAAAATAATAGATAAATATAAAGTAAAAGAACATTGAATCTGGGATTGAGAGTCACTCCTAAAACCTAAGAGAAATCCTAAATCCTAATCCTAAGAGAGAGAGGAGAGAACCTCCCTCTCTAAAAACTACATCTAAAACTAAAATTGTGAATTATGAAAAGCATCTTGAGTCTCTGCAAGTTCCCTTGACTTTAATCTGTGTTTCTGGGCCGAAAATTGGGTTGAAATGCGGCCCAAAATCTCTGCCAGTGACTTTTGTAATTCTGCAGATCGCGCACGTCACACGTCCCGTCATCCACGCGTTCATGTCACATAGTATTTCTCGTACCACGCGTGCGCGTCGTCCACGCTTTCGCGTCGTTCGTGCAGCTTCCAATCCACGCGGTCGCGTCAGGCACACGAACGCGTCACTCTGATTTCTTCCATTTTGCGCGGTCGCGTGAGCCATGCGACCGCGTGACTTCTCACTGGTCATCTCCTCAATTCCTTGTGTTCCTTCCATTTTTGCACACTTCCTCTTTATTCTCTAAGCCATTCCTGCCCTATGAAGCCTGAAACACTTAACACACAGATCAAGGCATCGAATGGTAATAAGAGAGGATTAAGATTAGCTAAATTAAGACTAAAAAAGCATGTTTTCAATCATGTAATAAATTTTAACTCTTTATTTGTTTGCTTCCTTATTATTGAAAAACCCCTTTTGATCTTCACAACCAATTTTGTATGCACTTGTTGTCACTAGTTCCTAAGGAGAACGACCCGGGAGTCTAAATACTCTCTGTTAATTGTGGTTTGATTGTGACTATCCTTTTGAATTAAATTTGATTGAGAGGATTCATTACCGGTTCGGACTATACTTACAATGGAAATCTATTTAATTCCGAATTTGTATAATTCTCTCTTATCAAGCCTCGTTAAAAAACCTTTTTTAGGAACAAGAGTGTGCCTTGACCTAAGATCTTTACCATTTTCTAGCTATAGTACCTTCTTAGGTTACAGGAATGCCATGTGATGAGCGGATAATTTATACGCTTTTTGACATTATTTTTACATAGTTTTTAGTATGTTTTAGTTACTTTTTATTATATTTTTATTAGTTTTTATGCAAAAATCACATTTCTTGACTTTACTATGAGTTTGTGTGTTTTTCTATAATTTCAGGTATTTTCTAGCTGAAATTGAGGGACCTAAGCAAAAGTCTGATTCAGAGGCTGAGAAAGGACTGCAGATGCTTTTGGATTCTGACCCTCCTGCACTCGAAGTGGGCTTTCTGGAGATACAGAAGCCCAATTTGCGCGCTCGCAAATGAGTTGGAAAGTAGACATCTTGGGCTTTCCAGCAATGTATAATTGTCCATACTTTGCCCAAGATTTGATGGCCCAAACTGGCGTTCAAACACCAGCCAGAGACACTTTTCTGGCATAAATCGCCGGAACTGGCACCAGAGCTGGAGTTAAACGCCCAAACTGGCATCCAAGCTGGTGTTTAACTCCAGAAATAGCCTATGCACGTGTAAAGCTCAATGATCAGCCCAAGCACACACCAAGTGGGCCCCGGAAGTGGATTTCTGCATTATCTGCACTTAGTTACTTATTTTCTATAAACCCTAGTAACTAGTTTAGTATAAATAGCATCTTTTACTATTGTATTGGGAGCTTTTTGATAACTTTAGATCATTTTGCACATTTGGGAGGCTAGCCATTCGGTCATGCCAAGATCTTTTTCTCTTATGTATTTTCCAACGGTAGAGTTTCTACAACTCATAGATTAAGGTACAGAGCTCTGCTTTTCTTCATGAATTAATGCATGTACTATTGTTTCTCTTTCAATTCACGCTTACTTCTTCTCCAAGATATACTCTCGTACTTAATTTAGTTAAGTCAGAATGAAGGGGGTGACTCATGACAATCACCCACTATCTTCGTTACTCGCTTAGCCAAGATCCGCGTGCCTGACAAGCACAAGCGGTCTACATGATGTTCAACGAAGTCATTGGACGACAGCCGGAGTATAGTTTCTTGGGTCTCTGATCCACAAACCGAGTCCGTGAGGTTAGAACCTTCGTGGTATAGGCTAGAACCAGTTGGCAGCATTCTTGAGATCCGAAAAGTCTAAGCCTTGTCTGTGGTATTCCGAGTAGGATCTGGGATGGGATGACTGTGACGAGCTTCAAACTCACAAATGTTTGGCGCAGTGACAGTGTGCAAAAGGATAGAAAGATCCTATTCCGACACAAGTGAGAACTGACAGATGATTAGCCGTGCAGTAGCTGTGCCTGGTATTTTTCATCCGAGATGAGAAATCCGACAGTTGATTAGCCGTATAGAAACCGTAGCTGGGCCATTTTCACTGAGAGGATCATACAGCTTGCCATGGAAGGGAACACGCATGATTGGATGAAGACAATAGGAAAGCAAAGGTTCAAAAGCAACAAAGCATCTCCAAACGCTTATCTGAAATTCCCACCAATGAATTACATAAGTATCTTTATTTTAATTTACGTTTTATTTATCTTTCAATTATCAAAACTCATAACCAATTGAATCTGCCTGACTAAGATTTACAGGATGACCATAGTTTGCTTCAAGCCGTCAATCTCTGTGGGATCGATGATAAACCCCATTTGTAGGGCTTATCTTATGCTTGATTTAGAGGATTTTATAACCTTTTACCCACATTTATGCAATGAAATAGCATGGTTTTGTATATTCTCCTTTAATTGTGCTTAAGAGTGAAAACATACTTTTTAGGTCTTAAAATAAATAAATTTAATTCACCTTGATTCAATTAGATGCCTTGATATGTTTGTTAAGTGATTTAAGGTTTAGGAGGCAAAGATTGGATCAAGGGAATGAAGAAAGAAAGCATGAAAAGTTGGAGAACTCATGAAGAAATGAAAGAACCGGAAAGCTGTCAAGCCGACCTCTTCGCACTTAAATGACCATAACTTGAGCTACAGAGGTCCAAATGATGCGGTTCTAGTTGGGTTGGAAAGTTAACATCCGAGGCTTCAAAACGATATAAGATTTCCCATAGTTACATCGCGCATAGGGGCACGCACGCGCAGGGTACGCGGACGCACCGATGGTGGCACATGACCCACTTAATGCAACACGTGGCCAGCGATTTTAGAAGCCTTGTGGGCCCAATCCAACTCATTTTTGATGCTATTTAAGCCAAGGATTAAAGGGAGAATCAACATACTTTTCATACTTTTTGACCACTGGTTATAGTTTAGTTTTAAGAAGTAGTTAGAATTAGTTTCTAGAGAGAGAAGCTCTCACTTCTCTCTAGGATTAGGATTAGGTTTAGTTCTTAGATCTAGATTTTAATTCATCTTCTTCTACTTCTATCTTCTCAATTCCTTGTTGTTACATTCATTCTTCTTCCATTCTTTTGTTGTAATTTCCTTTATGTTGTTATTGTGTTTTGTTATAGATCTACTTTTGTTCCTTCCTTTCTTTTTCAATTCAATTCAAGGTAAATCATAATAATTGTGTTTCTTTTGATTGTTGTTGTTAATTCCTTTCAATAATTGTTGTTTGATTTTGTTCTTGTTGTTGATTTACTATGTTTTCCTTTTGTTCCTTCTAAGTATTTGATGAAATGCTTGGTTGGATTTTAGAGTAGAGTTTTATGTTCTTGGCTTGGAAATGTAACTTAGGAACTCTTGAGTTACTAATGTCCAAGTGATTGATGATTGGGATCCATTGACTCTAGTTCTCACTAATTGGGTTAGTGGAGAGTTAGGACTTATGGACTAGGATTGATATAGCTCATTTGACTTTCCTTTACTACTACTTAGAGGATGACTTAGTGAGATTAATCCTTGCCAATTCTCATATTGTGGTTAGTAATTAGGATAGAGATTCTTGACCACCAACCCTTGCCAAGACCTTTTTAGCCATTAGTTTACTTTTTAGCATTTAACTTCCATGTTTCTTACCAAAACCCCAAAAGTAACTCGTAACCAATAACAAGACACTTTATTGTAAATCCTAGGGAGAACGACCCGAGGTTTAAATACTTCGGTTTATAGATTTTAGGGGTTTGTACTTGTGACAAACAAATTTTTGCATGAAAGGATTATTGTTGGTTTAGAGACTATACTTCAACGAGATTTCATTTGTGAAATTCTAAATCGTCAAAAAAACCGTTCATCAAAATGGCGCCGTTGCCTGGGATTTGCAATGGTGTTATGTTATTAGTTATTGTACATATGTGAATATTATGAATAGGTTTATCTTTTGTTTGTTTCTTAATTTTTGTTAGTTTTATTTTGTTCTCTCACTATGAATTTTCACTTTGGCTTTGAGTTTGGTTCTAATTGTGTTGTAGGAAATGTGCACCTCAATGATGACACTCATTATGGATGGAGCCAACAAAGATGGGAGGAGCCTCAAGGAATTGATCACTCCTATTGGCAACAACCTCTGGACACTTATAGGTATAATTCCCATCCTAATGCATGCCAATTTAACGGCTATGATGACTCTTTTTGTGACACTCAACAACCACCATCATATGCCTATGAATCTCATCCTCAACATGAACCTCAACCATTCTCACAAGCCTTTCATTACCAAACACCGCCCTATGATCCATATCCATCATATGACCAAACCCCCATACCATACTCTTATGACCATTTTGAGCAAGAACCCTTAGAACCACCACAACCTTATCAAGATTACTACCATGAACCACCTCAACACTCACCATCTCCATACCCTTACCAAGAAGAACCACCTTCCTACTATGAACCCTCTCTCCAAAATAACGAACCTTCTTACTCACCCCAAGCCCAAGTAGCCGATCCTCTCACTTTGTTACTCCAAGGACAAGAAGCCATGAAGCTGGATACACTTGAGTTTGTGACCAATTTGACCAAGGTGGTGCACACTTTAGCCCACCAATGCTTGAATACTCAAGGTACTTCCGTAGCCACATGCGAAAAACCTAAAGAAGAACAAAGTATGAAGGATAAATTGGACAATCCGGTGGAGAAGGAGGAGTCGAATTTTGTGTTGGAACAATTAGAGGAGCCTATGATCATTGAAGAAAAGGAAGAGGTGGTTGAAGATTTAGGAGATGTTGAAAGTCCAAGGGAATGTAGCATCATGGAGCACTCTCCCAAGAAGCTTGATATTGATGTTGAGGAGGTGGTGCACGAAATTGTGATCAATACTTTTTTAATACACGAAATAATCCCTAGTAATGGCTCCAAAGACTTGGTGCTCAATACCATGGCATAAACACAACTTCGCACAACTAACCAGCAAGTGCACTGGGTCATCCAAGTAATAAACCTTACGCGAGTAAGGGTCGATCCCACGGAGATTGTTGCTATGAAGCAAGCTATGGTCACCTTGTAAATCTCAGTCAGGCAGACTCAAATGGGTATAGATGATGAATAAAGCATAAAGATAAAGATAGAGATACTTATGTATATCATTGGTGAGAGCTTCAGATAAGCGTATGAAGATGCCTTCCCTTCCGTCTCTCTGCTTTCCTACAGTCTTCATCCAATCCTTCTTACTCCTTTCCATGGCAAGCTCATGTAGGGTTTCACCGTTGTCAGTGGCTACCTCCCATCCTCTCAGTGAAAATGTTCCCATGCTCTGTCACAGCATATGGCTAATCAGCTGTCGGTTCTCGGTCAGGCCGGAATAAAATCCATTGATCCTTTTGCGTCTGTCACTAACGCCCCGCCTGCTAGGAGTTTGAAGCACGTCACAGTCATTCAATCATTGAATCCTACTCAGAATACCACAGACAAGGTTAGACCTTCCGGATTCTCTTGAATGCCGCCATCAGTTCTCGCCTATACCACGAAGACTCTGATCTCACGGAATGGCTGGCTCGTTTGTCAGGCGAGCACTCGGTTGTCAGGCGATCAACCATGCATCGTGTATCAGGAATCCAAGAGATATTCACTAAGCCTCATATGCTTGTAGAACAAGAGTGGTTGTCAGTCACCTTGTTCATGAGTGAGAATGATGATGAGTGTCACGGATCATCACCTTCATCAAGTTGAAGAACAAGTGATATCTTGGACAAAGAACAAGCGGAATTGAATAGAAGAACAATAGTAATTGCATTAATACTCGAGGTACAGCAGAGCTCCACGCCTTAATCTATGGTGTGTAGAAACTCCACCGTTGAAAATACATAAGAACAAGGTCTAGGCATGGCCGTGAGGCCAGCCTCCCAGTGATCTAAGATAGCATAAAACTCAAAGATAGCTACCCAGATGTCAAATACAATCGTAAAAGGTCCTACTTATAGAAAACTAGTAGCCTAAGGTGTACAAAGATGAGTAAATGACATAAAAATCCACTTCCGGGCCCACTTGGTGTGTGCTTGGGCTGAGCAATGAAGTATTTTCGTGTAGAGACTCCTCTTGGAGTTAAACGCCAGCTTTTATGCCAGTTTGGGCGTTTAACTCCCATTTAGGTACCAGTTCCGGCGTTTAACGCTGGAATTTTTTGAGGTGACTTTGAACGCCGGTTTGGGCCATCAAATCTTGGACAAAGTATGGACTATCATATATTGCTGGAAAGCCCAGGATGTCTACTTTCCAACGCCGTTGAGAGCGCGCCAATTGGGCTTCTGTAGCTCCAGAAAATCCACTTCGAGTGCAGGGAGGTCAGAATCCAACAGCATCTGCAGTCCTTTTGAGTCTCTGGATCAGATTTTTGCTCAGATCCCTCAATTTCAGCCAGAAAATACCTGAAATCACAGAAAAGCACACAAACTCAGAGTAAAGTCCAGAAAAGTGAATTTTAATTAAAAACTAATAAAAATATACTAGAAACTAACTAGATCACACTAAAAACATACTAAAAACAATGCCAAAAAGCGTACAAATTATCCGCTCATCACAACACCAAACTTAAATTGTTGCTTGTCCCCAAGCAACTGAAGATCAAATAGGATAAAAAGAAGAGAATATGCAATGAACTCCAAAAACATCTATGAAGATCAGTATTAATTAGATGAGCGGGGCTTTTAGCTTTTTGCCTCTGAACAGTTTTGGCATCTCACTTTATCCTTTGGAATTCAGAATGATTGGCTTCTTTAGGAACTCAGAATCCAGATAGTGTTATTGATTCTCCTAGTTAAGTATGATGATTCTTGAACACAGCTACTTATTGAGTCTTGGCTGTGGCCCAAAGCACTCTGTCTTCCAGTATTACCACCGGATACATACATGCCACAGACACATAATTGGGTGAACCTTTTCAGATTGTGACTCAGCTTTGCTAAAGTGCCCAATTAGAGGTGTCCAGGGTTCTTAAGCACACTCTTATTGCCTTGGATCACAACTTTATTTCATTCTTTTTCTTTCTTTTTTTTTCTTTTTTTTCGGTTTTTTTTTTCGCCTCTTCTCTCTTTTTTTTTTTTTTGTATTCACTGCTTTTTCTTGCTTCAAGAATCATTTTTATGATTTTTCAGATCCTCAGTAACATGTCTCCTTTTTCATCATTCTTTTAAGAGCCAACATCCATGAACCACAAATTCAAAAGACATATGCACTGTTCAAGCATACATTCAGAGAACCAAAGTGTTACCACCACATCAAGATAATTAAACTGTTATAAAATTCAAAATTCATGCAATTCTTTTCTTTTTCAATTAAGAACAATCTCTAAGAAAAGGTGATGGATTCATAGGACATTCATAACTTTAAGGCATAGACACTAAGACACTAATGATCATAAGACACAAACATGGATAATATAAAGCACTAAAATTCGAAAAACAGAAAATTAAAGAACAAGGAGATTAAAGAACGGGTCCACCTTAGTGATGGCGGCTTGTTCTTCCTCTTGAAGGTCTTATGGAGTGCTTGAGCTCCTCAATGTCTCTTCCTTGTCTTTGTTGCTCCTCTCTCATAATTCTTTGATCTTTTCTAATTTCATGGAGGAGGATGGAATGTTCTTGGTGCTCCACCCTTAGTTGTCCCATGTTGGAACTCAATTCTCCTAGGGAGGTATTTACTTGCTCCCAATAGTCTTGTGGAGGAAAGTGCATCCCTTGAGGTATCTCAGGGATCTCATGATGAGAGGGGTCTCTTGTTTGCTCCATCCTTTTCTTGGTGATGGGCTTGTCCTCATCAATGGGGATATCTCCTTCTATGTCAACTCCAACTGAATAACAGAGGTGACAAATGAGATGAGGAAAGGCTAGCCTTGCCAAGGTGGAAGACTTGTCCGCCACTTTATAGAGTTCTTGGGCTATAACCTCATGAACTTCCACTTCTTCTCTAATCATGATGCTATGAATCATGATGGCCCGGTCTAGAGTAACTTCGGACCAGTTGCTAGTGGGAATGATTGAGCGTTGGATAAACTCCAACCATCCTCTAGCCATGGGCTTGAGGTCATGCCTTCTCAATTGAACCGGCTTGCCTCTTGAATCTCTCTTCCATTGTGCGCCCTCTTCACATATGACTGTGAGGACTTGGTCCAACCTTTGATCAAAGTTGACCCTTCTAGTGTAAGGATGTTCATCTCCTTGCATCATGGGCAAGTTGAATGCTAACCTTACATTTTCCGGACTAAAATCCAAGTATTTCCCCCGAACCATTGTAAGATAATTCTTTGGATCCGGGTTCATACTTTGATCATGGTTCTTGGTGATCCATGCATTGGCATAGAACTCTTGAACCATCAAGATTCCGACTTGTTGAATGGGGTTGGTAAGCACTTCCCAACCTCTTCTTCGGATCTCATGGCGGATCTCCGGATATTCACCCTTTTTGAGTGAAAAGGGGACCTTGGGGATCACCTTCTTCAAGGCCACAACTTCATAGAAGTGGTCTTGATGCACCCTTGAGATGAATCTATCCATCTCCCATGACTCGGAAGTGGAAGCTTTTGCCTTCCCTTTCCTCTTTCTAGAGGTTTCTCCGGCCTTGGATGCCATAAATGGTTATGGAAAAACGAAAAAGCAACGCTTTTACCACACCAAACTTAAAAGGTTTGCTCGTCCTCGAGCAAAAGAAGAAAGAAGAGAGTAGAAGAAGAAGAAATGAGGAAGAAGGAGATGGCTTATGTGTTCGGCCAAAGAGGGGGAGAAGTGGTGTTTAGGTTGTGTGAAAATGAAGGGGTGAAGAAGGGTTTATATAGGAGAGGGGAGATGGGGTTCGGCCATTATGGGTGGGTTTGGGAGGGAAAGTGGTTTGAATTTGAAGGGTGAGGTTGGTGGGGTAGGTGGGGATCCTGTGGGGTCCACAGATCCTGTGGTGTCAAGGAAAAGTCATCCATGCACCAAATGTTGCTCAAAATCACGTTTTGAGCCATTTCTGGCGTTAAACGCCGGGCTGGTGCCCATTCCTGGCGTTTAACGCCAGGTTCTTGCCCTTTTCTGGCGTTTAACGCCAGTCTGGTGCCCCTTTCTGGCGTTAAACGCCCAGAATGGTGCCAGACTGGGCGTTAAACGCCCAACTGCTAGCCTCACTGGCGTTTAAACGCCAGTGAATTCTTCCTCCAGGGTGTGCTATTTTTCTACCTGTTTTTCATTCTGTTTTTGCTTTTTCAATGGATTTTGTGACTTCTTATGATCATCAACCTACAAAAATCATAAAATAACAAAGAGAAATATATAAAATATAATCATTGGGTTGCCTCCTGGTGCGCGAAATTGTGAACAATACTTTTTCACAACTCAAATAATCCCCGGTAATGGCTCCAAGAACTTGGTGGCTCAATACCATGGCATTACACAACTTCGCACAACTAACCAGCAAGTGCACTGGGTCGTCCAAGTAATAAACCTTACGTGAGTAAGGGTCGATCCCATGGAGATTGTTAGTATTGAAGCAAGCTATGGTCATCTTGTAAATCTTAGTCAGGCAAACTCAGATGTATATGGTGATGAACGAAAATAACATAAAAGATAAGGATAGTGATACTTATGTATATCATTGGTGTAAGAGCTTCAGACAAGTGTATGAAGATGCCTTCCCTTCCGTCTCTCTGCTTTCCTAATGCCTTCATCCAATCCTTTCTTACTCCTTTCCATGGCAAGCTCGTGTAAGGTTTCACTGTTGTCAGCAGCTACCTCCCATCCGCGCAGTGAAAGCTAATGCACACACTCTGTCACAGTGCTGCCAATCACCGGTTTGGTTCCCTCCCCTACCGGAATAGAATAACTCTTTTGCGTCTGTCACTAACGCCCAGTAGGTTACAGGTTTGAAGCACGTCACAGTCATTCAATCATTGAATCCTACTCAGAATACCACAGACAAGGTTTAGACCTTCCGGATTCTCTTGAATGCCGCCATCAGGTCCTGCCTATACCACGAAGATTCCGAAGAATCCAAAAGATATTCACTAAGCCTCAGATGCTTGTAGAACAAGAATGGTTGTCAGTCACCTTGTTCATGGGTGAGAATGGTGATGGGCGTCAATCATCACCTTCATCATGTTGAAGAACAAGTGATATCTTGGATAAAGAACAAGCGGAATTGAATGGAAGAACAGTAGTAATTGCATTAATACTCGAGGTACAGCAGAGCTCCACACCTTAATCTATGGTGTGTAGAAACTCCACCGTTGAAAATACATAAGCATAAGGTCTGGGCATGGCCGAATGGCCAGCCTCCCAATGATCTAAGATAGCATAAAACTCAAAGATAGCTACCAAGATGTTCTAATACAATAGTAAAAGGTCCTACTTATAGAAAACTAGTACATAGATGAGTAAATGACATAAAAATCCACTTCCGGGCCCACTTGGTGTGTGCTTGGGCTGAGCAATGAATAAATTTCGTGTAGAGACTCTCCTTGGAGTTAAACGCCAGCTTTAGTGCCAGTTTGGGCGTTTAACTCCCAATTAGGTGCCAGTTCCAGCGTTTAACGCTGGGATTTCTTGAGGTGACTTTGAACGCCGGTTTGGGCCATCAAATCTTGGGCAAAGTATGGACTATCATATATTGCTGGAAAGCCCAGGATGTCTACTTTCCAACGCCGTTGAGAGCGCGCCAATTGGGCTTCTGTAGCTCCAGAAAATCCGCTTCGAGTGCAGGGAGGTCAGAATCCAACAGCATCTGCAGTCCTTTTTGGTCTCTGGATCAGATTCTTGCTCAGGTCCCTCAATTTCAGCCAGAAAATACCTGAAATCACAGAAAAACACACAAACTCATAGTAAAGTCCAGAAAAGTGAATTTTAACTAAAAACTAATAAAAATACTAAAAACTAACTAGATCATATCAAAAACATACTAAAAACAATGCCAAAAGTATACAAATCATCCGCTCATCACAACACCAAACTTAAATTGTTGCTTGTCCCCAAGCAACTGAAAATCAAAATAGGATAAAAGGAAGAGAATATGCAATGAATTCCAAAAACATCTATGAAGATCAGTATTAATTAGATGAGCGGGGCTTTTAACTTTTTGCCTCTGAACAGTTTTGGCATCTCAATCTATCCTTTGAAATTCAGAATGGTTGGCTTCTTTAGGAACTTAGAATCCAGATAGTGTTAATGATTCTCCTAGTAAAGTATGATGATTCTTGAACATAGCTATTTATTGAGTCTTGGCTGTGGCCCAAAGCACTCTGTCTTTCCAGTATTACCACCGGATACATACATGCCACAGACACATAATTGGGTGAACCTTTTCAGATTGTGACTTAGCTTTGCTAAAGTCCCCAATTAGAGGTGTCCAGGGTTCTTAAGCACACTCTTATTTGCCTTGGATCACAACTCTCTCTTTTTTTTTTCGTTTTCTCTTTTTTTTTTTTCGGTTTTTTTTTTTTTTTTTTTTTGAATAGCAATGCTTTTTCTTGCTTCAAGAATCATTTTATTGATTTTTCAGATCCTCAATAACATGTCTCCTTTTTCATCATTCTTTCAAGAGCCAACATTCATGAATCACAAATTCAAGATACATATGCACTGTTTAAGCATACATTCAGAGAACAAAAATATTGCCACCACATCAAAATAATTAAACTATTATAAAATTCAAAATTCATGCAATTCTTCCTTTTTCAATTAAGCACATTTTTATTCAAGAAAGGTGATGGATTCATAGGACATTCATAACTTTAAGGCATAGACACTAAGACACTAATGATCATAAGACACAAGCATGGATAACAGAAAGCATAAAAATCGAAAAACATAAGAATAAAGAACAAGGAAATCAAGGAATGGGTCCACCTCAGTGATGGCGGCTCTTCCTTGCTTTTGAAGGTCCTATGGAGTGCTTGAGCTCCTCAATGTCTCTTCCTTGCCTTTGTTGCTCCTCTCTCATGATTCTTTGTTCTTCTCTAATTTCATGGAGGAGAATGGAGTGTTCTTGGTGCTCCACCCTTAGTTGTCCCATATTGGAACTCAACTCTCCTAGGGAGGTGTTTAGTTGCCCCCAATAGTCTTGTGGAGGAAAATTCATCCCTTGAGGAATCTCAGGGATCTCATGATGAGTGGGATCTCTTGTGTACTCCATCCTTTTCTTAGTGATGGGCTTGTCCTCATCAATGGTGATGTCTCCCTCTATGTCAACTCCCACTGAATAACAGAGGTGACAAATGAGGTGAGGAAAGGCTAACCTTGCCAAGGTAGAGGTCTTGTCCGCCACCCTATAGAGTTCTTGGGCTATAACCTCATGAACCTCTATTTCTTCTCCAATCATGATGCTATGGATCATGATAGCCCGGTCTATGGTAACTTCGGACCGGTTGCTAGTGGGAATGATTGAGCGTTGTATGAACTCTAACCATCCTCTAGCCACGGGTTTGAGGTCATGCCTTCTCAATTGGACCGGCTTTCCTCTTGAATCTTGCTTCCATTGTGCGCCCTCTTCACATATGACTGTGAGGACTTGGTCCAACCTTTGATCAAAGTTGACCCTTCTAGTGTAAGGATGCTCATCTCCTTGCATCATAGGCAAGTTGAACGCCACCCTCACACTTTCCGGACTAAAATCCAAGTATTTCCCCCGAACCATAGTAAGATAATTCTTTGGATCCGGGTTCACACTTTGGTCATGGTTCTTGGTGATCCATGCATTGGCATAGAACTCTTGAACCATCAAGATTCCGACTTGTTGAATGGGGTTGGTGAGTACTTCCCAACCTCTTCTTCGGATCTCATGGCGGATCTCCGGATATTCACCCTTTTTGAGTGAAAAGGGGACTTCGGGATCACCTTCTTCAAGGCCACAACTTCATAGAAGTGGTCTTGATGCACCCTTGAGAGGAATCTATCCATCTCCCATGACTCGGAGGTGGAAGCCTTTGCCTTCCCTTTCCTCTTTCTAGAGGTTTCTCCGGCCTTGGATGCCATAAATGGTTATGGAAAAACGAAAAAGCAACGCTTTCACCACACCAAACTTAAAATGTTTGCTCGTCCTCGAGCAAAAGAAGAAAGAAGAGAGTAGAAGAAGAAGAAATGAGGAAGAGGGAGATGGTGGTGTATTCGGCCAAGGAGGGGGAGAAGTGGTGTTTAGGTAGTGGAAAATGAAGGGGTAAAGAGGGGTTTATATAGGAAAGAGGGGGATGAGGGTTCGGCCATTTGAGGGTGGGTTTGGGAGGGAAAGTGGTTTGAATTTGAAGGGTGAGGTTGGTGGGGTTTTATGAAGGATGGATGTGAATGGTGAAGAGAAGATGGGATTTGATAGGTGAGGGTTTTTGGGGAAGAGGTGTTGAGGTGATTGGTGAATGGGGGAAGAAGAGAGAGAGTGATGGTAGGGTCCTGTGGGGTCCACAGATCCTGTAGTGTCAAGGAAAAGGCATCCTTGCACCAAATGGCATCAAAATCCATGTTTTGAGCCATTTCTGGCGTTAAACGCCGGGCTGGTGCCCATTCCTGGCGTTTAACGCCAGGTTTTTGCCCTTTACTGGCGTTTAACGCCAGTCTAGTGCCCCTTTCTGGCGTTAAACGCCCAGAATGGTGCCAGACTGGGCGTTAAACGCCCAACAGCTAGGCTGACTGGCGTTTAAACGCTAGCAGCATCTTCCTCCAGGGTGTGCTGTTTCTCTTCCTGTTTTTCATTCTGTTTTTGCTTTTTTCATTGTTTTTGTGACTTCTTATGATCATCAACCTACAAAAAAGATAAAATAACAAAAGAAAATAATTAATTATAAAACATTGGGTTGCCTCCCAACAAGCGCTTCTTTACTGTCATTAGCTTGACAGAGGACTCTCATGGAGCCTCAGAGATGCTCAGAACCGTGTTGGAACTTCCCAACACCAAACTTAAAGTTTGAATGTGGGGGTTCAACACCAAACTTAGAGTTTGATTGTGGCCTCCCAACACCAAACTTAGAGTCTGACTGTGGGGGCTCTGTTTGGCTCTGTTTTGAGAGAAGCTCTTCATGCTTCTTCTCCATGATGACAGAGGGATATCCTTGGGCCTTAAACACCAAGGATTCTTTATTCACTTGAATGATCAACTCTCCTCTATCAACATCAATCACAGCCTTTGCTGTGGCTAGGAAGGGTCTGCCAAGGATGATTGATTCATCCATGCACTTCCCAGTCTCTAGGACTATGAAATCAGTAGGAATGTAATGGTCTTCAACCTTAACCAGAACATCCTCTACTAGTCCATAGGCTTGTTTTCTTGAGTTGTCTGCCATCTCTAGTGAGATTTTTGCAGCTTGCACCTCAAAGATCCCTAATTTCTCCATTACAGAGAGGGGCATGAGGTTTACACTTGACCCCAAGTCACACAAGGCCTTCTTGAAGGTCATGGTGCCTATGGTACAAGGTATAGAAAACTTTCCAAGATCTTGCCTCTTTTGAGGCAATTGCTGCCTAGACAAGTTATCCAGTTCTTTGGTGAGCAAAGGGGGTTCATCCTCCCAAGTCTGATTTCCAAATAACCTGTCATTCAGCTTCATGATTGCTCCAAGGTATTTAGCAACTTGCTCTTCAGTGACATACTCCTCCTCTTCAGAGGAAGAATACTCATCAGAGCTCATGAAAGGCAGTAGTAAGTCCAAGGGAATCTCTATGGTCTCAATTTGAGCCTCAGATTCCCAAGGTTCCTCATTGGGGAACTCATTGGAGGCCAGTGGACGTCCAGTGAGGCCTTCCTCAGTGGCGTTCACTGCCTCTTCTTCCTCCCAGAATTTGGCCATATTTATGGCTTTGCACTCTCCTTTTGGATTTTCTTCAGTGTTACTTGGGAGAGTGCTTGGGGGAAGTTCAGTAATTTTCTTGCTCAGCTGACCCACTTGTCCTTCCAAATTCCTAATGGAGGATCTAGTTTCAGTCATGAAACTTTGAGTGGTTTTGATTAGATCAGAGACCATGGTTGCTAAGTCAGAGGTATTCTGCTTAGAGCTCTCTGTCTGTTGCTGAGAAGATGATGGAAAAGGTTTACCATTGTTAAACCTGTTTCTTCCACCATTATTATTGAAACCTTGTTGAGGTCTCTCTTGATTCTTCCATGAGAGATTTGGGTGATTTCTCCATGAAGAATTATAGGTGTTTCCATAGGGTTCTCCTAGGTAATTCACCTCTTCCATGGAAGAGTTCTCAGGATCATAAGCTTCTTCCTCAGATGAAGCATCCTTAGTACTGTTTGGTGCATTTTGCATTCCAGACAGACTTTGAGAAATCAAATTGACTTGTTGAGTCAATATCTTGTTCTGAGCCAATATGGCATTCAGAGTGTCAATCTCAAGAACTCCTTTCTTCTGACTAGTCCCATTGTTCACAGGATTCCTTTCAGAAGTGTACATGAATTGGTTATTTGCAACCATTTCAATCAATTCTTGAGCTTCTGCAGGCGTCTTCTTCAGATGAAGAGATCCTCCAGCAGAGCTATCCAAAGACAACTTGGATAGTTCAGAGAGACCATCATAGAAAATACCTATGATGCTCCATTCAGAAAGCATGTCTGAGGGACATCTTCTGATTAATTGTTTGTATCTTTCCCAAGCTTCATAGAGGGATTCTCCATCCTTCTGTCTGAAGGTTTGGACTTCCACTCTAAGCTTACTCCATCTTTGTGGTGGAAAGAACTTTGCCAAGAAGGCATTGACTAGCTTTTCCCAGGAGTCCAGGCTTTCTTTAGGTTGAGAATCCAACCATATTCTAGCTCTGTCTCTTACAGTAAAAGGGAATAGCATCAGTCTGTAGACCTCAGGGTTAACCCCATTAGTCTTGACTGTGTCACAGATTTGCAAGAATTCAGCTAAAAACTGATGAGGATCTTCCATTGGAAGTCCATGAAACTTGCAATTCTGTTGCATTAGAGAAACTAATTGAGGCTTAAGCTCAAAATTGTTTGCTCCAATGGCAGGGATAGAGATGCTTCTCCCATAAAAATCAGGAGTAGGTGCAGTGAAGTCACCCAGCACCTTCCTTGCATTGTTTGCATTGTTGTTGTTTTCGGCTGCCATGTCTTCTTCTTCTTTGAAGAATTCGGTCAGGTCCTCCAAAGAGAGTTGTGCTTTGGCTTCTCTTAGTTTTCTCTTCAAGGTCCTTTCGGGTTCAGGGTCAGCTTCAACAAGAATGCCTTTGTCTCTGCTCCTGCTCATATGAAAGAGAAGAGAAGAAGAAAATGTGGAATCCTCTATGTCAAAGTATAGAGATTCCTTGAGGTGTCAGAGGAAAAGAGAAATAGAAAGAAGAAGGAGAAGAGGAATTCGAACTTTAGTTAGATAAGGTTCGAATTGTGCATTCAGAAGGAGTGGTACTCCATAAATAGAAGGATGTGGGAAGGAGGGAAGAGAATTTTCGAAAATTCATCTAAAAGATTTTGAAAACATTTTGAAAATTTGATTGATAATTTTCGAAAATTAAAAGTGAAAAAGAAATCAAGTGATTTTTGAAAAAGATTTTGAAACTAGAAATGAAAAAGATTTGATTGAAAACTATTTTGAAAAAGATGTGGTTAAAAAGATTTAATTGAAAAGTTATGGTTTTAAAAAGATGTGATTGAGAAGATATGATTTGAAAACAATTTTAAAAGATATGATTTGAAAACATTTTGAAAAGATATGACTTTAAAAATTTAATGACTTGCCTAACAAGAAAAGATATGATTCAAACATAAAACCTTTCTCAACAGAAAAGGCAACAATTTTTGAGATGTTCAATCAAATCATTAATTGTTAGTAAGTATCTTTTAAAAAGGAAAGAAATTGATTTTGAAAACATTTGATTGAAAAGATTTGATTTGAAAAAGATTTGATTTTGAAAAACTAAGAAAAAATTGATTTGAAAACAAAATCTTCCCCCTAGCACCATCCTGGTGTTAAACGCCCAGAATGGTATACATTCTGGCGTTTAACGCCCAAAATGCACCCTTTTTGGGCGTTAAACGCCCAACCAGGTACCCTGGCTGGCGTTTAAACGCCAGTCTGCCTTCTTCACTGGGCATTTTTGAATGCTCAGCTTTTTCTGTATAATTCCTCTGCAGTATGTTCTGAATCTTCAATTCTTTGTATCATTGACTTGAAAAGACACAAATTAAAAATATTTTTGGATTTTTAATAATCAAAATGCAAAATGAATCAATTAACCATGCATGCAAGACACCAAACTTAGCAGTTTGTATACTACTGACACTAACAACATGAAAATGCATATGAGACACACAAAATACTTCAAGTCAATAGAATTCAAAGATCAAAACAAAGAAATATATGCATGGATTCGAAAATTATAACAAAAACATGCATTTGACACCAAACTTAGGATGAGACACTGAACTTAAGCAAGAAACATCAAATATTTTTGGTCTTTTTGATTTTGTAATTTTTTTGTGTTTTTTCGAAAATTAAGTAGGAAAAGGTATCAAAATTCTTAATGAGAATTCCAGGAATCAGTGCAATGCTAGTCTAAGACTCCGGTCCAGGAATTAGACATGGCTTCACAGCCAGCCAAGCTTTCAAAGAAAGCTTCGGTCCAAACACTAGACATGGCCAGAGGCCAGCCAAGCCTTAGCAAACCACTGCTCCAAAAGCAAGATTGATAAGAAATCAACAAGTTCTTGTGGTGATAAGTTGAAACCTCGGTCCAATGAGATTAGACATGGCTTCTCAGCCAGCCAGATTTCAACAAATCATCATGAAACTCTAGAATTCATCTTCAAGAATTTCGAAAAAAAATAATACCTAATCTAAGCAACAAGATGAACCGTCAGTTGTCCAGCCTAAACAATCCCGGGCAATAACACCAAAAACTTGATGTTGTTGCCGGATCTTGGCACTGATGTTACCAAAAGCTTGCTCAAAACTTGAACAATCCCCGGCAACGGCGCCAAAAACTTGGTGCGCGAAATTGTGAACAATACTTTTTCACAACTCAAATAATCCCCGGTAATGGCTCCAAGAACTTGGTGGCTCAATACCATGGCATTACACAACTTCGCACAACTAACCAGCAAGTGCACTGGGTCGTCCAAGTAATAAACCTTACGTGAGTAAGGGTCGATCCCACGGAGATTGTTAGTATTGAAGCAAGCTATGGTCATCTTGTAAATCTTAGTCAGGCAAACTCAGATGTATATGGTGATGAACGAAAATAACATAAAAGATAAGGATAGTGATACTTATGTATATCATTGGTGTAAGAGCTTCAGACAAGTGTATGAAGATGCCTTCCCTTCCGTCTCTCTGCTTTCCTAATGCCTTCATCCAATCCTTTCTTACTCCTTTCCATGGCAAGCTCGTGTAAGGTTTCACTGTTGTCAGCAGCTACCTCCCATCCGCGCAGTGAAAGCTAATGCACACACTCTGTCACAGTGCTGCCAATCACCGGTTTGGTTCCCTCCCCTACCGGAATAGAATAACTCTTTTGCGTCTGTCACTAACGCCCAGTAGGTTACAGGTTTGAAGCACGTCACAGTCATTCAATCATTGAATCCTACTCAGAATACCACAGACAAGGTTTAGACCTTCTGGATTCTCTTGAATGCCGCCATCAGGTCCTGCCTATACCACGAAGATTCCGAAGAATCCAAGAGATATTCACTAAGCCTCAGATGCTTGTAGAACAAGAATGGTTGTCAGTCACCTTGTTCATGGGTGAGAATGGTGATGGGCGTCAATCATCACCTTCATCATGTTGAAGAACAAGTGATATCTTGGATAAAGAACAAGCGGAATTGAATGGAAGAACAATAGTAATTGCATTAATACTCGAGGTACAGCAGAGCTCCACACCTTAATCTATGGTGTGTAGAAACTCCACCGTTGAAAATACATAAGCATAAGGTCTGGGCATGGCCGAATGGCCAGCCTCCCAATGATCTAAGATAGCATAAAACTCAAAGATAGCTACCAAGATGTTCTAATACAATAGTAAAAGGTCCTACTTATAGAAAACTAGTACATAGATGAGTAAATGACATAAAAATCCACTTCCGGGCCCACTTGGTGTGTGCTTGGGCTGAGCAATGAAGAAATTTCGTGTAGAGACTCTCCTTGGAGTTAAACGCCAGCTTTAGTGCCAGTTTGGGCGTTTAACTCCCAATTAGGTGCCAGTTCCAGCGTTTAACGCTGGGATTTCTTGAGGTGACTTTGAACGCCGGTTTGGGCCATCAAATCTTGGGCAAAGTATGGACTATCATATATTGATGGAAAGCCCAGGATGTCTACTTTCCAACGCCGTTGAGAGCGCGCCAATTGGGCTTCTGTAGCTCCAGAAAATCCGCTTCGAGTGCAGGGAGGTCAGAATCCAACAGCATCTGCAGTCCTTTTTGGTCTCTGGATCAGATTCTTGCTCAGGTCCCTCAATTTCAGCCAGAAAATACCTGAAATCACAGAAAAACACACAAACTCATAGTAAAGTCCAGAAAAGTGAATTTTAACTAAAAACTAATAAAAATATACTAAAAACTAACTAGATCATATCAAAAACATACTAAAAACAATGCCAAAAAGTATACAAATCATCCGCTCATCACCTCCCAACAAGCGCTTCTTTAATGTCAGTAGCTTGATAGAGGGCTCTCATGGAGCCTTACAGATACTCAGAGCAATGTTGGAACCTCCCAACACCAAACTTAGAGTTTGAATGTGGGGGTTCAACACCAAACTTAGAGTTTGGTTGTGGCCTCCCAACACCAAACTTAGAGTTTGACTGTGGGGGCTCTGTTTGACTCTGATTTGAGAGAGGCTCTTCATGCTTCCTCTCCATGGTGACAGAGGGATATCCTTGAGCCTTAAACACAAAGGATTTTTCATTCACTTGAATGATCAGTTCACCTCCATCAACATCAATCACAGCCTTTGTTGTGGCTAGGAAGGGTCTGCCAAGGATGATGGATTCATCCATGCATTTCCCAGTCTCTAGGACTATGAAATCAGTAGGGATGTAATGGTCTTCAACTTTTACCAAAACATTCTCTACAAGTCCATGAGCTTGTTTTCTTGAGTTGTCTGCCATCTCTAGTGAGATTCTTGCAGCTTGTACCTCAAAGATCCCTAGCTTCTCCATTACAGAGAGAGGCATGAGGTTCACACTTGACCCTAAGTCACACAGAGCCTTCTTGAAGGTCATGGTGCATATGGTACAAGGTATTGAAAACTTCCTAGGATCTTGTCTCTTTTGAGGTAATTTCTGCCTAGACAAGTCATCCAGTTCTTTGGTGAGCAAAGGAGGTTCATCTTCCCAAGTCTCATTTCCAAATAACTTGTCATTTAGCTTCATGATTGCTCCAAGGTATTTAGCAACTTGCTCTTCAGTGACATACTCATCCTCTTCAGAGGAAGAATACTCATCAGAGCTCATGAAGGGCAGAAGTAAGTCCAATGGAATCTCTATGGTCTCATTTTGAGCCTCAGATTCCCATGGTTCCTCACTAGGGAACTCATTGGAGGTCAGTGCACGCCCATTGAGGTCTTCCTCAGTGGCGTTCACTTCCTCTCCCTCCCCTCCAGATTCGGCCATGGTTATGGCTTTGCACTCTCCTTTTGGATTTTCTTCTGTATTACTTGGGAGAGTACTAGGAGGGAGTTCAGTAACTTTCTTGCTCAGCTGTCCCACTTGTGCCTCCAAATTCCTAATGGAGGACCTTGTTTCAGTCATGAAACTTTGAGTGGTTTTGATTAGATCAGAGACCATGGTTGCTAAGTCAGAGGGGTTCTGCTTAGAATTCTCTGTCTGTTGCTGAGAAGATGATGGAAAAGGCTTGCCATTGCTAAACCTGTTTCTTCCACCATTGTTGTTGTTGAAACCTTGTTGAGGTTTCTCTTGATTCTTCCATGAGAAATTTGGATGATTTCTCCATGAAAAATTATAGGTGTTTCCATAGGGTTCTCCTAGGTAATTCACCTCTTCCATTGAAGGGTTTTCAGGATCATAAGCTTCTTCCTCAGATGAAGCATCCTTAGTACTGCCAGGTGCATTTTGCATTCCAGACAGACTTTGAGAAATCAAATTGACTTGTTGAGTCAATATCTTGTTCTGAGCCAAAATGGCATTCAGAGCATCAATCTCAAGAACTCCTTTCTTCTGACTTGTCCCATTATTCACAGGATTCCTTTCAGAAGTGTACATGAATTGGTTATTTGCAACCATCTCAATTAGTTCCTGAGCCTCTGTAGGCGTCTTCTTCAGATGAAGAGATCCTCCAGCAGAGCTATCCAAAGACATCTTGGATAGTTCAGAGAGACCATCCTAGAAAATACCTATGATGCTCCATTCAGAAAGCATGTCTAAGGGACATTTTCTGATTAATTGTTTGTATCTTTCCCAAGCTTCATAGAGGGATTCTCCATCCTTCTGTCTGAAGGTTTGGACTTCCACTCTAAGCTTACTCCATTTTTGAGGTGGAAAGAACTTTGCCAAGAAGGCATTGACTAGCTTTTCCCAAGAGTCCAGGCTATCTTTAGGTTGTGAGTCCAACCATATTCTAGCTCTGTCTCTTACAGCAAAAGGGAATAGCATCAGTCTGTAGACCTCAGGGTCAACCCCATTAGTCTTGACTGTGTCACAGATTTGCAAGAACTCAGCTAAAAACTGATGAGGATCTTCCATTGGAAGTCCATGGAACTTGCAATTCTGTTGCATTAGAGAAACTAATTGAGGCTTAAGCTCGAAGTTGTTTGCTCCAATGGCAGGGATAGAGATGCTTCTCCCATAGAAATTAGGAGTAGGTGCAGTAAAGTCACCCAGCACCTTTCTTGCATTGTTGGCATTGTTGTTGTTTTCGGCTGCCATGGGTTCTTCTTCTTTGAAGAATTCGGTCAGGTCCTCAACAGAGAGTTGTGCCTTAGCTTCTCTTAGCTTTCGCTTCAAGGTCCTTTCAGGTTCAGGGTCAGCTTCAACAAGAATGCCTTTGTCTTTGTTCCTGCTCATATGAAAGAGAAGAGAACAAGAAAATATGGAATCCTCTATGTCACAGTATAGAGATTCCTTGAGGTGTCAGAGGAAAAGAAAAATAGAAGAAAGAAGGTAGAAGAATTCGAACTTGATTAGATAGAGTTCGAATTGTGCATTTAGAAGGAGTAGTACTCCATAAATAAAAGGATGTGGGAGGAAGGGAAGAGAATTTTCGAAAATTAATTAAAAAGATGTCAAAAACATTTTGAAAAATTGATTGATAATTTTCGAAAATTCAAAGTGGAAAAGAAATCAAGTGATTTTTTAAAAAGATTTTGAAATTAGAAGTTAAAAAGATTTGATTGAAAACTTATTTTGAAAAAGATGTGATTAAAAAGATATGATTGAAAAGATTTGATTTGAAAACAATTTTAAAAGATATGTTTTGAAAAAAATTTTAAAAAAATTTGATTTTAAAAATTAATGACTTGCCTAACAAGAAAAGATATGATTCAAACATTAAACCTTTCTCAACAGAAAAGGTAACAAATTTGAGATGTTCAATCAAATCATTAATTGTTAGTAAGTATCTTTGAAAAAAAGAAAGAAATTGATTTTGAAAACATTTGATTGAAAAGATATGAATTGAAAAAGATTTGATTTTGAAAAACTTTGAAAACTTGAAAAAAAATTGATTTGAAAAACAAAATCTTCCCCCTTGTGCCATCCTGGCGTTAAACGCCCAGAATGGTATCCATTCTGGCGTTTAACGCCCAAAATGCACCCTTTTTGGGCGTTAAACGCCCGACCAGGTACCCTGGCTGGCGTTTAAACGCCAGTCTGTCCTTCTTCACTGGGCGTTTTGTACGCCCAGCTTTTTCTGTATAATTCCTCTGCAGTATGTTCTGAATCTTCAATTCTTTGTATTATTGACTTGAAAAGACACAAATTAAAAATATTTTTGGATTTTTAATAATCAAAATGCAACAAGAATCAAATAACAATGCATGCAAGACACCAAACTTAGCTGTTTGTATACTACTGACACTATATGAGACACATAAACACTCAAGTCAAAAGAATTCAAAGATCAGAGTAAGAAATCATCAAGAATTACTTGAAGATCCTTAAGACACATGAATGAATGTATGCAATTGATACCAAACTTAAGATGAGACACTAGACTCAAGCAAGAAACATCAAATATTTTTGGTTTTTATGATTTTGTGGATTTTTTTTTGTGATTTTCGAAAATTAAGTGGAAAAAGATATCAAAATTCTTAATGAGAATTCCAGGAATCAGTGCAATGCTAGTCTAAGACTCCGGTCCAGGAATTAGACATGGCTTCACAGCCAGCCAAGCTTTCAAAGAAAGCTTCGGTCCAAAACACTAGACATGGCCAAAGGCCAGCCAAGCCTTAGCAGATCACTGCTCCAAAAGCAAGATTGATAAAAAATCAACAAGCTTCTGTGATGATAAGTTGAAACCTCGGTCCAATGAGATTAGACATGGCTTCTCAGCCAGCCAGATTTCAACAAATCAACATGAAACTCTAGAATTCATCTTCAAGAATTTCGAAAAAAATAAATACCTAATCTAAGCAACAAGATGAACCGTCAGTTGTCCATACACAAACAATCCCCGGCAACGGCGCCAAAAACTTGGTGTACGAAATTGTGATCAATACTTTTTTAATACACGAAATAATCCCTAGTAATGGCTCCAAAAACTTGGTGCTCAATACCATGGCATAAACACAACTTCGCACAACTAACCAGCAAGTGCACTGGGTCGTCCAAGTAATAAACCTTACGCGAGTAAGGGTCGATCCCACGGAGATTGTTGCTATGAAGCAAGCTATGGTCACCTTGTAAATCTCAGTCAGGCAGACTCAAATGGGTATAGATGATGAATAAAGCATAAAGATAAAGATAGAGATACTTATGTATATCATTGGTGAGAGCTTCAGATAAGCGTATGAAGATGCCTTCCCTTCCGTCTCTCTGCTTTCCTACAGTCTTCATCCAATCCTTCTTACTCCTTTCCATGGCAAGCTCATGTAGGGTTTCACCGTTGTCAGTGGCTACCTCCCATCCTCTCAGTGAAAATGTTCCCATGCTCTGTCACAGCATATGGCTAATCAGCTGTCGGTTCTCGGTCAGGACGAAATAAAATCCATCGATCCTTTTGCGTCTGTCACTAACGCCCCGCCTGCTAGGAGTTTGAAGCACGTCACAGTCATTCAATCATTGAATCCTACTCAGAATACCACAGACAAGGTTAGACCTTCCGGATTCTCTTGAATGCCGCCATCAGTTCTCGCCTATACCACGAAGACTCTGATCTCACGGAATGGCTGGCTCGTTTGTCAGGCGAGCACTCGGTTGTCAGGCGATTAACCATGCATCGTGTATCAGGAATCCAAGAGATATTCACTAAGCCTCATATGCTTGTAGAACAAGAGTGGTTGTCAGTCACCTTGTTCATGAGTGAGAATGATGATGAGTGTCACGGATCATCACCTTCATCAAGTTGAAGAACAAGTGATATCTTGGACAAAGAACAAGCGGAATTGAATAGAAGAACAATAGTAATTGCATTAATACTCGAGGTACAGCAGAGCTCCACACCTTAATCTATGGTGTGTAGAAACTCCACCGTTGAAAATACATAAGAACAAGGTCTAGGCATGGCCGTGAGGCCAGCCTCCCAGTGATCTAAGATAGCATAAAACTCAAAGATAGCTACCCAGATGTCAAATACAATCGTAAAAGGTCCTACTTATAGAAAACTAGTAGCCTAAGGTGTACAAAGATGAGTAAATGACATAAAAATCCACTTCCGGGCCCACTTGGTGTGTGCTTGGGCTGAGCAATGAAGCATTTTCGTGTAGAGACTCCTCTTGGAGTTAAACGCCAGCTTTTATGCCAGTTTGGGCGTTTAACTCCCATTTAGGTGCCAGTTCCGGCGTTTAACGCTGGAATTTTTTGAGGTGACTTTGAACGCCGATTTGGGCCATCAAATCTTGGGCAAAGTATGGACTATCATATATTGCTGGAAAGCCCAGGATGTCTACTTTCCAACGCCGTTGAGAGCGCGCCAATTGGGCTTCTCTAGCTCCAGAAAATCCACTTCGAGTGCAGGGAGGTCAGAATCCAACAGCATCTGCAGTCCTTTTGAGTCTCTGGATCAGATTTTTGCTCAGATCCCTCAATTTCAGCCAGAAAATACCTGAAATCACAGAAAAGCACACAAACTCATAGTAAAGTCCAGAAAAGTGAATTTTAATTAAAAACTAATAAAAATATACTAGAAACTAACTAGATCACACTAAAAACATACTAAAAACAATGCCAAAAAGCGTACAAATTATCCGCTCATCAGGAGGGTGCGCAACCTCCAAGGAATATCATCGTTGGAGACTTGGAAGAGGTTTATCAAGAGATGGATTTGATCATGGATGAATGTCTCTCTACAATGGAATCCTCTCCCATTGGACATGAAGTTGAAATTATAAAATAGTGTGCACAACCTCCCGTACCCTTGGTGAGTGATAAACCCCATTTTGAGGGTTTATCTTGTGTTGATTTCAGGGGTTTTATCAATGATTCCACACACTTTCTATATGAAAATACAAGATTTTGTGTTCTTTTCCTAGTTTTGCCCCATGGATAAAAACATGCTTATTTTGCACTAAAATAGATACATTTCTAATCTTCTCTTGATGCCATTCGATACCGTGACATGTGTGTTAAGTGGTTTCAGAATATAGGGCATGGATGGACCGGAAGAGAGAAGGAGGACGGGTGCAAAGGAAGAGAGCATGAGAATTGAGTCTTGGAAATCTCAGCATGGACGCGTGCGCGCACTTGACGCGTCCGCGTGGATAGAGCAACTAGAAGTCGAAGCTGAGAGCCAAGCCGCGAGCTGACTTGTGTAGCGGCTAAGCCATGATCTTCATGGGCGCGCACGCGTACATCACGCCTCCGCGCACATGACAAGATGGTGGCGCGCGCGCGTACCTTGCGCTTGCACGCCGATGTTCGAACATGATTTTTTTTAAGAAGTCACGTGACTTAGGCGTGGAGGCAGTTGGGAATCCCACTTTGGGGAAATGCCTTGGCGGAAAAAGCTTAAGAAGACCAAAGGAGCAAGGGTTAAGGACTTTTAGTTCATTTTTCTAGATTTTAGATATTTTGGAAGGTTAGTTAGTTACATTCTTGGAGAAGGAGAGAGAGATTCCAAGCTTTCACTAGGGTTCATCTTCATCCAATTTCTGAATTTTCAATCACTTTTTGGTGAGATCCATTACAATTCTCACTTCACCTTGTTCATGTCATAGATTTTCTTCTCCAATTTCAAGTAGTAGTTGTAATTACTCAATTCTCATAGATCTAGAATTCAACTTTGTAATTTTGGATTTCATCAATACTTTGAGAATTTGATTTTCATTGTTGCTCTTTGATACTTGTTATTAGTTCCTTGTGTTGCAATACTTTTAACTCTACTTTTCTTCTCATTTTACTATGACTTTCTTTCTTGCTCATCATATGTTTGATAAAATGTCAACACTAGTTATGGAGTAGAAATTTCTCACTTGGCATAGGGTTGGGCCATTATAAGAAGTTGAATAGTTGTGTCAATTGTTGATATTGAAATTAGGGATTGCTAATTGACTTGGAGTGCATTAAAGCTAGATTCCCATGAGGTGAAGCTAGAACTTGTGACTCAAGTTGATTATCTTCATTTGACTTTCCTCTATACCTAGGGGATAACTAAATGAGGCAAGGCCTAATTATTGTCATCATTAAATGAACTATAAGGATAGAAATTCTAATGTCAACCCTAAGCCAAGTCTTTTAATGATTGATTGTTTGTTTCCTATTACTTTGCTAAAACCTTCAAAGAATCCCAACAAGGCTTTCTAATCAATAAGATGCACACTTTGGCAATTCCAAGGGAGGACGACTCGGGAGACTTGTACTCTCGGATATAGATTGTAGGATTGTTTGGTACAAAATTTAAGTGTCGATTAGACTATACTCACGATCATATTCATCTTTGAATTCTAATTCGGCATGCTAAATTTCGTTTATCAGTGAGCAACGAAAAAGAGAGTGAATTGGAGGAGAGCTACCAAGAGGGAAAAGTTGGCATGGTGTATATCGAAATTGAAGAATATGAAGAGGTTGATCAAGAGATGAATTTATTCATCAATGAATTTCTATCCAAAACTGACTCACCTCCCATTGGGCTAGATGAAGTTCTTGAAGACAACACCAAGCCAAGTGAAAAAGGGAAAAAGGTTGAAATTGAAGAAGCTTGTGAAGAGGTGGAAACAACTAAAGAAGAGTCTAAAGAAGTAGACCTTGCACTATCTAAGTGTGGGGAGGTCTCCCTCCCCAAGTCACCATCCAACACAACATTCAAGTGGGTAAAACTCTTATCACTAAGCCTTACTTTCTCACTTGAATATGGTTTAATTGAAAATGATGGTCAACTTAGAGCTCTTTGTGGAGTTAAGAGTAGGAAAGAGTTGTGTAGTGGTTGGAAACATCATCCTAAGCTCATGATGGTTGTAAGCTCAAAATTCAAGAGCAATAGTCGGTGTAAAACCAAATTGCATGGGTCTAGGAAGTTGTTTGGAAGCTTCTTTGAGAATTCTAAGGTCATGCCACCCACATGGACTAATAACGATCAACCTAAAGATGGGTGTAGAAACAAGATATGGGATCCCGGTATACATGAGGATCAACTTTGGGAGCCCCAAGCTTGTGAAGAACTCCATCAACACTGGGTGCAACAAATAAGAAGTCTTGGGGCACAATGGAGAACCAAGCATTGGTGGGAGTTCCAAGATGAGCACAAACACAAGCCACTTTGAGAGGAGCTCCCCATAAGTCCAACTTAAGGACAATAAACAAAAGTGCTAGGTGGGAGACACCCCACCATGGTAACATCTTTTCATTTTCTTTCTTTGTAAATATTGGTAGAATTAGTTTAATTTCTTGTTTTTATTGTTTTATTGAGTCTAGTTAGTAGTATAGTATGTTGAATAAGGTTTTAGGGTGTTTTGGTAGCTGTTTGGAGGATTGAAAGGCTTGGATTGGTGCAAGAACTTAAAAAAAAAATTTGAAAAAATAGAACACCATCCACGCGTGTGCGCACCTAACGCGTACGCGCACCTGAGCATTTTTTCGACCATCCACGCGGACGCGCACTGTACGCGTACGCGTCGATGCAAAAAAATTCGACCCCAGCCAGAAACCCGAGAGTTAGGCCTGCACTGTGCGAACATTGGGCCTAAGTCACAAGTCTATGCACGCGTGTGCGCACCTGGCGCGTACGCGCACATGATCTTAAATTCGCAATGCACGCGCACGCACACTGTGCGCGCGCGCGTCGATTGCACAATCTGCACCCCCGATACTTTTACCCGAGAGTTGTGCTGGACTTGGGCCGACACTATGCCTCCGGCCTAACTCGATGCACGCGTGCGCGCACCTGGCGCGTACACGTCCTTCAACCAATTTGCCCATTGACGCGTAAGCACACATGACGCGTACGCGTCGGTAAAAAAAAGAAGAGTTTTTTTTTCTCCCCTTCCATTTTCTTTTGCTTATCACATTCGCATACTTCTACTCTTCCCATTTTCATTTGTTTTTGTAGCATGTTTTCGTTTTTTTAAGTCATTTTAATAATGGTGTTGCATCTTCCTACTCAATTGTTGACGATTCCTTGCATTACTTTGGTGCCTCTTGACTTGTTTCATATTGTGGGGTGATATTTCTCTTCAAATCAATGCTCAATCTTTTATGCACTTGTGTTCTTTGTGCATTGATACGACCTTATATTGTCTTTCATGGCCCACTCTCTCTTGTTCGAACTTGTTGCTCATCATGCTCTTCATGCTTTGACCTTACTCTTGCATCAAGTATCATTGATATGCCATTAGCTTATATTGTTTTCTCTTTTACATGCTTTGCTACCATGTAGTAGAGAACCATACCTTTATTTGGCATTAGCCCCCGCCTATGTTCTATTTGCTTTGATATCTTTGTTATAGGCTTAACTTTCTTTCTTTTTCTTTCCTTTTAGGTTGGCTACCAAGAAGGGAGAAAGGAAAAGCTGTTAAATGGGGCAACAAACAAGTCATTCGCACAACCATTTGAGGAGCTCATCAATTGTAACAACCTGTCCACCCTGCTCTTCTTTGCATGCACCGAGGACGGTGCAATCTTCAAGTGTGGGGAGGTCGTCGACCGATCTCCGTGGGTAACAATTTCCTTGTCCAACACCAATTCTTAGTTTTCTTTGTTAGATTAGCTATTGCATTGCATGATAGGTTGCATGTTAGTTAGAATTTATACATATTTTTACCACTTCTTTCTTATTAGGACTACTTGGTTAGGGTGATGATTTCCTTTCCAAGAAACCGTTTTAGGGCAACCTACCAATTTGAAAAATTTTTGTTGAACTTGCTTGAAAGAATGTATTTTGGAACATGGTTTTCGAGCTAAGAACACAAGCTTGCGAGATTCGAGCCTAATGGTGTGGTTACATCTTATAACCACTTATTTTTCCTTCTTGTGTGCATTATTCTCTTCCTATGATTGTTGTTCCGAGGGTTACCTGAAACGTGTAGCTCGGTCGTCTGGCAAGACCCGAGGTGGGGGTTCCGTGGCCCGAGCTTGATGTACTGAGCGGCTGGGGGTTGTACCTGCAATGACACTCCGATGCTTAAGTTAGCATGGGTCCAAGCAGATATGTGTAGAATATAGAATGTGTTATACCTGGGTGCTTCCAGTGTATTTATAGTAGTTGGCTGTGGTCTTCCCTGGATAAGATATTCTTATCTTATCTTATCTTTTTGGGAGTTTTATCCCTATCTTTGTGGAACCGCCTCTTCTAGGCCTTTTCGGCCTTTAGGTTTTGGGCTGCGTTCCTTTTGATGGGCCTCTCTAGCCTTATTTGTCCGAGGTCCGACCTCAGGCGTGGGCTTTGGGACGAGGTCGGACTTTCTGTGATCTTGCCGAGTTTGGGGAGCTCGGTCAGGGTATGAACAGTGCCCCTGCCCGAGTTCGTCCTTTTTGAGAGGTCGAGCTCGGGCATAGTAGGTTTTTTCAAATTTCAAAAAATGGCCGTTTCTGCATTTATTGCATTTTACCGTTTCTCCTCGATTTCCGTTCGGGCTTTTGTGGAAGCATTATTTATTTGCCCCTTTCCTCCTTTTCTTCGTTTATTCTGTTCCTTTCTGCTTTTCTAAGTTTTCGCCATCTCTCCTTCGAGCACCGCTTCCTTCTTTCTCTTTGTTCTTCTCCTAAAAAATCTTTCTGTGCGTTTTTTCCGAGGTTTCCTCTGTGCCGCCGTTTCGTTCTCCTTGCTGTCGGAGCTCGTCGTTTTCTTTCTTTCCAGGTTTGTTCTCATCTCTTTTCTTTTGTGCGCATATGCTTCTGTTCTTTTGTGTGGCTCTTTGTCTGTTTCTTTTTCTCTATGCCTGGGTTGCCCCGAAAAAGAGGCGCCGCCATTGCATGGGGGGGCTCTTTTTGTTTTCTGGTATTTTGCTCCGGGTTGCTGTATTTTCTTCTAAAAGATCTTTGTTTCTTGCTTTGCTGAATGGGTTTTTGCTGTCTGCTTTTATGTGATTTTTGTTTGCTGTTGTATTCTTCTTTGTAGGCAAGATTTTTATGTCTCGAAAGGTACTTCAAGCGATGTCGACCAAGATTCCAAGTGGTCTTGGTTGGGTAGATCCTGTTCCTCTAAAAGTCCCTTCTGTAGTAGATTCTGAGTATTTAGCTAGGTTTCGTAGGCAATGTAGCATATGTGAAGATAGAGAGTCTGAGAGAGATTATGAACTAGTAGCCCCGGATTCCGAGGAGAGAGTGTGTTTCCCGCCCTTAGATAGCTCCGAGAAGCTCTTCTTTTATGCTTATGATTGCTTTTTCTCTAAGCTGAGTGTCCGACTTCCTTTTACCGACCTGGAGTCCGAGGTGTTGTGGTCTTGTAACCTTGCCCCTACGCAGCTCCATCCAAATTCTTGGGCATTTTTAAAGCTGTTCCAACTTTTGTGTCAGTTTTTGGGTGTCCCTCCTTCTATTTCTCTTTTTTCCTATTTGTTTGTGTTGACGAAGCCGGGGTCGGGTGGAGGGAAGGTGTCCTGGGTCTCTTTTAGGGCTAACCAGGGAAGAAAGTTTTGTACCCTGTACGATGAGTCCTTTCACGATTTTAAGAACTTTTATTTCAAGGTCCGGGCTACTGGGGACGTCCGACCTTTCTTTCTAGATGAGAGTGGGGAGCCTTCTTTTCCTCTTTGTTGGCAGGAGAATGTAGTGTCTGTTAAGTATACCTTTGAGAGTCTAGATGAGGTGGAGCAGGCTTTTGTGGGTGTGGTGAGCAGTTTATGGGGTCGGGCACCTCACTTGGACACGAAGAAAATGTTGGGAGATCCAAGCCTTCTCCGTTCCGAGTTAGGTAGTTCCCGACCTCTTCCGAAATTAGTATTTTGGTTTTGCTTGTTTTTGGTAGAATTTCTGTTGTGGTAATCCTTTTTCTTTATTTCTTGCAGAGATGTCTTCTCAGGCGGATTCCATGAAATTTCTTCGTCGGACGAAGAAGTCTGTGGCTGCTCGGAATATCGAGGCCGGGGAGGCTTCTGCCCGAGCTTCTCCGCAAAAAACTACCGTGGGTGTTCAGACTCGGTCGAAGACTATTCCGACTCCCCAGTTCCGAGCTATAAGTCAGGATCCTCCGACCTCTGGGCCTACTACTTCTTCTCCTCCTTTCTCGGGTCCTCCTCCCAAGAAGTAGAAGACCTCTCAAGAGCTTGCCGGCTTCAATGATAAGGACTTTGATGCTCTTGGTTGGATTGAGCAGCACATCCTCCCTCAGACCTTTATTTCTACTGATGATGTGTCTATGGAGCATCATTTTCAGTATATGGCGCGGAGCTGTGTCCGGATGGCTAGTCTTCATGCCGCTATTGCCCGGGAGTTCAAGAAATCCCCCATTGGTGCGACCAGCTCCCGACTTGAGAAGGCTCAGTCTGAGCTTGATAAGATTAGTCAACTGAAGGCTGCCAGGATTACTGAGCTGGAGGCCTCTTTGGAGAAAGAGAAAACCAAAGCTACCGCGGCTGTGGCGGCAGCGAAGACATCTGAGGAGATGGCGAAGGTGGCGATGGAGAATTATACTAAGCTGTATGCCGAGCTTGTGGAGACAAAGGAGAAGTTGTAATCTGCTCGGGATGATTTTTACGAGCTGGAAGGTCATGTGGCCAAGGGTATGGATGCCATGTTTGTGAATTTGAGGGATCAGGTCCGGGTTCTTGCTCCCGACCTGGATCTGAGCTTATTCAGTACGGATAACATTGTTGTGGAGGGAAAGATTGTTCCTGCTCCTACCGAGGATGAGGTCCCGGTGTCCGATCCCCAGGCTCCGGTGTCCGACCTCAAGGTTCCGGTTGTGGACCCGACTTCACCTTTGGCAGGGGATGGATCTGGCGTGGAGGTTTTAAACCGGGATGACGGTGTTGTTGATGCAGTCCCTGTTTCCATTTTTCCTCCGCAGCCTTCTGTTGACGTGGAGTCCGGAAAGGGCCTTGATCCTCTGTAATCTTTTATTTTTGGTTCTTTGCCCGACCTGTGGGCTCTTTTGTTTTTGGATGCTTTCTGTGAACACTTTGGATGCCTTTTCTGCTATTTAGCTACTTGTAGTAACTTTTTAGCTTATTTATGCGGTGCTTTGCGCTTTTGGCCTTTTGTTCCGCTTTTATGCTTTTTAGTTGTTTTTTGGATAACAACTTTTTAGCTAGCGCTGGAAACTTTTTGCCTTTATTCGCGTTTTGGCCTTTTGTTCCGCTTTTATGCTTTTTAGTTGTTTTTTGGATAACAACTTTTTAGCTAGCGCTGGAAACCTTTTGCCTTTGTTCGCGTTTTGACTTTTTGTTTCGCTTTTATGCTTTTTAGTTGTTTTTGGATAACAACTTTTTAGCAAGCGTTTTCGAAACTTCCTTTGATTTCGTTCTTTCGCTTGAACTTTTTAGTTGTTTTTGTAAAGCAACTTTTTAGTAAGCATTTTTCGAAATCTTGGTTCTCGCTGTTTCAAGGCTTCTTTCTTGGATCCGAGTTTTTTCTCGGACCTCGGGCGCTTAAGTACCTCCTCTTTGTCGGGTCCGACTTTGTCGTTTGGTCGGCCCTTTTTAAGTTATTTTTGTAATCTCTTTTTGGCTTTTTGAGCCTTTTCAGAGTTACTTTATAACTTCTCACATTAATTTGAACCTCGTCGCTTTATCTTTGCCGACCTTGTGTGGCCTTTTGGCAAATGATTTTTTGCGTTTTGTCGAGCGTAAATTAATGCGCCTTGGCGGGGTACTTTCTAGGATTTGTTTCATCATGAGGAAAATATAGAAAAAATTTGATTAGTATTAAAAAAGAAAGAATATTTACAGAGTGTTTACCCTTGACTAGGTCGGGTGTCTTACTTAACCGGGTGTCTCATTAAAAAACCCTTGTAGGGAAAAAGAGTACACCTCGGGTTAAGTTTTTCTAGCTGTAGTACCGTCTTAGATTACAGGCGTGCCAGGCCCTGGGCAGCTCATTGCCTTCTAGGTCGGATACTTTGTAATAGCCTGTTCCTAAGACTTCTGTTACCTTGTAGGGCCCTTTCCAATTTGCGGCTAGCTTTCCTTCTCCCGACTTTTGTGTTCCGATGTCATTTCGGATTAGAATTAGGTCGTGAATGGAGAAGCTTCGCTTTATTACTTTTTGGTTGTATCTGAGGGCCGTTCGCCGTTTTAAGGCTTCTTCTCGAATCCGAGCTCTTTCTCGGACCTCGGGGAGGAGGTCGAGTTCTTCCCTTTGTGCCTGCGGGTTATCTTTTTCGTTGTAGAAGATGGTTCTAGGTGACCCTTCCTCTATTTCAATAGGAATCATTGCCTCCATCCCATAAGCTAGTCGGAATGGCGATTCTCCCGTTGTAGAGTGTGGGGTTGTCCGATATGCCCATAGCACCTGGGGGAGCTCTTCGGCCCATGCCCCTTTGGCCTCTTGGAGTCTTCGTTTTAACCCGGCCAAGATGACTTTGTTTGCAGCTTCTGCTTGCCCATTGGCTTGTGGGTGTTCGACTGATGTGAATTGCTGTTTGATTTTTAGATCGGCCACCAATTTCTGGAAACTTGTGTCCGTGAATTGTGTTCCATTGTCTGTTGTGATGGAGTAGGGGACTCCGAACCTTGTGACAATGTTCTTGTATAGGAATTTGCGGCTTTTCTGAGCCGTAATGGTGGCTAAGGGTTCAGCTTCGATCCACTTTGTGAAGTAGTCGACCCCTACTATGAGGTATTTGACTTGCCCCGGTCCTTGTGGGAACGGGCCGAGTAGGTCGAGTCCCCATTTTGCGAAGGGCCATGGTGCAGTGATGCTGATAAGGTCTTCGGGTGGCGCCTTGTGAAAATTGGCGTGTTTTTGGCAGGGGGGGCATATTTTCACAAACTCTGTTGCGTCTCTTTGTAAGGTCGGCCAGTAGAACCCGGCCCTGACTACTTTTTTGGATAGTGCCCGGGCTCCGAGATGGTTCCCACACATGCCTTCGTGGACTTCTTCGAGGACGCCTTTTGTTTCTGAGGTCGGAACGCACCTAAGGAGGGGGTTTGAGAATCCTCTCTTGTATAATACGTCGTGAATTAGTGTATAATTCTGGGCGTCCCTTGTGAGCCTCTTAGCTTCTTTTCTTTCGGCGGGGAGAGTTCCCGACTTCAGGTAGTTGAGTATGGGGGTCATCCATCCTTGCTTTTGGCTGGATATATTTAGTGCTTCTTCCTCCCTTAGCACGGAGGGCGATTGTAAGGTTTCCTGGAGGAGACTTCTGTTGTTGCCTCCGGGCTTGGTGCTGGCGAGCTTTGAGAGGGCATCTGCCCGGGCGTTTTGTTCCCGGGGTATGTGCTGGATCTGTATTTCTGGAAAGTGGCGTAATTGTGCCTGTGTTTGGTCCAGGTATTTCTTCATAGTTGGGTCTTTGGCCTGGTAGTTTCCATTTACTTGTGATGTGACGACCTGGGAGTCACTGAAGATTGTGATTCTCTGGGCTCCGACCTCTTCGGCTAGCTTTAGACCTGCTAGCAGGGCCACGTATTCGGCCTGGTTGTTCGAAGCCTGGAACTCGAATTTTAGGGATAGTTCTATCCGCGTTCCTTGGTCGCTTTCAAGTATAACCCCGGCTCCGCTTCCTGTTTTGTTTGAGGACCCGTCGACATACAGGTTCCATGAGAGTGGGGTTCCAGGGGTCTCAGTGTATTCTGCGATGAAGTCGGCTAGATACTGGGATTTTATGGCAGTCCGGGCTTCATAGTGGAGGTCGAACTCGGACAGTTCCACCGCCCATTGTAGTATCCGTCCTGCCAGGTCTGTTTTTTGCAGGATGTGTCTCATGGGTTGGTTTGTCCGGACTTTGATGGTGTGGGCTTGAAAGTAGGGACGGAGCCTCCGAGCTGTGAACACTAGGGCGTAGGCGAATCTTTCTATCTTTTGATAGTTTAATTCGGCCCCTTGTAGTGCTTTGCTTACAAAGTATATGGGGTGTTGTCCTTGGTCATTTTCTCGTATTAACGCTGAAGCGACTGCTCGATTTCCAACCGAGAGGTATAGTACGAGTTCTTCCCCTTTTAGAGGTCGGGTTAGGACTGGTGGCTGCCCGAGGAATTCCTTGAATTCTTGAAAGGCTTTTTCGCACTCCGGGGTCCACGAGAAGGGTTTCCCTTTCTTTAGGAGTGAGTAGAGAGGTAGTGATTTTATTGCTGATCCTGCCAAGAATCTTGATAGGGCGGCCAGTCTTCCGTTCAGTTGTTGTACTTCTTTGACACACGTCGGGCTTTTCATATTGAGTATTGCTTGGCATTTGTCCGGGTTTGCTTCGATGCCCCTTTGAGTCAGCATGAAGCCTAGGAACTTTCCGGCTTCTGCGGCGAAGGTGCACTTCGCCGGGTTAAGTCTCATGTTGTGTTTTCTGAGGGTGCCGAAGACACTGGTGAGGTCGGTCAGCAAGTCTCTGTCTTCTTGTGTCTTTACCAGCATGTCGTCGACGTACACCTCCAGTTGTAGTCCGATGTGCTCTGAGAACACTTTGTTCATTAGCCTCTGGTAGGTTGCCCCTGCGTTCTTCAGCCCGAAGGGCATTACTACGTAGCAGTAGTTTGCCCTTGGGGTTATGAACGAGGTCTTTTCTTGGTCAGGTCCATACATCGGGATTTGGTTGTATCCCGAGTATGCGTCCATGAAGGAGAGATATCTATAGCCTGAGGCTGCGTCTACTAAGGCGTCGATGTTTGGTAGCGGATATGGATCTTTGGGGCAGGCTTTGTTGAGATCTGTGTAGTCGACGCACATCCTCCATTTTCCATTGGGCTGTTTTACCAGGACCACGTTTGCGAGCCATAGGGGGTATTTTACTTCCCTAATGAACCCTGCATCTAGTAGTGCTTGTATTTGTTCTTCTATTGCTTGCATGCGTTCGGGCCCGAGCTTCCTGCGTCTTTGTTGGACAGGTCGGGATCCCGGGTATACTGATAGCTTATGGCACATCAGGTCGGGGCTTATGCCTGGCATGTCGGAGGCTTTCCAGGCGAAGAGGTCGGAATTCTTCCTTAAGAGGTTTTTGAGTTCCTCTTTTAGGCCTGCCTCGAGGTTTGCCCCTATGTTTGTTATTTTTTCAGGTGTGCTCCCAATCTGGACTTTTACGGTTTCTCCCTCTGGTTGTGGCCGAAGATCTTCTCGGGCTTGAACTCGTCCGAGTTCTATCGTGTTGATCTCTTTCCCTTTTAGGTTTAGGCTTTCGTTGTAGCATCGCCGTGCTAGTTTTTGGTCGCCCTTTAGGGTAGCGATTCCTTTTGTGGTAGGGAACTTCATACAGAGGTGTGGGGTCGAGACTATAGCTGCCAGTCTGTTCAAGGTTGGTCGTCCGATGAGGGCATTGTATGCTGAAGTGACGTCGACTACGATGTAGTCGATGCTTAACGTTTTAGATTGCTCGCCTCTTCCAAAGGTAGTGTGTAGCGAGATGTATCCTAAGGGATGGATCGGGGTGTCCCCTAGCCCAAATAGGTCGGTGGGATAGGCTTTTAGCTCTTTTTCTTCAAGTCCGAGCTTGTCGAAGGCCGTTTTGAACAGGATATCTGCTGAGCTTCCCTGGTCAATCAGGGTTCGATGTAAGTTGGTGTTTGCTAGAATAATGGTGATCACCATTGGATCGTCGTGCCCGGGTATTATCCCTTGAGCATCTTCTCGGGTGAATGAGATAGTGGGTAACTCGGGCAGGGGACTGTCTTCTCGGACATGATAGACTTCTTTGAGGTGTCTTTTTCGCGAGGATCTGGACGTTCCTCCGCCTGCAAAACCTCCGTTTATCATGTGTACGTGCCTTTCAGGGGTTCGCGGGGTTTGTTCGGTCCGATCTTCGTTATCTCCCCTCCTTCTCTTCTTGGTCTCTTCTCCTTTTTCTGCTATGTACCTGTCGAGTTTTCCTTCTCTGGCTAGTTTTTCTATAACATTCTTTAGGTCGTGGCAGTCGTTGGTAGAATGTCCATAGAGCTTGTGATATTCACAGTATTCGGACCGATCTCTCCCCGCTCTCTTGTGTTTTAGAGGTCGGGGCGGTGGGATCTTTTCGGTGTGGCATACTTCTCTGTAGACGTCTACCAGGGAGACTCGGAGGGGGGTGTAGTTGTGGTACTTCCGCGGCTTGTCCGAGTTGGGTTCTTCTTTCTTCTTCTGTTCCCGATCTCGATCTCGGAGTGGGTAGGTTGATTCCCTCCTAGGAGGGTCTCTAAGCTGGGAGGTTTCCTCCATGTTGATGTATTTTTCTGCCCGCTCCTGCACCTCGTATAGGGAGGTCGGGTATCGTTTGGATAGGGATTGGCTAAACGGTCCCTCTTTTAGGCCGTTTGCCAGTCCCATGATGGCTGCTTCGGTGGGCAGGTGTTGTATGTCCAGGCAGGCTTTGTTGAATCGCTCCATGTATTCTCGGAGAGTTTCCTGGTTACCCTGTTTGATCCCGAGTAGACTGGGGGCATGTTTTGCCTTGTCCTTTTGAATAGAGAACCTTGTTAGGAATTTTTTGGTTAGGTCCTCGAAGCTGGAGATTGATCCTGGCGGCAGGTTGTCGAACCACTTCATGGCCGACTTGGTGAGAGTGGTAGGGAAGGCTTTACATCGAATTGCGTCGGAGGCGTCGACTAGGTACATTCTACTTCTGAAGTTGCTGAGGTGGTGACTTGGATCGGTGGTGCCGTCGTAGAGATCCATGTCGGGTGGTTTGAAGTTTCGTGGTACCTTCTCCTTCATGATCTCTTGCGTGAAGGGATCATGATTGCTTTCGGGGGTGGTGCCGCGTTCCGTCCGGTCCTTCAGGTTGGCCTCTATTTTCCGCAGTTTTTCTTCTAATTCTCTGCGCTTGCGAGCTTCCCTTCTCAGATCTTGTTCAGTTTCTTTCTGCTTCTTTATGTCCTCTTCGAGTTGTTTCAGCCGGTTTTGCTGTGCCCGCACTGCTTCTAGAATTTCCGAGCTCTTTTCTTTTTCGGGATTTTGTGGGTCTTTGTTTGGGAGTGATGTCTTTGGGCGATTCTGTTTGTTTCCTCCTGGAGTGCGCGGTGATAGAGGGCTGTCCGGTCGTTCTCCGGTGTCAACTTCCTCCTCTTGTTCTGATGTAGCGTGGTTGTTGTTGGGAGGGTCGTCCGCCATGGTAAAGGGATGACTTCCAGGTCCCCGGCAACGGCGCCAATGTTCCGAGGGTTACCTGAAACGTGTAGCTCGGTCGTCTGGCAAGACCCGAGGTGGGGGTTCCGTGGCCCGAGCTTGATGTACTGAGCGGCTGGAGGTTGTACCTGCAATGACACTCCGATGCTTAAGTTAGCATGGGTCCAAGCAGATATGTGTAGAATATAGAATGTGTTATACCTGGGTGCTTCCAGTGTATTTATAGTAGTTGGCTGTGGTCTTCCCTGGATAAGATATTCTTATCTTATCTTATCTTTTTGGGAGTTTTATCCCTATCTTTGTGGAACCGCCTCTTCTAGGCCTTTTCGGCCTTTAGGTTTTGGGCTGCGTTCCTTTTGATGGGCCTCTCTAGCCTTATTTGTCCGAGGTCCGACCTCAGGCGTGGGCTTTGGGACGAGGTCGGACTTTCTGTGATCTTGCCGAGTTTGGGGAGCTCGGTCAGGGTATGAACAATTGTAATCTTTGATTTGTTTGATTCTTTATGTCCATTATTTTGTGTATTCATGCAATTATATGATTGAGGCCATCATTTCATTAGCTCACTTACCCAAATGGCCTTACCGTTTATCTTCCTTTGTTAGCCAAATTTGAGCCTACGATTGACCCACTTTGTTCTTAATTTAGCACATTACAAGCCTTAAAGCAGAAAACAATAAAAGTCCTTATTTGGATCTTTGATTAGCTTAAGCTAGTGTATGTGAGTATCATTCAAGTGTGGGAACCTTGGGACATTGGGTGAATAAAAGGGTAGTTTTGTATTATTAATGTAAATATTGGGAATTTGGTACATACTCATGTATTGATCGAATGTAAAACCTTATGCATTGATGCTCTTGTATATAAAAAAAATGAGAAAAAGAAAAGAAAAAAAGAAAAAAAACAATATGGAAAAGAAAAAAAAATATATATATAGAAAAAGAAAGAAAATGAAGAAAAAAGAAAGAAATAAAAAAAGGGGACAAAATGGCCCAAAGTAAAGCTCAAATAAAAGTCAATGCATAAGTGTTGTGAAATGAAAAGGAATACATGAGTATGTGAAAAAGTGAGAAATGAGTAGTTAGGTTACAACTTAATTGTATAAGATGTCATAGGTTAGGTGGGAAAGTTTAAGTTAATCAAAGATTCAAATCCTAAGTCCACTTGACCAAATATGATCCTACCTTGACCCTAGCCCCATTACAACCTAAAGAAAAGACCTCATGATAATTGTATGCATGCATGAAATAATTGTTGATTGTTAGATGAAAAACAAATTTTGGAAAGCATGATTAGGGGAGAATTGAGAGAATCAACCCTATACACTTGAGCGACTAGAGTGCAAACACTTCCGGTGAGGGTTCGATGCTCAATTCTGTGATTCCCAGCTTTCATAAGCTTTCTTGTTGCAAGTCTATTTGAACTTCAATTTTTATATTTGAATTGGTAGGATTCATGAATCGTTATATGATCTTGACCCTACTTGTGCATGTATGACTTGGAGGATTGATTTATTTTTAACCAAGTAGGTAAAACCATTTTGCATCTAGTTGCATTCATGTAGATAGGATGCATATAGATAGGTTACATTGAATAAATGTTGATGCCCTTTGCTTTCTCTTGGCTTAAGCATGAGGACATGCTTGGTTTAAGTGTGGGGAGGTTGATAAACCCCATTTGTAGGGCTTATCTTATTCTTGATTTAGGGGATTTTATAACCTTTTACCCACATTTATGCAATGAAATAGCATGGTTTTGTATATTCTCCTTTAATTGTGCTTAAGAGTGAAAACATGCTTTTTAGGTCTTAAAATAAATAAATTTAATTCACCTTGATTCCATTAGATGCCTTGATATGTTTGTTAAGTGATTTAAGGTTTAGGAGGCAAAGATTGGATCAAAGGAATGAAGAAAGAAAGCATGAAAAGTTGGAGAACTCATGAAGAAATGAAAGAACCGGAAAGCGGTCAAGCCGACCTCTTCGCACTTAAATGACCATAACTTGAGCTACAGAGGTCCAAATGATGCGGTTCTAGTTGGGTTACAAAGCTAACATCTGGGACTTCGAAACGATATAAGATTTGCCATAGTTACATCGCGCATAGGGGCACACACGCGCACGGTACGCGGACGCACCGATGGTGGCACATGACCCACTTAATGCAACACGTGGCCAGCGATTTTAGAATCCTTGTGAGCCCAATCCAACTCATTTCTGATGCTATTTAAGCCAAGGATTGAAGGGGGAATCAACATACTTTTCATACTTTTTGACCACTAGTTATAGTTTAGCTTTAAGAAGTAGTTAGAATTAGTTTCTAGAGAGAGAAGCTCTCACTTCTCTCTAGGATTAGGATTAGGTTTAGTTCTTAGATCTAGATTTTAATTCATCTTCTTCTACTTCTATCTTCTCAATTCCTTATTGTTACATTCATTCTTCTTCCATTCTTTTGTTGTAATTTGCTTTATGTTGTTCTTGTGTTTTGTTATAGATCTACTTTTGTTCCTTCCTTTCTCTTTCAATTCAATTCAAGGTAAATCATAATAATTGTGTTTCTTTTGATTGTTGTTGATAATTCCTTTCAATAATTGTTGTTTGATTTTTTCTTGTTATTGATTTACTATGTTTTCCTTTTGTGCCTTTCAAGTGTTTGATGAAATGCTTGGTTGGATTTTAGAGTAGAGTTTTATGTTCTTGGCTTGGAAAGGTAACTTAGGAACTCTTGAGTTACTAATGTCCAAGTGATTGATGATTGAGATCCATTGACTCTAGTTCTCACTAATTGGATTAGTGGAGAGTTAGGACTTATGGACTAGGATTGATATAGCTCATTTGACTTTCCTTTACTACTAGTTAGAGGATGACTTAGTGAGATTAATCCTTGCCAATTCTCATATTGTGGTTAGTAATTAGGATAGAGATTTTTGACCACCAACCCTTGCCAAGACCTTTTTAGCCATTAGTTTACTTTTTAGCATTTAACTTCCATGTTTCTTACCAAAACCCCAAAAGTAACTCATAACCAATAACAAGACACTTTATTGTAAATCCTAGGGAGAACGACCCAAGGTTTAAATACTTCGGTTTATAGATTTTAGGGGTTTGTACTTGTGACAAACAAATTTTTGCATGAAAGGATTATTGTTGGTTTAGAGACTATACTTCAACGAGATTTCATTTGTGAAATTCTAAACCGTCAAAAAAACCGTTCATCAATCGACCCTTACTCGCATAAGGTTTTATTACTTGGACGACCTAGTGCACTTGCTGGTTAGTTATACCGGTGTTATGAAAAGTGTGAATCACAATTCTGTGCATCAAGTTTTTGGCGCCGTTGCCGGGGATTGTTCGAGTTTGGACAACTGACGGTTCATCTTGTTGCTTAGATTGGGTAATTTTATTTTATGTTTAAGCTTTTTATTTTTATTTTCGAAAAATACAAAAAAAATTTAATAAAATCATAAAAACCAAAAAATTTTTGCTTTTGTTGTTTGAGTCTAGTGTCAAATTTTAAGTTTGGTGTCTTGTATGTCTTTAATCTTTCTTAGATTTTCAAAAATTCATCATGTATTCTTTCTTGATCTTCAAGTTGTTCTTGATGATTTTCTTTGTTTGATATTATGATTTTCTTGTTTTGTGTTTTATGTTGTTTTTCATAAGCATTTTCGAATCCATAGTGTCTAAACATTCAAAATTTCTAAGTTTGGTGTCTTGCATGTCTTTTTTTCTTAAAAATTTTCAAAAATATGTTCTTGATATTCATCATGATCTTAAAAGTGTTCTTGGTGTTCATCTTGACATTCAAAGTGTTCTTGCATGCATTATTTATTTTGATCTTAAAATTTTATGTTTTGTTTCATTTTGTTATTTTTCTCTCTCTTTATTCAAAATTCAAAAGTCAAAAAATATCTTTTCCTTTCTCTTCTCATAATTTTTGAAATTTTGAGTTGACTTGGTTAAAAATTTTTAAAATTTAGTTGTTTCTTGTTAGTCAAGTCAAAATTTCAAATTCTCTAAAAAAAATTATATATCTTTTCAGTAAATAATATAGAGAAATGAAGGATCAGAACATAAAGCAGAGGAATCACAGAGAAAAAGAGCTCAATGGCGTTAAAACGCCAGTAAAGAGGAATTTTGGGCATTAAACGCCAGAATGGGAAGCATTCTTGGCGTTTAACACCAAAAATGGCAGCATTCTGGGCATTTAGAAATATGCCCAGAAAAGAAGGGTTCCTGGCGTTTAACGCCAGTGGTGCACGGAATTGTGATTCACACTTTTCACAACTCCGGTGCCACTAACCAGCAAGTGCAGTGGGTCATCCAAGTAATACTTTATGTGAGTAAGGGTCGATCCGACGGAGATTGTCAGCTTGAAGCAATCTATGGTTATCTTGTAAACCTTAGTCAGGATATTAATAGTGAAAGGAGTTTTGTTTGTAAAAAGTAAAAGAACATGAAATGAATAATACTTGTTATGCAGTAATGGAGAACATGTTGAGGTTTTGGAGATGCTTTGTCTTCTGAACCTCTGCTTTCCTATTGTTGTCTTCTTCACGCACGCAAGGTTCCTTCCATGGCAAGCTGTATATTGGTGGATCACCATTGTCAATGGCTACCATCCGTCCTCTCAGTGAAAATTGTCCAACTACGGGTTCCGTAGGGCTAATCATCTATCGGTTCTCACTCGTGTTGGAATAGGATCCATTAATCCTTTTGCACACTGTCACTGCGCCCAACATTTGTGAGTTTGAAGCTCGTCACAGTCACCCCTTCCTAGATCCTACTCGGAATACCACAAACAAGGTTTAGACTTTCCAGATCTCAAGAGTGCTACAAATTGATTCTAGCTTATACCACGAAGACTCTGGTTTCACGGATTTGAACACTCTGTTGTCAGGAGAGGCAATCAAACTCGTGAACCAGGAACCCAAGAGATACACACTCAATCCAAGGTAGAACGGAAGTGGTTTTCAGGCACGCGTTCATAAGTTGAGAATGGTGATGAGTGTCACGGATCATCACATTCATCATGTTGAAGTGCGAATGAATATCTTAGAATAGAAACAAGTGTGATTGAAAAAAAAATAGAAATAATTGCATTTATGCATCGAGACACAGCAGAGCTCCTCACCCCCAACCATAGGGTTTAAAGACTCATGCCGTAGAAGATACAAATTCAGATGTAAAATGTCATGAGGTGCAAAATAAATCTCTAAAAGTAGTTTTTATACTCAACTAGTAGTCTAGGTTTACAGAAAATGAGTAAACTAAGATAGATAGTGTAGAAATCCACTTCCGGGGCCCACTTGGTGTGTGTTTAGGCTGAGCATTGAAGCTTTCACGTGCATAGGCTATTTCTGGAGTTAAACGCCACCTTTGGTGCCAGTTTGGGCATTTAACTCCAACTTTTATGCCAGTTATGGCGTTTAACACCAGAAAAGGGTAAAACGCTGGTGTTTAAATGCCAGTTTGCGCTATCAAATCTCGGGAAAAGTATGGACTATTATACAATGCTGGAAAGCCCAAGATGTCTACTTTCCAACGCAATTGATAACTTGCCAATTTGACTTATGTAGCTCCAGAAAATTCATTTCGGCTGTAGGAGGGTCAGAATCCAACAGCATCTGCAGTCCTTTTTCATCCTCTGAATCAGATTTTTGCTCAGGTCCCTCAATTTCAGCCAGAAAATACCTGAAATCACAGAAAAACACACAAACTCATGGCAAAGTCCAGAAATGTGATTTTTGCTTAAAAACTAATAATAATATACTAAAAAGTAACCAAACCTATTAAAAGCTACCTAAAAACAATGCCAAAAAGCGTATAAATTATCCGCTCATTAGCCAGCCAGGGTATCTGGCTGGGCCTTAAACGCCCAATAAGGCAGTCAAGTGGGCGTTAAACGCTATAATTGATAGCATTCTGGGCGTTTAACGCCAGGATGACACAAGGGAGGTCATTTTGTTTCCAATTCGAATTTTTACAAATTTTCATGTTTTAATTCATAACTTTTTGCATCAAACATATTTTAAATGTTCATCTTTCAATTTTTTTATGTTTTTGAAAATTTTCAAACTAATTTTTTTTAAAATCTTTTTCTCAATTTTTTTTCATATTTTCGAAAATCCTTGCTAACAATTAATGTTTTGATTCAAAAATTTCAAGTTTGTTACTTTCTTGTTAAGAAAGGTTCAATTTTGAATTCTAGAATCATATCTTTTAGTTTCTTGTTAGTCAAGTCATCAACTCTAATTTTAAAAATCAAACCTTTTTAATTTCTTTTTCAACTCTTTTTCAAAATAAATTTCAATCATATCTTTTAAAATTCTAATTTCAAACTCTTTTTCTAACTTCTTATATTTTCAAAAATTTATTTTCAAATCTTTTTCAATTAGCTACTTGACTTATCTATTTTAATTTAAAAAAAACTTACTATTTTTTATCTTTTCAAAACCACCTAACTACTTTTTCACTTCTCATTTTCGAAAACAACTAACCACTTTTTCAAAAATCTTTTTAATTAACTAATTGTTTTAAATTCTAATTTTATTTTTTTTCTTTTAATTTTTTCGAAACTAACTTAATTAATTAAATAAAAATAAAAATATTTTTCTCCTCCATCTTTTTAAAATTCGAATACTCTCTCTCTCATCTCTTTCTATTTATTTTATTTAAGTACTAACACTTCTCATCTAATAATTCGAACCCTCTCTCTCTCTCTGTGTTCGAATTCTTCTTCTTCTCTCCCTACCTCATTTTCCTATTCTTCTTTTCTTCTGACACAATAAGAAGTCTCTATAGAAGATTCCACTACTCTCTTTGTTCTCTTCTTTTTCATATGAGCATGAACAAGGATAAGGACATTCTTGTTGAAGTTAATCCTGAACCTAAAAGGACTCTGAAGAGGAAGCTAAGAGAAGCTAAAGCACAACACTCCGAAGAGAACCTTACAAAAAATCTCGAAAAAGAAGCAGACATGGCAGCTGAACCCAACAACAATGCTAGAGATGCAAGAAAGATGCTTGGTGACTATACTGCACCAACTTCCAACTTCTATGGAAGAAGCATATCAATTCCGGCTATTGGAGCAAACAACTTTGAGCTTAAGCCTCAATTAGTTTCTATAATGCAGCAGAATTGCAAGTTTTATGGACTTCCATCGGAAGATCTTCATCAGTTCTTAGCTGAATTCTTACAGATCTGTGATACTATTAAGACCAATGGAGATGATCCCAAGGTTTACAGACTTATGCTTTTTCCTTTTGCTGTAAGAGACAGAGCCAGGATATGGTTGGACTCACAACCTAGAGAAAGCTTAAACTCTTGGGATAAGTTGGTCACTGCCTTCTTGGCTAAATTCTTTCCACCTCAAAAGCTGAGCAAGCTTAAAGTGGACATCCAAACCTTCAGACAGAAAGAAGGCGAGTCCCTCTATGAAGCTTGGGAAAGATACAAGCAATTGATCAGAAGATGTCCTTCTAACATGCTTTCAGAATGGAGCATCTTGGATATATTCTATGATGGTCTGTCTGAATTGTCCAAGATGTCATTGGACCACTCTTCTAGTGGATCTCTTCATCTAAAGAGAACCCCTGCTGAAGCTTAAGAACTCATTGAGGTGGTTGCAAATAATCAGCTCATGTACACTTCTGAAAAAAATCCTGTGAGTAATGAGATGACTCAGAAGAAATGAGTTTTTGAGATTGATACTCTGAATGCCATATTGGCTCAGAATAAAATATTGACTCAGCAAGTCAATATGATTTCTCAGAATCTGACTGAATTGCAAGCTACATCCGACAGTACTAAAGAAGCTTCCTCTGAAGGAGAAGCTTATGACCCTGAGAATCCTGCAATGGAAGAGGTGAATTACATGGGAGAATCCTATGGAAACAGCTATAATCCTTCATGGAGAAATCATCTAAATTTTTCGTGGAAGGATCAACAGAAGCCTCAACAATGCTTCAATAATAATAATAGTGTGAGAAATAGGTTTGGCAATAGCAATTCTTTTCCATCATCTTCTCAGCAACAGACAGAGAATTCTGAGCAGAGCTCCTCTGGTTTAGCAAACATAGTCTCTGATTTATCTAAGGCCACTCTTAGTTTTATGACTGAAACAAGGTCCTCCATAAGAAATTTGGAGGCACAAGTGGGTCAGCTGAGTAAAAGAATTATTGAAACTCCTCCTAGTACTCTCCCAAGCAATACATAAGAGAATCCAAAGAGAGAGTGCAAGGCCATCAATATAACCAAAATGGTCGAACTTATAGAGGAGGAAGAGGTAGTGATTTCTAGTGAGAAAGACGTTGCTGGCCATCCACTGACCACTAAGGGGTTCCCTAATGAGGAACCAATGGAATCTGAAGCTCATATAGAGACCATAGAGATTCCACTGAATTTCCTATTACCATTCAAGAGCTTTGATGAGTATTCTTCCTCTGAAGAAGATGAAGATATTGTTGAAGAGCAAGTTGCTTGATACCTAGGAGCAATCATTAAGCTGAATACCAAATTATTTGGTAATGAGACTTGGGAGGATGGATCTCTATTGCTCATCAGTTAACTGAATGCCTGGGTTCAGCAGACATTACCTCAGAAGAAACTGGATCTCGAAAAGTTCTTATTACCTTGTACCATAGGCACCATGATCTTTGAGAAAGCTCTATGTGACCTGGGGTCAGGTATAAACCTCATGCTACTCTCTGTAATGGAGAAACTAGAGATCTTTGAGGTATAAGCTGCAAGAATCTCACTAGAGATGGCAGACAAATCAATGAAATAGGCTTATGGACTTGTAGAGGATGTATTAGTGAATGTTTAAGCCCTCTACATCCCTGCTGACTTCATAATCCTAGACACTGGGAAGGATAAGGATGATTCCATCATCCTTGGAAGACCCTTCCTAGCCACAGCAAGGGCTGTGATTGATGTGGACAGAGGAGAGTTAGTCCTTCAATTGAATGAGGACTACCTTGTGTTTAAGGCTCAAGGATCTTCCTCTGTAAACATAGAGAAGAAGCATGAAAAGCTCCATCTAATTCTCTCTATACAGAGTCAAGCAGAACCCCCACACTCAAGTTTGGTATTGGGAGGCCACAATCATGCTCTGAGCATTTGTGAAGCTCTGTAAGAGCTTCCTGTCAAGCTATTGACATTAAAGAAGCGCTTATTGGGAGGCAACCTAATCTTATTTATCTATGTTAATTACTTTTTCATTTTATTTTTCATTGTTAGTTTATGTTTTCTTTAGGTTGATGATCATGTGGTGTCACAAAAACAGCTACAGAATTAAAGTGGAATCAAAAATAGCATAAAAAATAGCACACCCTGGAGGACATGCTTACTGGCATTTAAACGCCGGTAAGGATAGTAGAATGGGCGTTTAACGCCCAGTATGGCAGCATTTTGGGCGTTAAACGCCAGAATTGGCAGACAGACTGGCGTTTAATGCCAGAAAAGGGTGTCTAGTGTCTGGCTAGCGTTAAACGCCAGAATGGGCAGCAGAGCTGGCGTTAAACGCCAGAAATGGCACACAGAGGGCGTTTAAACACCAGAAAGGTGCAGGGACCATAATTCCTTGACAACTCAGGATTTGTGGACCTCACAGGATCCCCACCTACCTGATGAGCGGATAATTTATACGCTTTTTGGCATTGTTTTTAGTTAGTTTTTAGTAAGTTTAAGCTACTTTTAGGGATGTTTTCATTAGTTTTTATGTTAAATTCACATTTCTGGACTTTACTATGAGTTTGTGTGTTTTTCTGTGATTTCAGGTAAATTCTGGCTGAAATTGAGGGATTTGAGCAAAACTTTGAAAAAGGCTGACAAAAGGACTGCTGATGCTGTTGGAATCTGACCTCCCTGCACTCGAAATAGATTTTCTGGAGCTACAGAACTCCAAATGGCGCGCTCTCAACGGCGTTGGAAAGTAGACATCCAGGGCTTTCCAGCAATATATAATAGTCCATACTTTATTCGGAAATTGACGACGTAACTTGGCGTTGAACGCCAAGTTCATGCTGCTGTCTGGAGTTAAACGCCAGAAAAAAGTCATGATCCGAAGTTGAACGCCCAAAACACGTCATAACTTGGAGTTCAACTCCAAGAGAAGCCTCAGCTCGTGGATTGAACAAGCTCAGCCCAAACATACACTAAGTGGGCCCCGGAAGTGGATTTATGCATCAATTACTTACTCATGTAAACCCTAGGAGCTAGTTTATTATAAATAGAACATTTGACTATTGTATTAGATGTCTTTGATCATTCGGTCTTGTGACCACATGGGGGCTGGCCTCTCGGCCATGCCTGAACCTTTTACTTATGTATTTTCAACGGTGGAGTTTCTGCACACCATAGATTAAGGGTGTGGAGCTCTGCTGTACCTCAAGTATTAATGCAATTCTATTTTCTTTTATTCAATTCTATCGTATTCTTATTCCAAGATATTCATTTGTACCCAAGAACATGATGAATGTGATGATTATGTGACACTCATCATCATTCTCACCTATGAATACACGTGATTGACAACCACCTACGTTCTACATGCAACCGAGCTTGAATGTGTATCTCTTAGATTCCCCAACAGAATCTTCGTGGTATAAGCTAGATAGATGGCGGCATTCATGAGGATCCGGAAAGCCTCACCTTGTCTGTGGTATTCCGAGTAGGATCCTGGGAATCCGGAAAGTCTAACCTTGTCTGTGGTATTCCGAGTAGGATTCCGGTAATGAATGACTGTGACGTGCTTCAGACTTGCAAGTGCTGGGCGTGATGACAAACGCAAAAGAATCAAGGGATTCTATTCCAGTAGGCGCGGGAACCAACCAGTGATTAGCCGTGCTGTGACAGAGCGCGTGAGCGTAGTTTTCACTGCGAGGATGGGATGTAGCCTTCGGCCAGGTGATGCCTCTAGACGATTAGCCATGCGAGTGACAGCCGCAGAGGACCATTTTCCCGAGAGGATTAAAAGTAGCCATCGTCGAACGGTGAACCCCTATACACAGCTTGCCATGGAAAGGAATAAGAAGGATTGAGTTGAAGCAGTAGGAGAGCAGGCGTCCTTGAGTCATACAGTATCTCCATATGCTTATCTAAAATTCCCACCAATGAATCTGCATAAGTATTTCTATCCCTTTTTAATTCTTCTATTTTCTTATTTCTATTTTCGAAACCATAAACCAATTTAATCTGCCTGACTGAGATTTACAAGGTGACCATAGCTTGCTTCATACCAACAATCTCTGTGGGATCAACCCTTACTCGCGTAAGGTTTATTACTTGGACGACCCAGTACACTTGCTGGTTAGTTGAACGGAGTTGTGAAAACAACCGATGCCATAATAATGATTTCACACAAGTACAAAAGAACATGGATCACAATTTCGTCCACCACTACCCCAACTCGCTCTATCTCCTCTTCACACCTTTCCATAACACTCTTCCCCAAACATCATTCACCTATCAAATCCTACCCTCTTCCCCATAATCTCTCCATTACTCACATCCATCCACTATTTCCCGAAAACCCATTATAAAACCCCACCTACCTCACCATTCAAATTCAAAACACTTCCCTCCCAAACCCACCCATTCTCACACGGATCCCCTCCCTCTCTTACCCTATAAATACCCCTCTTTACCACCTTCAATTTCACACATCACAAACACTTCCTAACCCCCTTGGCCGAACCATTCACACACCTCCATCTCTTCCATTTCTTCTTCTTCTCCTCCTTTCCTTCTTCTTTTGCTCGAGGACGAGCAAACCTTTTAAGTTTGGTGTGGGAAAAAGCTCTACTTTTTATTTTTTCATAACCATTAATGGTACCTAAGGCAAGAGAAACCTCTAGAAAGAGGAAAGGGAAGGCAGTTGCTTCCACCTCCGAGTCATGGGAGATGGAGAGGTTCATCTCAAAGGTCCATCAAGACCACTTCTATGAAGTTGTGGCCAAGAAAAAGGTGATCCCCGAGGTCCCCTTCATGCTAAAAAAGAGTGAATATCCGGAAATCCGATGTGAGTTTCGGAGAAGAGGTTGGAAAGTTCTCACCAACCCCATCCAACAAGTCAGAATTTTAATGGTTCAAGAGTTCTATGCTAATGCATGGATCACTAAGAACCATGATCAAAGTATGAACCCGAACCCAAAGAATTGGCTCACAATCGTTTGGGGGAAATACTTGGATTTCAGTCCGGAAACCGTGAGGTTGGCATTCAACTTGCCAATGATGCAAGGAGATCCTCATCCTTTCACTAGAAGGGTCAACTTTGATCAAAGGTTAGACCAAGTGCTCATGGACATCTGTGTGGAAGGTGATGGGTGGAAATTAGATTTCCACACAAACTCACCGGCAAGTGTACCGGGTCGCATCAAGTAGTAAAACTCACTTAGAGTTAGGTCGATCCCACAGGGATTGATGGATCAAGCAACTTTAGTGAGTGATTAGTTTAGTCAAGCTAACATTTGTGAATTGAATGAAAAGTGACCAACAGAAGGTAAATTGCAGAAATTGTAAAATGCAGAAAGTAAATTGACTGAAATTTAAAGAGCAAGAAAAGTAAATTGCAGAAACTTAAATTGCAAGAAAGGTAAATGACTGAAACTTAAAGTGCAAGGAATTTAAATTGATGAATCTAAATTGCAAGGGAACTTAAATTGCATGAAGAATAAAAGGGTTTGGGTGCTGGAAATTAAAATAGAACTGAAAAATGTGAAATGCAGTAAACTAAAGAGCTCCTTGTGTGCATGTGGCCTCCTCTAGCGTTCCCTTAGTGAACGTCGCACTCCCTTAGTGAGCGCTATTCCTTGGGTGCTTGGTTCTCTCTTCGAGCCTTGGTTGCTACCATTTTGTGAGCACTATGCTTTGCTTTTCTTGCTGAGCGATGCCTGGAAACGTTCAAATGTTTGAACGTAGCGCTCAATTAATTGAATGCTGCCCTTGATAGATGAGCGCTCCGTTGGGATCTTCGAGCGCTATGCCTTGTTTTGCCTTTGTCGCGCTTTGCCTTGTTTTCTTGGTTCCAAGCTCAATAGTCACGATAAAGGTAAGAAAAGTGAACGTGGCGCTCATTGTTAATGAACGCTAGGCTTCTCTTTAAATTTTAATGTAGCGCTCCCTTGCTAATGAACGCTAGCGTTCATTCATGAATGGCTTTACTAATGCATTATATTACTTAGTAAAGTGCATTAACGTAAGCTTGATTGAATGCATTATATTACTTAGTAAAGTAATGCATTAATAATGAAATGCATGCTTTAATTGGATTTATTACTTAATGCCAATGCATTATCGTTAAAGCAATTTTGCTTTTGATAATGTATTTCATGCATTCTTCCATTGGCTTTAATTAATAATCCATTTATTTCATTCATTCATCATTAATGCATGCATACATGAGCATTAACGCATGATAATTCAAGATAACATGTTTATTAATTACTAATGCATGCATAAGCATTATGCATATGCCAAGGCTTCATGGTCATGGGCCATAAAGCGTGGCCTAAGGTTCTAAAGCATGCTCAATCTTCAAAGCATGTCCAAAATTTCTCTTTTCTTTTTTTAATTTATTTTGTGTTTTTTTTTGCTTCTTTTTCTTCTTATTTCCTACAAAGTTTATAAAATCAAAAGATCAAAGAAATATATCATTTAAGCACAAAAGAATGCAATATTTAAGCACTAACTATCAATTTCTTATATGAAATAGTATAGAAAAATATGACATGATGACATGTCATCACAACACCAAACTTAAACCTTGTTTGTCCCCAAGCAAGAAAAGAATCATGCAATATAGATTGACAATCCAAGGTGAGAAGAATAGCAAGTTAATGTTCATGGCAAGCTAGTTTTCTGTGCATGTTATAATCACAAAAGAAATGTAAACGATTGATGCTTCTATCTAGCTCATTTTATGAAATCTTTTCCTTATATTTCTTCCTTGAAACAAGCTTTTCATTTTCTTATTAGCTTCTCCTTTTGGGTGCTTTGCCCCATGAGTTGATAACAAAGCTATGACTTCTAAATGCTTTGTTTTCAAGTATTACCACTTGATACATAATCACCACAAGCATTTAATTAGAGGACTTCATTAAGCTCATTTGTTTCTTTTCTTGATTTTCTAATCATTGATGCTCAAAGCCTTGAGCTTTGAGGGAGTGCATTTGCACTTGAGCCTAGCCTTGACTTCTAAGTGTTTTGTTTTCAAGCTTTTTACTTGATACATAAACACCACAAGTACTTAACAATTGAATTGTCATTGGTACTCAGAGACTTCAGCTTTCTCATTCTTTCCCTTTTGCTTTTCTTGCCTTAATTGCATTTGCTTCTTCAAGGTTTCCATGATTTCAGAAAAATTTTACAAAATGTCCTAGATGAAAGCCTCAATTAAATAAAATCTAATGCAATTGAGCAACAATTAATCATACTAGCCTTCCAATACTTGTATGCACATGCTAAGTTCTTCTTTAATTCCTTGTTTGTTTATGATCACGATACTTTACTGCTTTGAACTTTACAAAACTCAAGTTGATGGTCATAGTGGCATAGAAACATGTTACAGATTAAAATTCAGGCTATGCTTATTCATACACACATGTAAACAGAGAAGACAAAGACAATCATGCAATTTAAAGAGTTGGAAACAAATGAGAGGAAAAGGAAATTTACAACCTTGTAATTCATCTTCTCTATTGTTGTTATTTTCTCTCATTCTTCCCCTTCCCCTACCAACTTCAGAGTGCTTGCTCATCCTCAAGCAACAATTAGAACAGTGGTGATGGGGCTAAGATGGATCATGAGTGTCTTACACAATGAAATGTTAGTAGTACATGTGTTTTAAACAAGCAAAATCAAAGATAACCATGAAGGCACGGAGAAACAGAGACTTTGTGATTGCAAAAATAAGAGGGTGTGCATGATACATTGCATAAAGAATGAGTGGCACACCAAACATAGTGTGACACTTTCACTTGGAGTTGATGCAAGTATCCAGTAAATATTGGAAGCAAATTCTTGTTGCATAGCAACACCAAACTTAGAATGCATTCACATGTCCATTTTATTTGAACTAAGACTAAATGAAACTGTTATATGTTAAATACAATCACCAAGCCAAGAATCTGTCATGAATAAGGATTTCTTGGTGATGTATTAACAAAAATAGTTAATAAAAGAAAGCATTAAAAACAAGGAAATGACTAAAACAAAGAGAAAACTAAAATTGTCTAACTAAAAGAAAGATAACACTGCAAAGGGCATTATGATTATGCAGACAAGTGGTGTTGCTGCATAAATTGCATAGAAAAATAAGTGGCACACCAAACTTAGAATCTTAGTGTGACACTTCCATGTAGAATTGATGCAATCATCCAAAGGGATTGAAAACAAATTGTTGCAGGGCAACACCAAACTTAGAAAGTAACCATATGCCAATTTATTAAAACTTAAACAAAGCAGATAGAGAAAATAAACAAAGCAAAGGAATGAAATGTTACCTAAGGTTGGGTTGCCTCCCAAGAAGTACTCTTTTAGTGTCATTAGCTTGACATGTTGTTCTTCACTTTTTTCCTCTTCTTCCAGTTTGTTAATGGCTTGATTGAGCTTGCTTGCTGGATTAGGGGTAGGATCGGTGCTCTTGTTAGTTGCCTTCATTTTTTAGATATCAAGACTTGGTGGTTGTGTGATTGTTGGAGTGATTTCTTCATTAAGAGCCTCTTGAATTAGTGGTTCCATGAGCCCTTCCTCTATGCACTTCTCTGCTTCACTTGAGTATGTTTTCTCTTGATTGACTTCCTCACTTTCTTGCTCTTCCACTTCCTCCTTGGCACTCAACATTTGACTTAATAGCACTTTCATGGAGGAGGTTTGTTGTTCTTCCCAAGATTTCTTCATCTTCTTTTCATATCTTTCAATCATAATTTTAAGTGTTGAGAGCTTTTGGTTCGGGTAAGTTTGTAGAGGTTGTGAGGTTTCATGTTCTCTTGTTATCTCAAGTGTAGTTTCAGGTTCAAATACCTCCACCACCTCATTCTTCATTGAAAGTTCACTTGATACAGTAGCCTCTTCATCTTGCTCTTCCACTTATTCCTTTTTACCCACCAATTGATCATCATCTTCCTTGCTTAGCAGTTTTGAGTGTTTTCTTATTTTCTCCAAGTGCTCATCCATTTTATTGCAGAGGGTTTCTTGTTCTTTCCAAGAGTCTATGGAAGTCTGTAGGTATTGTTCAAATGCTAGCTCAAGGAATGAAGGCTGAAAATGAGTTTCTGGATATATGGGCATTGTGGTGAAGTTATTTTAAGGGTTATGAAATGAATTTTGTGAATTGTAGAATGAATTTTTTGGTTGGTGAGATGAGTTATATGGATTTTGGAGGAAACTGTGTGTTGAGGCATATTCAAGTGATGAAGGATTTTCATATGAGAAACTAAAAGGTGAGGTTGGACAATTTTTCATGAATGAATTGAAGGTTTACTCAAATGATGATAGCTCTTGATTAATGGAGTATGACACGTTGAGTGATTTCTGATTTTGATCCTCCCAATCACAACTTGAAGAATTGTGGAACTCATCACAGTATGGATCATCTTGTTGCATTGGGGGACAATCTTGCAAGAATTTATTGAAAGTACACTCTAGTGAAGATGTCTCTTGTTGAACATGGTATGGATCACTAAGATCTCTTTGATTTTGACTTTCCCAGCCACAATATGAGTAGTTGTTAGACTCATCACAATCTAGATCATATTGTGTTTCTGGGAAGTGTTCATACTCTTTCAATCCTTGGTGATACTCCCAGCCACCATTAGAATAATGACTTGAATCATTTTGTGGTGGTGGGAAATATCCCATTTGATTCTCTTGCTCATCTAGTGGTTCTAAGACATATCTCCATGGATTGGAGTGCTCAGGATCTGTAATTTGTTGGTGATATTCCCAGCCATCATTAGAGATTGGTGATGGTGGGTAATATCCTATAAAATTTGTTTGATTACAAGATGAGTTGAATTCCATTTATATTTTGTAAAACACAACACCAGTGAAAATTGAAGTTCATGTCTCGTAGAGGAATTTTTTAGTGAGGCAATAACTCAAACACCATGGTGTCAACTTAAAACAGAAAACAAAAACAAAGAAAATGCTTAATCTAGACTTCTCTCCCACTTAATCATTCTTGATCTAAATCAATCCCCGGCAACGGCGCCAAAAACTTGATGAGGGAAAAACGATTCCGCACAAACTCACCGGCAAGTGAACCGGGTCGCATCAAGTAGTAATTACTCACAAGAGTGAGGTCAATCCCACAGAGATTGATAGATTGAGAAATTTTAGTTAGGTGATGAATTTAGTTAAGCAAATATTTGATAATTTGAGTGAATTTTGATTAACAGAAGCTAAATTACATGTAAATGAAAGGGATAGGGGAAATTGATAGAATCTAAAGTGCAGAAAGAGTAAATTGCATGAAACTTAGAGTGCAAGAAAGTAAATGAGCTAAAACTTAAATTGCAAGAAATGTAAATTACAAAAACTTAAAGTGCAATAAATGTAAATTACTAAATCTAAATTGCTGAGAAATGTAAATTGCTTGAAGAGTAAAAGGATTTAGGTATTGGAATTCAGAATTTAACAAGAAATTGCAAGTTAAAGAAGATCAAAGAGCTCTGAGATGAAGAAATTCAGCTCAGTAGCCAACAAAATTGTAAAATCTCTTGAAGAATAAAAAAAATAGCAAGAAAACTTGAATCACTTATGAAATCCTAAGGAGGAGTTAAAGATCGAAGAAGAGAAATGAGATTAGACAGCAGATCTAGATCTCAATTGCTCTCTTGATCAAACAGAAAAGTATTTGCAAAAGAAGAAAATGAAAACAAAAAACTAAACTCAAATCCAATTCTTAGAACAATTGAGAAGAAGAGTGAAAGATAATTCCCAGATTTAGAATCAATGGAACTCTTCAATTTCAATTTAAAATCCAAGAACAGACAGTAGAAGTTGCAGAAGAAAAGAAAATGAAAATAGAAAGGTAAATCCAATTCCCAAATCCCAAATTCAAAGAAAAATGAAAATTAAAAGTGAAAACTAAAAAAAAAATGAGCTAAAGGTCCTTTACAAATTGAATTAACTCCTATTTATACACTTTCTATTTTTGATTTTCAGAAATTGGAGTGGGCTTTTCAAATTGGTGAAGAAGTGGATCCAAGATGACATTTGATTGAAAATGGACCAAGGGTGCTAGCTCCAGTGGAGCACTCCGTTTGGTTAGTGAACTGAGCACTCACTAGCTCCTTTTGTTTCTCCTTCGAGCCTTGGTCATTGCCTCTCTCTGTGCTAATTTCCTCTTTTCCCATAGCGCTCAGTTAAGTGTGTGAACGTAGCACTCTTGCTTCCCTTGTACGAGCTTTGCTTTTCTTCAGGAGGTGATGTGTTGAAAACGATCCAACAAAAAACTCACCGGCAAGTGTACCAGGTCGCATCAAGTAGTAATTACTCACATGAGTGAGGTCAATCCCACAGGGATTGAAGGATTGAGCAATTTTAGTTAGGTGGTTGATTTAGTCAAGCAAACAAGTGTTAATTTGAGTGAATTGTGACCAACAGAAGCTAAATTACATGAAACTAAAAGGGAGAGAAAGAATTGACAGTAAACTAAAGAGCAGAAGAAGTAAAATAGCTGAATCTTAAATTGCAGGTAATATAAATGGCTGAAGCTTAGAGTGCAAGAAATGTAAATTGCCTGAATAATAAAGGGGTGTGGGTTGCTGGGATCAGAATTTAACAAAGGAAAGTAAAGAAGATGAATTAAGTGCAGTAGATTTAAACAGAATTGGAAAATTGCAGTGAAGAGCAAAACAGAAAGTAAATTAAACTCAATTGCAAGAGCTATGAAAGAAATTCAAGAGCTCAGAGGCTCAATGAGACTAGAAAACAAGTCTAGATCTCAATTCCTTCTTTGATCTAAAAGAGAACAGTTTGAAGAAGAAAAGAAAATAAAAGCAGTAAAGGAAACTCAGATTCAATTCCTGGAACAATTGAGAAGAGAGGTAAAGATGATTCTCAAACTTTGAATCAATGAAGCTCTTCAATCTTAATTCAAATTCCAAAACAAAAAGCAAAAGTAGCAGAAGAAATGAAAATGAAAATAGAAAGCTAAATCCAATTCCCAAATCTTAGAATTATGCAGAAGAAAACAAAGATGAATTCTAGATCAATGATAGAAACAGAATTCCTTCAATCTCAATCCAAAATTCATAAATAGAAAGTAAGAAATGCAGAAGTAAGAACAAGGAGAACTCAGCTCTCAATCCCAATTCAAAGCTAAAATGTAAAAGTGAGCTCAAAATAAAACTCAAAATAAAAGGAGGTTCAAAAGTCAATAGTAAAAGAAAAAAGTCCTCTCTAAATCAAACTAAGTCCTATTTATACACTTTCTATATTTGATCTTCAAAATTTGGAGAGGGCCTCTCAATTTGGTGAATAATTGGATCCAAAGTGGCAATTGAATTAAAATTGAACTCATGGTGCACCTCCAGGGAACCGCTCGGTTAATTGAACCAACTGAGCGCTCAATTTCTTCTTGTTTTGGGCTCATGTCAAGCTCCAGGGAAGTGTTCAGTTAATTAATCTAACTGAGCGCTCCACCTTGCTTTTGGCCCTCCAATTTGTTGCGTGCCAAAGCCCTCCTTGAGCCAAGCATCAATGTAGCACTTAGTGAATGCACTTAACCGAGCGCTTAGTGAATGCACTTAACCGAGCGCTCCTTTGCTTGCAAATGAGGTTCCCAACTTAAAGCCTTGGCCTTCCCATTTCATGCCCATTCCTTGAAGAGTGTAGCATTCAGTTAACAAAGGAAACTGAGCTCCTTGTGTGCCTTGAGAGGGTCTCCACTTTCGAGCCTTGAGGGAAGCAATTCAGCGCCCAATTTGTTGCACAAGGTGGTAATGTATAGCGCTCAGTGATTGGAGTGAACTGAGCGCTCCTTTGTTGTGGAATGAGGCTCACTTTCGAGCCTTGGTGGAAGCATTTGGGTGCCCATTTTCCTTTGAAGAGTGGCGCACGGTGAAATAAGTTAACCTAGTGCTCTTTTGCTTCATTCCTTGTGTCTCCAGATTCGAATCCCGGCTCCCCCCTTTTGGCCATTTTTCCTTTGCCCAAGCGCTCACCTTGTTTCCTCAGGTTCTTGGTTTGAAACTTGGTTGCTTCACTCCTTAGTATTGCGCCTTGATTTTCTTTTGGTTGAGGCACGATAAAGGTAACAAAGTTAACTGAGCGCTACATGTTTTCTTGGCTTCCTTGGGATCTCAGTTAAGTGAGTTCACTTAACACTATGCCCCTTGCTTCCTTGGTCATGCTGCTCATGGCCTTGCCTTGGTGCTTCCACTAGCGCTCAGTTAAGTAATTGAACTGAGCGCCCCTGCCTTCTTTGTGCGTGACGTTTTTGTGCATTGGGTCATGCTTTCCAAAGCGTGGCCTAAGGTCCAAAGCGTGCTTTAACTTCAAAAGCGTGCCCAAAATCCTTTTTTCCATCATTTCTTCACCTACAAGTAATCAAATCAACCAATCAAAGCACCACCAAATTCACAAGGTTTATAAATTATTCAAAAACCAATTAATTCTAGCTTAAACCTCATGATTTTGTGTCAAATAAAGGATGGTTGATTGATTCAACATAACCATGCAAATCCACTCCAAATCACTTACTTACAATACAAGAAAGTGCATAAAACCTAATGATACACGTGAAAATTGCTTGAAAAGCTAGCATAAGATGAATGGTCATCACAACACCAAACTTAAACCTTGCTTGTCCCCAAGCAAGCCCTAAACATAAGAGAAAATGAAATGACACAGAGAAGTATGCATGTCCTTATTTAGCAGATAATTGAACTTGGTTCATGGGGTTTTATGAAGACAATGGTAGCTCATTTATTACTTGCTGACAGATAAGAAATGATTCTTCAAAGGTTCACTAGAGTTGTTGCTATAATGCCTTACTTTTGCTTGATCCTTGTGAGATTTTTCTTTTTTTACTTTGCTTAGGAAGCTTATTTATTGATGAAAGCTTGGTGGCAAATGCTGCAGCAGGCTTTGGCTTAGTTTTGCTCAACATTTATTCACCACAGACACATGGCTCACATTTTCTTCCTAAGAGCATCGATGCCCAGCATCTCTTTGGATCACTAAGTGTTTTATAGCTAGGTTGCTCTTGATAGTGGACTTTTAGTTAGCAATCCCAGATCAGTTGATCCAAGAGGCCAAGTTTTGAAATACTCCTCAGAACCTACTTATCCAAGCATATCCTAGTACAAAAACACCACAGGCATATGTCCTAGGGTCCAAGCTATTGGTGTCTAGCCTTATTGTTTGTTTCTTTGACAATTTTTGGCTTTTCTCTTTCTTTCTTTTTTTCTTCTTATTTTGCTTCATTCTCAAGGGAATCTCATTAATTGACAGATTTTATAGCAGCAAACTAACTTACACTTTAAAGAATCATGTTATTATGCAGCTTTTTGTTTTATGAGCTAACAATTGAATCAAACAAGTACCACCACTGACTCTTCATTCCAACTTCTACAACATTGGACACTCACTTTCTATTTCAAATATTTTTCTTTTATTTATGCAGAAGGGAAAACAACACAATATTCAAGTTAATGATGAATAACAATTATAATGCAATTCACTTGTAAGGAAGCTACTCAGAATATTAAAGTGCATAACATAAAGTAATTGGAGTCATCTCATGTTGCAGGGATGTATCTTCCTTATCAAATTGAAAATCATGAAAGAAACTCCACCACCTTCTATTTATTGTGCTCCTTTCTTTTGCTTGATTCTCCCTTCTTCTTCTTCTTGGTGTAATCTTGAGGCTCTTCAACAGGGCACCTCCTATCCCATATAGGGTCTATCATACTTGCTGAATGTGTCTTATTTTTTGCTCTTTGCCAGTCTACTAAATCTTGGCATTGCTCAAATGGCTTGATCTGTGGGTTTAATGCTGGTATCCTGTGAGTCAAATAATCCAATTTTGCTTGGGTGCTTTCATCATACTCTATTATTTGATAGTGCCTATGTTCTCCAATGGTATGATGTATATTCTTCCATTGGTATAGATTTTGAGTATACTCCCTATATTTGGATTGCCGCAGGGACAATCCATTATATGACTCTCAAAAATCTACTGCTTGTTCCTTCTGCCCCTCAAGAATCATTGTCTAAAATTCTTGTTGTTGAATCATCATTTGTTGCTGCCAGTTCTCTTGTCGCTCCTCCATGTGGCGCTGCCATCTCTCTCTTTCCTCTCTATCCTTCAAATATTGCTCATGTTGCCTCAGATACTGTTCTTGCTGTTGCTCCTGTGCCTTCATGAATTGTTGAGACATTTCCTCAATTGTTCTCTGCTTTTGACTCAAATCTAGTGCACTAGAAGCTTGCTCTTCTTCCACTTGTGGTCTTCTTCTTTTACTTTGAGTTCTTCTTTCCTCTTGATTGTCGTCTTCAGTAGCACCTTCCATGCTTCTCTTTGTGATTCCTCTTCCTCCTTTTACCTTCTTTATGTCTTCATCTTTAAAGAGCACCCCAGCCCTATTGCACAGCCTTAGAATAGTGCTTGGGTGTCCAAGCCTACCCGATTTGCTTGTGTCTTCAGCCATCCCCTGAATACTGTCTGCTATGAGTTGTGAGAGGTTGATTTCTCATCCATGTAAGATGCAGTATGTCAAGAGGGCTCGCTTGATTATGACCTCTGAGGTGTTTGCAGTAGGGAGTATTGATCTCCTTACTATCTCATACTACCCTCTGGCCTCAGGTGTGAGATCTAATCTTTTCAAGTGGCTTGGAGCTCCCTCTGAGTCCCTTTTCCAATCTCTGCCTTCAAGACATAACCCATGCAATAATTCATCAGGGTCATTCTCACCCTGGAATCTGTCCTCAAAGCTAAGCTCTGCATAAGTTATGGTTCTCAATTGTAGGACCTTCATAACTGATGATGGACTAAAATCCACCTCAACACCTCTGACATAACTCTTATACGGGAGGCTGTCCTTGCTCTCTTTCACAGCATTCGCGTAGAATTCCCTTATCATGACTGCACTGATGTCAGTGAAGGGATTACATAGAAGTTCCCGCCTCCTTTCCTTAGTAATTTGCCTCATGATGGGATACTCTCCCTCCTTCAGTCTGAAGCCCATCTCATGAATGACATGTTTTGATTTCATGAGTCTATGATACCTTGCTTCATGAAATTGAGATTTAAATTTCTTTGTATCATAGGTTGGAGGTTCGGCCACCATTGGTTCATTTCTTTTTCTTCTTCTAGAACTTGAAGAAGCCATGAATTGGGAGAGAGAAGAAAAGAAAGGTGGACTGTGTTTGGGCTACGATTTAGCTACGGAAGGAACAGAGTGGAAAAGAAAATGTTGTTGTTGAGTAAGGAAGGATGCTAAACGTGTTTTTAGCTAGGTGAAGAATGAAAACAAGGCTTTTAAGTGAGGGAAGCTTGTATGAGGGATGTGTAAGCTGGGAAGTGTCATCACTATTTATAGGCAAGGCATCAAGTCCTTGAACAAAATCATAATTGAAGAGGACATTTCGATTAAGCCTATGGAGGGTGAAGATTGAGCAAAACATTGTAGAAAACTCATGAGATGAATGGCTTGTATGCATAGTTGAAGGTTGACAAGGATTCCTTCCCCATTGGATGCATGAGGTTCGGCCTCCAAGGGTGCAAAACATGCAGATTTTGTTTTCCATGGGTGCACGCTTCTCTAAGCACATGTGACCCTCCTCCCTTGGCTTGTCACAGCCGTGCCTTCCTTCCCCTTTTGTCCTCTTCTCAATCCTCTTTTTTCCTATTTAATTAAATTAAAGCAATAGTGAGCCTTAATATTTAAAAGTGGCACGATGGTGTGGTGATAAGCATTTAAACAATTTAACATGTTCCTCATTCATAAATAACCAATTGTACTCCTTAGATAGTGAACCAAAATTTGGTGAACACCAAACTTGTCCCTTGCTAAGGGATTAAGGTAAAATGCAAATAATCCATTACAACTGGTGCATTCATCATAAGGAACATTTTATTTTCTACCATAAACTACCAAAATGAAACAATGTATGATCCATCTTCTCATAAATTTGATCTTATGAACAAAAATGATTTTTCTAGAATTCAATGTATATGCAGACACCAAACTTAATGTTTGGCTATATTCTCCAACAAAATGAATGAGCATATAGTCTAAGAAATCTAGAAAAGCTATTTTGGAGTGCCTTAAGGCACACCAAACTTAGAAATCTAGCATATGCTTAAAGATCATGTATGCAAGTATCAACTATATTCATGAGAACTCAAATTCATGTTAGAAGGATCATTGGTTATTGGAATTAGAATCAAAACAAAAATCTTAAATCATGGGTTGCCTCCTATGTAGCGCTCTTTTATTGTCACTAGCTTGACATTGGGTTAGGGTGGTTGATGACTATAGTGTCTGTTCATACCCTGGGTCGAGCTACCCGACTTGGGATAATTGGCAACAAAGCGACCGACCTTTTCAGGTCAGATTATCCGACCTCTTCCCAAAGAGCTCGGCCAAATCGACAGGAAAGCCCAGTAAATGGCCCAGATAGAGGAACACGACCCAAATCCTAAGGCAACCCAAGCCTGCAGAGATAAGGGCGGTTCCCTTGGAGATAAGGATGACATCAGTCAAAGATAGGATAAGATAAGATAGCTAACTTATCTTATCTAAGAAGGTCGCTCCACACCATTATAAATACACTGGAGCACCCAGGTATAACTCATACTCTGATTCTACATAAAAACCTGCTTAATACCCATGCTAACTTAAGCATCGGAGTCCCTTGCAGGTACCCCCCACCCTTCGGTGGCAGAGGATCAGCAGCACGATCAGTCCAACAAGTTGGACGTACCAGCTCCGGCTGCCATCCACCTGCCGGACACCCCGGCTAAAACCAGTACGAAAAGATCTCGTCCGAGATCGACCTCCAGTTTCAGGTAACCCTCGGAACATTGGCGCCGTTGCCAGGGAACCTGGAAGTCATCCCATCACCATGGCGGACGACCATGACAACAACCACGATTCAGGTCTGGAAGATAGAACACCGCACAAGAACGCAGATGTCACGCTACAAGATACCCCAGAAACCAACAAGGACAAAGATTCACCAAATTCCGGGGCAATAGAAGCGCTCCTAGATCGCCTAAAGCAACTTGAAAAAGAAACCCAACAATAACGAGAAATCGGAAAAGATCTACAAAGAGAGGTGTGGTGACGTCGAGAATTGGAAGAAAAACTACAGCAATTGGAAGCAGATCTTAAATTAAAAGCCCCCCGGGCCAATCCTGAAGAAAATTCGCACAAAGAGCAAGACTTGTTCACCAGGGAAATCATGAAAACCAAAATTCGAAAAGACTTCAAACTCCCGGATATGACTCTGTATGATGGCACCACGGACCCCAACCACCACCTCAGCAACTTCAGAAGCAGAATGTACCTTACCGATGCCCCAGATGCTGTTCGCTGTAAAGCCTTTCTAACAACTCTCACACAGACAGCAATCCGATAGTTTGACAACCTACCCCCAAAGTCCATCTCAAGCTTTGACGACCTAGCTAAAAAATTCCTAGTCAGATTCTCCATTCAGAAAGATAAGGCCAAGCACACCCCCAGCTTACTAGGGATAAAACAAGGAGATTGGGAGAGCCTCCGAAACTACATGGAAAGATTCAACAAAATGTGCATGGACATACAAAGTTTACCAACAGAAGCCGCCATCATGGGACTCATCAACGGCCTACGAGAGGGACCTTTTAGCCAGTCTATATCAAAAAAGTACCCGACCTCCTTAGACGAAGTACAGGAACGAGCAAAAAATATATCAACATGGAAGAAAACGCTCGGTTAGGAGAGACCTCAAAATCGGGGACCTCCTACCGAGACAAAGACAAGGAATCCAAGAGAAAAGAAGATCGACAAGGGGAGAAAATAAAAAAATACCATAATTACACTCCTCTCAGAGCATCCCTGGTCGAGATATACAAAGAGGTCTGCCATACAGAAAAAATCCCCCTAGCACGGCCACTCAAAGGCAAAAAGGGAGGAGGAAACTGGAAGGAATATTGTGAATACCATCGAGTCCGTGGATACTCCACAAACGAATGCTTCGACTTAAAAAATATCATAGAAAAAATGGTGAGAGAAGGAAAATTAGATCGATTTCTGGCCACCCGAGATGATGATCAAAGAAAGAGACGAAGGGATGAAGATACCGAACAAACTGAACGATCACCTCGGACACACCAGAGAGACATGTCCACATGATACATGGCGGATTCGCAGGAGGTGGGATCTCCAAATCATCTCGCAAAAGATATCTCAAAGAAGTATATCATGTTGAGGGAAAGGAGGAAGCACTCAACATCCCGGCAATAACATTCACTAAAGAGGACGCCTCCGGCATTATCCCAGGACACGATGATCCCATGGTCATCACCATCATTTTGGCAACGCCAATCTACACCGCACCTTAATAGACCAAGGGAGTTCCGCCGACATCTTATTCAAAACAGCCTTCGATAAACTCGGCTTAGAAGAAAAAGAACTTAAAGTATACCCAAACAGTCTGTTTGGACTAGGAGATACCCCGGTTCAACCACTGGGATACATACCACTACATACAACCTTCGGAAAAGGGAACCAATCCAGGACCCTCAGAATATACTACATTGTGGTCGATGTAAGTTCAGCTTACAATGCTCTCATAGGTCGGACAACACTCAACCAACTTGGCGCAATAGTCTCGACCCCACATCTATGTATGAAATTCCCCACTACGAAAGGAATAGCCACGATAAAAGCAGATCAAAAGATGGCACGTCGCTGTTATAACGAAAGCCTAAACCTCAGAGGCGGGAGAGAAAAGTTCCACACAATCGAGCTGGGCGGAGTCCAACGACGAGAAGAGCTTTGTCCATAACCAGAAGGTGCGATAGAGAAGATTCAGATCGGGGATACTTCGGAAAAAACAACCAATATCGGCACAATCCTAAGAGAAGATTCAAAAGAATTACTCATACAATTCTTACGAGATAATGTTGATCTCTTCGCGTGGAAAGCCGCAGACATGCTAGGAATAGACCCTAAGCTAATGAGTCATAAGTTGGCGGTCTACCCAGGATCTCGACCGGTACAGCAGAGACGAAGAAAACTTGGGCCAGAGCGATCCCAGGCTGTAGAAGAATAAGTACAAGCACTACTGGAAGCAGGATTCATAAGAGAAGTCAAATACCCACTATGGCTAGCCAACGTCGTCTTGGTTAAAAAATCAAATGGGAAGTGGCGAATGTGCACCGATTACACTGATCTCAACAAAGCTTGTCCAAAAGATCCATACCCACTCCCAAGTATTGACGCCTTGGTAGATGCTTCCTCCGGATATAGATATCTCTCGTTTATGGATGCTTACTCGGGGTACAACCAAATCCCCATGCACCCACCAGATCAAGAAAAGACCTCGTTCTTAACACCGAAAGCAAACTACTGCTACATTATTATGCCTTTCTGTCTCAAGACGCAGGAGCTACTTATCAAAGGCTAATGAATAAAGTCTTCTCGGATCACATCGGAAAAGTCATGGAAGTCTACGTGGACGACATGCTAATAAAAACACAAAGTGAAGAGACATTATTGTCCGACCTGGCCCAAGTGTTCGACACCATAAGAAAGCATAACATGCGACTCAATCCCGCGAAATGCACCTTTGCAGTAGAAGCGGGCAAATTCTTAGGTTTCATGCTCACGCAAAGAGGAATTGAAGTGAATCCAGACAAATGTCAGGCCATACTCAACATGAAGAGCGCAACCTGTGTTAAAGAAGTACAGCAACTCAATGGGAGACTAGCCACCCTATCCCGATTCCTAGCAGGAGCCGCGATAAGATCACTCCCCTTCTATGCTACTTTAAGAAATGGAAAATAGTTCAAATGGACAACAGAATGTGAGCAAGCCTTCCAAGACTTTAAGAAATTCTTAGGACGGCCACCTATCCTATCTCGACCACGAGAAGGAGAACCACTCATATTATATCTCATAGTAGGAAGCCGGGCAGTAGCCTCAGCACTAGTCAGAGAAGACGAGAATGGACAACAACCCGTCTACTTCATCAGCAAAGCACTACAGGGATCCGAGTTGAACTACCAGAAAATAGAAAAATTTGCCTATACTCTCATTTTAACATCCCGATGGTGCACGAAATTGTGATCATCAATGGCGCCATCAACATGGTACGCTCAATTGCAATCTCAACTCTTTATCACAACTTCGCACAACTAACCAGCAAGTGCACTGGGTCGTCCAAGTAATAAACCTTACGCAAGTAAGGGTCGATCCCACGGAGATTGTTGGTATGAAACAAGCTATGGTCATCTTGTAAATCTCAGTCAGGCGGATTCAAATGGTTATGGATGATTTATGAATAAAACATAAAATAAAGATAGAGATACTTATGTAATTCATTGGTGAGAATTTCAGATAAGCGTATGGAGATGCTTTGTCCCATTCCATCTCTCTCCTTTCCTACTGTCTTCATCCAATCCTTCTTACTCCTTTCCATGGAAAGCTGTATGTTGGGCATCACCATTGTCAATGGCTACAGTCCCGTCCTCTCAGTGAAAATGTTCAACGCGCTCTGTCACAGCACGACTAATCATCTGTCGGTTCTCAATCAGGTTGGAATAGAATCCAATGATTCTTTTGCGTCTGTCACTAACGCCCAGCCTTCAGGAGTTTGAAGCTCGTCACAGTCATTCAATCATTGAATCTTACTCAGAATACCACAGACAAGGTTTAGACCTCCCAGATTCTCTTGAATGCTGCCATCAATTCTAGCTTATACCACGAAGATTCTGATTAAGGAATCCAAGAGATAAACATTCAAGCCTTGTTTGCTTGTAGAACGGGAGTGGTTGTCAGGCACGCGTTCATAAGTGAGAATGATGATGAGCGTTACAGAATCATCACATTCATCATGTTCTTAGGTGCGAATGAATATCTTATAACAAGAATAAGCTGAATTGAATAGAAGAACAATAGTAATTGCATTAATACTCAAGGTACAGCAGAGCTCCACACCTTAATCTATGGTGTGTAGAAACTCCACCGTTGAAAATACATAAGAACAAGGTCTAGGCATGGCCGAATGGCCAGCCCTTAAAACGTGATCAAAAGATTCAAAGATCTAAAGATGATCAAAGATCCAAAGATACAATAGCAAAAGGGTCCTATTTGTAGAGAACTAGTAGCCTAGGGTTTACAGAAATGAGTAAATGACATAAAAATCCACTTCCGGGCCCACTTGGTGTGTGCTTGGGCTGAGCATTGGAGCTTTCATGTGTAGAGACTTTTCTTGGAGTTAAACACCAGCTTTTGTGCCAGTTTGTGCGCTTAACTCCCATTCTTGTGCCAGTTCTGGCGTTTGACGCCGGGCAGTTTTGAGCTGATTTGGAACACCGGTTTGGGCCATCAAATCTCGGGCAAAGTATGGACTATTATACATTGCTAGAAAACCCAGGATGTCTACTTTCCAACGCAGTTGAGAGCGCACCAATTGGGCTTCTGTATCTCCAAAAAATCCACTTTGAGTGCAGGGAGGTCAGAATCCAACAGCATCTGCAGTCCTTTTCAGCCTCTGAATCAGATTTTTGCTCAGGTCCCTCAATTTCAGCCAGAAAATACCTGAAATCACAGAAAAACACACAAACTCATAGTAAAGTCGAGAAAAGTGAATTTTAACTAAAAACTAATAAAAATACAATAAAAACTAACTAAAACATACTAAAAACATACTAAAAACAATGCCAAAAAGGGTATAAATTATCTGCTCATCACAACACCAAACTTAAACTGTTGCTTGTCCCCAAGCAACTGAAAATCAAATAAGATAAAAAGAAGAGAATATGCAATGAATTCCAAAAACATCTATGAAGATCAGTATTAATTAGATGAGCAGGGCTTTTAGCTTTTTGCCTCTGAACAGTTTTGGCATCTCACTCTATCCTTTGAAATTCAGAATGATTGGCTTCTATAGGAACTCAGAATCCAGATAGTGTTATTGATTCTCCTAGTTAAGTATGATGATTCTTGAACACAGCTACTTTATGAGTCTTGGCCATGGCCCAAAGCACTCTGTCTTCCAGTATTACCACCGGATACATACATGCCACAAACACATAATTGGGTGAACCTTTTCAGATTGTGACTCAGCTTTGCTAGAGTCCCCAATTAGAGGTGTCCAGGGTTCTTAAGCACACTCTTTTTGCCTTGGATCATGACTTTATTTTTTTCTTTTTCTTTTCGTTTTTTTTCGTTTTTATGTCTTTTTTTCTCTTTTTTTTTTGTATTCACTGCTTTTTCTTGCTTCAAGAATCATTTTTATGATTTTTCAGATCCTCAGTAACATGTCTCCTTTTTCATCATTCTTTCAAGAGCCAATCATTCATGAACAACAAATTCAAAAGACATATGCACTGTTCAAGCATACATTCAGAAACCAAAATATTACCACCACATCAAAATAATTAATCTGTTATAAAATTCAAAATTCATGCAATTCTTCTCTTTTTCAATTAAGAACATTTTTTATTTAAGAAGGATGATGGATTCATAGGACATTCATAAGTTTAAGGCATAGACATTAAGACACTAATGATCATAAGACACAAACATAGATAAACATAAGCATAATTTTTTAAAAACAAAAACATAAAGAACAAGGAGATTAAAGAACGGGTCCACCTTAGTGATGGCGGCTTGTTCTTCCTCTTGAAGATCTTATGGAGTGTTTGAGCTCCTCAATGTCTCTTCCTTACCTTTGTTGCTCCTCTCTCATGATTCTTTGATCTTCTCTAATTTCATGGAGGAGGATGGAATGTTCTTGGTGCTCCACCCTTAGTTGTCCCGTGTTGGAACTCAATTCTCCTAGGGAGGTGTTGATTTGCTCCCAATAGTTTTGTGGAGGAAAGTGCATCCCTTGAGGTATCTCAGGGATTTCATGATGAGTGAGATCTCTTGTTTGCTCCATCCTTTTCTTAGTGATGGGCTTGTCCTCATCAATGAGGATGTCTCCCTCTATGTCAATTCCAACTGAATAACAGAGGTGACAAATGAGATGAGGAAAGGATAACCTTGCCAAGGTAGAGGACTTGTCCGCCACCTTATAAAGTTCTTGGGCTATAACCTCATGAACTTCTACTTCCTCTCCAATCATGATGCTATGAATCATGATAGCCCGGTCTATAGTAACTTCGGACCGGTTGCTAGTGGGAATGATTAAGCGTTGGATAAACTCCAACCATCCCCTAGCCCCGGGCTTGAGGTCATGCCTTCTCAGTTGAACCGGCTTCCCTCTTGAATCTCTCTTCCATTGAGTGCCCTCTTCACAAATGTCCATGAGGACTTGGTCCAACCTTTGATCAAAGTTGACCCTTCTAGTGTAAGGGTGTTCATCTCCTTGCATCATGGGCAAGTTGAATGCCAACCTTACATTTTCTGGACTAAAATCTAAGCATTTCACCCGAACCATTGTAAGCCAATTCTTTGGGTTCGGGTTCACACTTTGATCATGGTTCTTGGTGATCCATGCATTAGCATAGAACTCTTGAACCATTAAGATTCCAACTTGTTGAATGGGGTTGGTAAGAACTTCCCAACCTCTTCTTCGGATCTCATGTCGGATCTCCGAATATTCACTCTTTTTGAGTTTGAAAGGGACCTCAGGGATCACCTTCTTCATGGCCACAACTTCATAGAAGTGGTCTTGATGCACCCTTGAGATGAATCTCTCCATCTCTCATGACTCGGAGGTGGAAGCTTTTGCCTTTCCTTTCCTCTTTCTAGAGGTTTCTCCGGCCTTTGATGCCATAAATGGTTATGAAAAAACAAAAAGCAATGCTTTTACCACACCAAACTTAGAAGGTTTTCTCGTCCTCGAGCAAAAGAAGGAAGAAGAGAGTAGAAGAAGAAGAAATATAGGAGATGGAGGTGGCTTTGTGGTTCAGCCAAAGGGGAGAAGTAGTGTTTAGGTTGTGTGAAAATGAAGGAGTGAAGATGGGTTTATATAGGGGTGGAGAGAGGGGTAGGGTTCGGTCATGTATGGGTGGGTTTGGGAGGGAAAGTGTTTTGAATTTGAATGGTGAGGTAGGTGGGGTTTTATGATGGATGGATGTGAGTGGTGAGGAGAATAGTGGGATTTGATAGGTGAGGGGTTTTTGGGGAAGAGGTGTTGAGGTGATTGGTGAATGGGTGAAGAAGAGAGAGAGTGGTAGGGTAGGTGGGGATCCTGTGGGGTCCACAAATCCTGAGGTGTCAAGAAAAATTCATCCCTACACCAAGTGGTGAGCAAAAATGCTTTTTATGCCAATTCTGGCGTTAAACGCCGGGCTGGTGCCCATTTCTGGCATTTAACGCCAGCTTCTTGCCCTTTCCTGGCATTTAACGCCAGTCTGGTGCCCCTTCCTGGCGTTAAACGCCCAGAATGGTGCCAGACTGGGTGTTAAACGCCCATTTGCTGCCCTTACTGGCGTTTAAACGCCAGCAAGGTTTTCCTCCAGGGTGTGCTATTTTTCTTTCTGTTTTTCATTCTGTTTTTGCTTTTTCAATTGATTTTGTGACTTCACATGATCATCAACCTACAGAAAACATAATATAACAAAGAAAAATAGAGAAATATAACATTGGGTTGCCTCCCAACAAGCGCTTCTTTAATGTCAGTAGCTTGACAGTGGGCTCTCATGGGGCCTCACAGATACTCAGAGCAATGTTGGAACCTCCCAACACCAAACTTAGAGTTTGACTGTGGGGACTCTGTTTGACTCTGTTTTGAGAGAAGCTCTTCATGCTTCCTCTCCATGGTAACATAGGGATATCCTTGAGCCTTAAACACAAAGGATTCTTCATTCACTTGAATGATCAATTCTCCTCTGTCAACATCAATCACAGCCTTTAATGTGGCTAAGAAGGGTCTGCCAAGGATGATGGATTCATCCATGCACTTCCCAATCTCTAGGACTATGAAATCAGCAGGGATGTAATGGTCTTCAACTTTCACCAAAACATCCTCTACAAGTCCATAAGCTTGTTTTCTTGAATTGTCTGCCATCTCTAGTGAGATTCTTGTAGCTTGTACATCAAAAATCCCTATCTTCTCCATTACAAAGAGAGGCATGAGGTTTATGCTTGACCCTAAGTCACACAGAGCCTTCTTAAAGGTCATGGTGCCTATGGTACAAGGTATTGAGAACTTCCCAGGGTCCTGTCTCTTTTGAGGTAATTTCTGCCTAGACAAGTCATCCAGTTCTTTGGTGAGCAAAGGGGGTTCATCCTCCCAAGTCTCATTACCAAACAACTTGTCATTTAGCTTCATGATTGCTCCAAGGTATTTAGCAACTTGCTCTTCAATGACATCTTCATCCTCTTCAGAGGAAGAATATTCATCCGAGCTCATGAATGGCAGAAGTAAATTCAATGGAATCTCTATGGTCTCATTTTGAGCCTCAAATTCCCATGGTTCCTCATTAGGGAACTCATTGGAGGCCATGTGGGTCATGTTAATGGCCTTGCATTTTCCTTTTAGATTCTCTTCTGCATTGCTTGGAAGAGTACTAGGAGGGAGTTCAGTAATTTTCTTGCTCAGCTGTCCCACTTGTGCCTCTAAATTCCTAATGGAGGACCTTATTTCAGTCATGAAACTTTGAGTGGTTTTGATTAGATCAGAGACCATGGTTGCTAAGTCAGAGTGGCTCTGCTTAGAATTCTCTGTCTGTTGCTGAGAAGATGATGGAAAAGGCTTGCCATTGCTAAACCTGTTTCTTCAACCATTATTGTTGTTGAAACCTTGTTGAGGTTTCTATTGATCCTTCCATGAGAGATTTGGATGATTTCTCCATGAAGGATTATAGGTGTTTCCATAGGGTTCTCCCATGTAATTCACCTCTTCCATTGAAGGGTTCTCAGGATCATAAGCTTCTCCTTCAGATGAAGCATCCTTAGTACTGCCTGGTGCAGCTTGCATTCCAGACAGACTTTGAGAAATCATATTGACTTGCTGAGTCAATATTTTGTTCTGAGCCAATATGGCATTTAGAGTATCAATCTCAAAAACTCCTTTCTTCTGATTCGTCCCATTGTTCACAGGATTCCTTTCAGAAGTGTACATGAATTGGTTATTTGCAACCATTTCAATGAGTTCTTGAGCTTCTGCAGGCGTCTTCTTCATATGAAGAGATCCTCCAGCAGAGCTATCCAATGACATCTTGGACAGTTCAGACAGACCATCATAGAAGATACCTATCATGCTCCATTCAGAAAGCATGTCAGAGGGACACTTTCTGATCAATTGTTTGTATCTTTCCCAAGCTTCATAGAGGGATTCACCTTCCTTTTGTCTGAAGGTTTGGACTTCCCCTCTAAGCTTACTCAATTTTTGAGGTGGAAAGAACTTTGCCAAGAAGGCATTGACTAGCTTTTCCCAAGAGTTCAGGCTTTCTTTAGGTTGTAAGTCCAACCATATCCTAGCTCTGTCTCTTACAGCAAAAGGGAATAGCATAAGTCTGTAGACCTCAGGGTCAACCCCATTGGTCTTGACAGTGTCACAGATTTACAAGAATTCAGCTAAAAACTGATGAGGATCTTCCAATGGAAGTCCATGGAACTTGCAATTCTGTTGCATTAGAGAAACTAATTGAGGCTTAAGCTCAAAGTTGCTTGCTCCAATGGCAGGGATAGAGATGCTTCTCCCATAGAAGTTAGGAGTAGGTGCAGTAAAGTCACCCAGCACCTTCCTTGCATTGTTGGCATTGTTGTTGTTTTCGGCTGCCATGTCCTCTTCTTCTTTGAAGATTTCTGTTAGGTCCTCTACAGAGAGTTGTGCTTTAGCTTCTCTTAGCTTTCGCTTCAAGGTCCTTTTAGGTTCAGGGTCAGCCTCAACAAGAATGCTTTTGTCTTTGTTCCTGCTCATATGAAAGAGAAGAGAACAAGAAAATATGGAATCCTCTATGTCACAGTATAGAGATTCCTTGAGGTGTCAGAGGAAAAGAAAAATAGAAGGAAGAGGTAGAAGAATTCAAACTTATCAAGAAAGATAGAGCTCGAATTGTGCATTGATGAGGAGTGTTTGTCCATAAATAGAAGGATGTGAGAAGAGGGGAAGAAATTTTCGAAAATAAATTAAAAAGATTTTAAAGACATTTTAAAAAAAATACTAATTGATTTTCGAAAACTAAGAGTGGAAAAGAAATCAAGTGAATTTTGAAAAAGATTTTGAAATTAGAAATTAAAAATATATCATTGAAAACTGTTCCGAGGGTTACCTGAAACTGTAGGTCGATCTTGGATGAGATCGTCTGTGTTGGTCGGAACCGACGTGTCCAGCAGGTGGGTATCGGCCGGAGCTGGTGTGTCCGACTTGTTGGACTTGGTGGTGGTGCTGATCCTTCGTCCCCGAAGGGTAGGGGGTACCTGCAAGAGACTCCGATGCTTAAGTTAGCAAGGGTATTAAGCAGGTATTAAGCAGAATCAGAGTATGAGTTATACCTGGGTGCTCCAGTGTATTTATAATGGTGAGATGTGGCCTCTTGCGGATAGGATAAGTTAGTTATCTTATCTTATCTTTATCTTTTATCTTTCAGTGAAGTCATCTTTAAGGGAACCGCCTTTATCTCTATGGGCTTGGGCTGCCCTTGGATTTGGGGCGCGTTCCTCTATTTGGGCCCTTCGTTTGGGCTTTCCTGTGACTTGGCCGAGCTCTTTGAGGAGAGGTCGGATTGTCCTGACCTGAAGAGGTCGGTCGCTTTGTCTGTCGAATATCCCGGGTCGGACAGCTCGACCCAGGGTATGAACAAAAACTATTTTGAAAAAGATGTGATTAAGAAAATACGATTGAAAAGATGTGGTTTTAAAAAGATATGATTGAGAAGATATGATTTGAAAAACAATTGAAAAAGATTTGATTTTGAAAATTAATGACTTGGCTAACAAGAAATTTAAAAGATATGATTCAGACATTAAACCTTTCTCAACAGAAAAGGCAACATACTTGAAATGTTGAATCAAATCATTAATTGTTAGCAAGTATTTTTGAAAATGGAAAGAAATTGATTTTGAAAAAGATTTGATTGAAAAGATATGATTTGAAAAAGATTTGATTTTGAAAAATTATGAAAACTTAAAAAAAATTTTGAATTAAAAACAGAATCTTCCCTCTTGTGCCATCCTGGTGTTAAACGCCCAGAATGGTATCCATTATGGCGTTTAACGCCCAGCCCCTGGCTGGCGTTTAAACACCAGTTTTCCTTCTTCACTGAGCGTTTTGAACGCCCAGCTTTTTCTGTGTAATTCCTCTACTGTATGTTCTGAATCTTCAATTCTCTGTATTATTGACTTGAAAAGACATAAATAAATTTTTTTTTGAATTTTTAATGATGAGGAATAATCAAAATGCAACTAAAATCAAATAAACAATGCATGCAAGACACCAAACTTGGAAGTTTGTATACTAGTGACACTAACAAAATGAGAATGCATATGAGAAACAACAAAACACACAAGACAAGAGAATTTAAAGATCAGAAGAAGGAAATCATCAAGAACAACTTGAAGATTAATGAAGACACATGAATTCGAAAAATGCAAGAAGAACAGAAACATGCAATTGACACCAAACTTAAAATGAGACACTAGACTTAAACAAGAAACATAAAATATTTTTGGTTTTTATGATTTTGTAATTTTTTTTTTGGATTTTTCAAAAATTAAGTGGAAAAGAAAATAAAGATATCAAAATTCTTAATGAGAATTCCAGGAATCATGTAATATTAGTCTAAAGCTTTAGTCTAAAGGAATTAGACATGGCTAGCCAAGCTTCAGCAGGACATTGCATTCAAGAGTTAAATTGATGAGAATCAATCAGCTTTGGTGATGATAAGAACATCACCTTGAAACACTAGAATTCATTCTTAAGAACTCTGAAAAAAAATACCTAAGCTAAGCAACAAGATGAACCGTCAGTTGTCCAAACTCAAACAATCGCCGGCAACGGCGCCAAAAACATGGTGCACGAAATTGTGATCATCAATGGCGCCATCAACATGGTACGCTCAATTGCAATCTCAACTCTTTATCACAACATCGCACAACTAACCAGCAAGTGCACTAGGTCGTCCAAGTAATAAACCTTATGCGAGTAAGGGTCGATCCCACGGAGATTGTTGGTATGAAGCAAGCTATGGTCATCTTGTAAATCTCAGTCAGGCGGATTCAAATGGTTATGGATGATTTATGAATAAAACATTAAATAAAGATAGAGATACTTATGTAATTCATTGGTGAGAATTTCAGATAAGCGTATGGAGATGCTTTGTCCCTTCCGTCTCTCTGCTTTCCTACTGTCTTCATCCAATCCTTCTTACTCCTTTCCATGGCAAGCTATATGTTGGGCATTACCGTTGTCAATGGCTACAGTCTCGTCCTCTCAGTGAAAATGTTCAACGCGCTCTGTCACAGCACGGCTAATCATCTGTCGGTTCTCAATCAGGTTGGAATAGAATCCAGTGATTCTTTTGCGTCTGTCACTAACGCCCAGCCTTCAGGAGTTTGAAGCTCGTCACAGTCATTCAATCATTGAATCCTACTCAGAATACCATAGACTAGGTTTAGACCTTCCGGATTCTCTTGAATGCCGCCATCAATTCTAGCTTATACCACGAAGATTTTGATTAAGAAATCCAATAAATAAACATTCAAGCCTTGTTTGCTTGTAGAACGGGAGTGGTTGTCAGGCATGCGTTCATAAGTGAGAAAGATGATGAGCGTCACAAAATCATCACATTCATCATGTTCTTGGGTGCGAATGAATATCTTAGAACAAGAATAAGCTGAATTGAATAGAAGAACAATAGTAATTGCATTAATACTCGAGGTACAGCAGAGCTCCACACCTTAATCTATGGTGTGTAGAAACTCCACCGTTGAAAATACATAAGAACAAGGTCTAGACATGGCCGAATGGCCAGCCCCCAAAATGTGATCAAGAGATTCAAAGATCTAAAGATGATCAAAGATCCAAAGATACAATAGCAAAAGGGTCCTATTTGTAGAGAATTAGTAGCCTAGGGTTTACAGAAATGAGTAAATGACATAAAAATCCACTTCCGGGCCCACTTGGTGTGTGCTTGGGCTGAGCATTAAAGCTTTCATGTGTAGAGACATTTCTTGGAGTTAAACGCCAGCTTTTGTGCCAGTTTGGGCGTTTAACTCCCATTCTTGTGCCAGTTCCGGCGTTTGACGCCGGGCAGTTTTGAGCTAATTTGGAACGCCGGTTTGGGCCATCAAATCTCGAGCAAAGTATGAACTATTATACATTTCTGGAAAGCCCAGGATGTCTACTTTCCAACGCAGTTGAGAGCGTGCCAATTGGGCTTCTGTAGCTCCAGAAAATCCACTTTCAGTGTAGGGAGGTCAAAATCCAACAGCATCTGCAGTCCTTTTCAGCCTCTGAATCAGATTTTTGCTCAGGTCCCTCAATTTCAGCCAGAAAATACCTGAAATCACAGAAAAACACACAAACTCATAGTAAAGTCCAGAAAAGTGAATTTTAACCAAAAACTAATAAAAATATAATAAAAACTAACTAAAACAAACTAAAAACATACTAAAAACAATGCCAAAAAGCGTATAAATTATCCGCTCATCACCCGACGACTCCACCCTTACTTCTAGGCTCACACCATTATGGTTCGACCTAACCAGCCCCTAAAAGGAATATTGCAGAAAATAGATTTAGCAGGCAGAATTCTACAATGGGCAGTCGAGCTGTCAGAGTTTGACCTCCAATATGAAGCTCGGACGGCCATCATATCACAGTATCTGGCCGACTTTATTGTGGAATTCACAGATGTCCTGGAAACCCTCACAGAATGGAATCTCTATGTGGACGGTTCTTCAAATAATACTGGAAGTGGCGCAAGCATAATAATAGAGAGCAACCAAGGAACCCAGGTCGAGCTCTCCCTCAAGTTCGGATTCCCGGACTCAAATAACCAGGCGGAATATGAAGCATTGTTAGCTGGTTTGAAGCTGGCTGAAGAGGTGGGAGCTCAAAAACTCAACATTTACAGTGATTCACAAGTGATCACATCATAAATAACAGGGAATTACCAAGCCAAAGATCCTACCATGAAAAAGTATTTGGATAAGACCAAGGAACAGCTCGGACAAATCAGAGAATATAAGATCTGCCACATCCCCGCGAACAAAATGCCCGAGCTGACGCACTCTCGAAACTAGCCAGCACCAAACCAGGCGGCAACAATAGAAGCCTCATCCAGAAAATATTACAGAACCCGTCAATCTCAGGAGAAGAAGAAGTCCTAGCCATAGTAAACCAGGACCAAGGATGGATGACCCCCATAATCAACTACCTCAAAATAAGAACACTCCCCACAGAAGAAAAGGAGGCAAAGAGGCTAAAAAGGGAGGCACAGTACTACACCATCATGAACAACATCCTGTACAAAAGAGGGATCTCAGTACCATTATTAAAATGCGTACCAACCTCCCACACAAAGGAAGTGTTAGAAGAAGTACACGGCGGCATTTGTGGCAATCATCTTGGAGCACGGGCCCTCGCCAAAAAAGTACTCTGGGCAGGGTTCTATTGGCCAACATTACAGAAAGAAGCCACAGAATTTGTAAAAACATGTCCACCATGTCAGAAACATGCCAACTTTCACATCGCCCCGCCAGAAGAGCTCATCAGCGTAACTTCGCCTTGGCCATTTTCAAAATGGGGACTCGATCTTCTTGGCCCCTTTCCCCAGGAATCAGGACAAGTTAAATTTCTCATAGTAGGGGTAGATTACTTTACAAAGTAGATCGAGGCAGAACCCCTAGCCAACGCTACTACCCAAAGAAGCCAGAAATTCCTATATAGAAACATTGTCACAAGGTACGGAGTCCCATATTCAATAACCACAGACAATGGCACTCAATTCACAGATACAAGCTTCAGAAAACTAGTAGCCGACTTGAATATAAAGCACTAGTACACCTCCGTCGAACATCTACAGGCCAATGGACAGGCCGAAGCCGCCAACAAAGTCATATTGGCCGGGTTAAAACGGAGATTACAAGATGCAAAGGGAGCCTGGGCAGAAGATCTTCCACAGGTCCTATGGGCATATCGAACGACGCCACATTCCACCACAAAGGAATCCCCCTTCCGGTTAGCATACAGAATAGAGGCAATGATTCCAGTAGAGATTGAGGAAAGATCGCCTAGAGTAGTTCATTACAATGAGGGAGCAAACTCCCAACTTCAGAGGGAAGAGCTCGACCTACTACCTGAAATCCAAGAAAGAGCTCGGATCAGGGAGGAAGCTCTAAAGCGTCGAATGGCTTCCAGATATAATCAAAGGGTAGTACCGAGAAGTTTTGCAGAGAACGATCTTATCCTAATCCGAAATGATATTGGAACAACTCGACCAGGAGAAGGAAAGCTGGCAGCAAACTAAAAAGGACCCTACCGAGTTATAGAAGTACTTGGGAAGGGCTACTACAGATTGTCCGAACTCGATGGACGAGAGCTTCCCAGATCATGGCACGCCTGCAACCTAAGAAGGTACTACAGCTAGAAAAGGTAAAGGATCTCATTATTGGATGCACTCTTTTTCCTGAAAAGGTTTTTTAATATGGCACCAGGTTGAGACCTATACACTATCCGACTTAAAAGGATGAAAAAATTTCCACATGTATATATTCGCACTTTTCTTTGAATAAAATTTATTTAGATATTCTACAAGATTTCAAGACGCATTAATCTGAAGTATTCATCGTCCGATTATAAAGCAACAGATCGGCAGAAAGTGAAAAACAATTTCACTGCACGATCACGACAAAGATAACCGTCCGATAAAGGTGAAAACGTGATTCACCCAAAAAACGATCTAAAGATGCCAACCACTTTCTACAAATCGGCAAAGATGAACACAGAATAATGTAAGAAGTTATCGAAAGCAATCCAAAAAGAACCTGACGAGGTCTTACGGATAGCTAAAATAATAACTTAAAGACTGGCCGACGTTCAGAAGTCGGACCAAGTCAACCCAAGTTATAAGTAAACCTTGGAAAGAGGTCTGGCCAACCCTACTAAAGAGGATTACTTTAACTTAAGAAGAGATCGACCTAACGAAGTCGGTTTCCTACAAAACAAAGTTATAGGAGTAATCCCTGAAAGAGACCTGACAAAGGTCCAAGAAAGAGGATTACAAAAATAACTTAGAAAGAGATCGACCTAACAAAGTCGGTTTCCTACAAAACAAAGTTATAAAAGTAATCCCTGAAAGAGACCTGACAAAGGTCCAAGAAAGAGGATTACAAAAATAACTTAGAAAGAGATCGACCTAACGAAGTCGGTTTCCTACAAAACAAAGTTATAAAAGTAATCCCTGAAAGAGACCTGACAAAGGTCCAAGAAAGAGGATTACAAAAATAACTTAGAAAGAGATCGACCTAACAAAGTCGGTTTCCTACAAAACAAAGTTATAAAAGTAATCCCTGAAAGAGACCTGACAAAGGTCCAAGAAAGAGGATTACAAAAATAACTTAGAAAGAGATCGACCTAACGAAGTCGGTTTCCTACAAAACAAAGTTATAAAAGTAATCCCTAAAAGAGACCTGACAAAGGTCCAAGAAAGAGGATTACAAAAATAAACTTAGAAAGAGATCAACCTAACGAAGTTGGTCTCCTACAAAACAAAGTTATAAAAGTAATCCCTGAAAGAAACCTGATAAAGGTCCAAGAAAGGGGACCAACGCAAAGGAATCGGTTATCGAGCGCCAAAAATACATACAAAGGCGAGAAAACCGAGAAACAAGTCGGACCCACACAGACACAACTTCAAAGGATCCAAGCTATAAACAATACGTACAAAGCAATCCAGAGAGGTCGAGCTGCAAGGTCCCAACATTCTCAGAAAACAGAAGAGATAACAAGTTATAAAGCCTCAGAGGCCACCAGAACCTACATTAAAAGGAAAGCGAGCTACTTTTTATTTTTCAAAGTAAAAGTTGCTAAAGCAAGCAACTAGAAAATGTCAGCAAATAAACAAAAAAGTTTTAAGAGCCCACAAGCCGGGACAACTACACAAATATCCAGAAAGAGATCAGCAAGCATCATGAGCCTTCTTGGCATCATCAGGACAAGGAGGAGGACGAGTCTGAATAGGCTCAGCGTCTATAGTTCCATCCTCCCGGTTTAGAACCTGGCAAACCGAATCAGGTGCAACCGGAGGAGCAGAAGCGGTCGACACTTTGGCAGAGGACACAGGGGGAGGATCAGCATCATCATCACCATCATCATCAGGGACAATTTTGCCATCCCTGACAACGTTGTCCAGGCTAAAAGGGGTGAGATCGGCCTCGGGAGTAATAACCCGAACTTGCTCCTTCAAGTTCTCGTAAGCAGCAGTCACGCTGCCAACGAAATGACCTTGGAGCTCAGAATAATCTTCCCGGGCATCGTTCAACTCCCCCCTCAGGCGCATCACCTCCCGATAAGACGTAACGTAACTTTCCTTATGCATCATGGCTGTGTCCTCGGCCAACCTCAAAGAAGCTGCCAATGAAAGGGAACTCGCCTTCTCGTTCTCTAGATCCTTCTCCAACTTGGTCACCTTTACTTCAAGTTCCTCCTTCAGCTCCCTCATCCGGTCAAACTCCTGCTTTGCCTCCTCCATAAATGTTTTGGTGGCGTGGAGAGGAAGATTCTGAGCAGTCTGGTATATAGCAGCCGCCATATGCGCCATCTTTACATTATTTCGGGCCATAAATTCCAAATGATGGAGGATGGACACATCGTCCATGGAGAGGGCACCATAGGGACCGATTTGCTGATCTACAAATTCAATGGCATTGAAATTGGGAGCATCGAGGTCAAAAGGCTCAGCTGTTTTTTATTTCTTATTGGGAGGAGCAACAGAAGGAGCAGCAGAAGTAGGATCCACCAGACGAACTAGGGGAGTAGGGATCACCTTCTTCACCCCGGGGGAACTCGGCACAGACGGCTTCACGCGCACTTGGGAGGATCCTTCCCTAGCCACCTTGGCCAAGATGTTTCTAGCAGCAGTCGCCCTCTGCGCTCTTTTAAAAGCTTTCATGGATTCATTATTCTTCATTGCCTCTACAAATAAAACAGAAGTTAAGCCACAAGTCAGAAAAGACAGTCACAAGCAATATAAACAGATAAAAAAGGAAACACAAAATACCCAGCTCAGTTTGAAGAAGAGAGGGATTAGTTAGAAATTTCTTTGTGTCGAGATGGGGAGGATGACCCCAGTGTTCTTCCAAGACAGTCACAAAGGCTCGCTCAGATTCATCCAACATTTCCCACATATATCGGGACACCCTCACATCCTTTTGCCATTCCAAGGGAAAAGCAGGCTCGTCATTTTCATCCAGAAAGAAGGTCCGAGCTCCTTCAACAGCTTGGACCTTGAAAAAGTAGTTTTTAAAATCATAGAATGACTCGTCAAACATGGAAAAGACCTTCTTTCCCTGGGTAGAGTGAAAGGAGACCCAAGCTGCCTTCTTTTTTACCACTTCGGGCTTAGTCAAGACAAACAGATAGAAAAAGAGAGATTGGGAAGCAGGGATACAAAAACCATTGCGCAACAATTGAAAAATCTTTATGAAACCCCAGGAATTAGGGTGAAGTTGAGAGGAGGCAACATTGCAGGACCATAACAGGTCGGCCTCAAATTTAGTAAAAGGAAGGGTGATACCTAGCTGACTAAAGAAAAAGTCATAAACATAGAAGAAAGGGCGATCGTCAATAACCCGAATAGAGAAGCAGACTCTCTCTTCAGAGGAGGGAGGGACAAGTTCATAATTCTTCTCATCACCAGGATTACTACAGACCCTATGAAACTGCCTAAGCTGCGCACAAAACTCGGAATCAACCAAAGAGACACACATAAGAACCATTGAGTCCACCCAATCAACCATGCCCTCAGGAACCCGAGAAGGCATCTCTACAATAAGAAAAGAAGAGTGGATTACTAAAAAAGCATCTCGGATGAGGGGCAAAATAACTCGATGGACGAACAAAAAGGAAAGCCCCAAGATTTAAACCAAAGTCCTGGGGCATCCTTTGGAGGCAGTAACAAAGCAAGGATTCAAGAAATTTCTACAGCTTACATCCCGGCACTCATCAGAAAGAAAATAAAGTCTTAAAGGAAGTAAAAACACAAAGTCACCACCTTTCTACAGTCTATCAGCAAAAAGCATTGTCAAAACATCAAAAATGCCAAACAGAAAATCATCAGAGACGCAAACTTTTTCAGGATCAAGTACAAAACCATCATCGAAGGCATAATGACAAACCCCAATTTGACGGTTTGTTTTGCATTGAATTTAGAAGTATTTTGATAACCTTTTGCCACATTTAGCCTATGAATTAGCATGGTTTTGTTATCTCTCCCATATTTGTGTTTAAGTGTAAGAACATGCTTTTTAAGCCTTATTTTGATGAATTCTAGTTTTTCTTTGATTTCATAAGATGCCTTGATGTGTTTGCTAGTAATTCCAGGATTGAAATAGGCTAGGCATGGATCAAAGGAAGCAAGGAAGGAAGCTTGCAAGTGGAGAGAAGCATAAAAAGTCAAAGAAGCAAAGTCAGCCATGCACGCGCACGCGCAAAAGGCGCTCGCGCGCACATTGCGATGCAGGCCAAGGACGCGCACGCGTACCGTGCGCGCACGCGTCGATGATGGCACATGACCTCACTTATGCAACACGTGCCTGGCGATTTGAGAGGGTTTCTGAACCCATTTTGGCGCCAATTGCTAAGGGAAATGAATAAAAGGATGAAGGATTAAGGGGAAGAGGACTTTTGATCACTTTAGTCATTAGTGGATGATTAGGATTAGTTTTAGAGTTTTAGAGAGAGAAGCTCTCACTTCTCTCTATAATTAGGATTAGGTTTAGTTCTTAGATCTAGGTTTTAATCTTTGCTTTCTTCTACTTCTATCCTCTTAATCCCTTGTTGTTACATTCATCTTCTTCTACTCTTTTGTTGTAATTTCCTTTATGATTGTTCTTATGCTTTATTATAGATCTACTATTGTTACTTCCATTTTCTTTCAATTCAATAAGAGGTAATTCATAATAAGTGTTCTTCTTTGCTTTTCTATTGTTGATCTCTTGTTTTTGTAGTTATAGATTCCTTTAATTCTTGCATTTAATAATGGTCACTTGTATTGCACTCTATGTGTTTGATGAAATGTCTCTTCTAGATATAGTGTAGGTTTTGTTCCTCTTGGCCTAGGTAGAGTAATTAGTGACTCTTGAGTTATCTAATTCCTTTGTTGATTGATAATTGGAAGTTGCTAATTGATTTGAATGCCTCTAAAGCTAGTCTTCCCTTTAGGAGTTGATTAGGACTTGAGGAATTAAATTGATTCATCCACTTGACTTTCCTCCATCGTTAGAGGTTAACTAAGTGGGAACAATATACAATTCTCATCACAATTGAGGAGGATAACTAGGATAGGACTTCTAGCTCTCATATCTTGCCAAGAGTTTTATAGTTGTTAGTTTACTTTCTTGCCATTTATCTTTCATGCTTCATATCAAAACCCCAAAATAACTCATAACCAATAACAAGACACTTCATTACAATTCCTAGGGAGAACGACCCGAGGTCCAAATACTTCGGTTTATAAATTCTAGGGGTTTGTACTAGTGATAAACAACTTTTTGTATGAAAGGATTATTGTTTGGTTTAGAAACTATACTTTACAGCGAGATTTCATTAGTGAAATTCTAAACCGCCAAAAATCCAATCATCAAAATGGCGCCATTGCCGGGGATTGCAATGGTGTTATGTTATTGGTTATTGTATATATGTGAATAGTGTTAATATGTTTGCTTTTGTTAGCTCTTGCTAGTTTTAGGATTTAATTTTCTTGCTTCTTATTTCATTTTGTTTTCATTTTCCTCTTGCTATCATGAATTCTCATTTTGGCTATGAGTGTGATTACAATTATGTTGTAGGTGATGAGAGCTTCAATGAAGAGGTGTATCAAGGATGGGACAATCAAAGGTGGATGGAGCCATATGCTTATGATCAATCTTCATGGCAACAACCTCCACCAATGCACTATGAAGAAGAGCCATTCTATGATGCATATCAATCCAATGGCTATGGTGGATCACCTTGTGACTTTCAAGAACCATCATGATGGGATATTTTTGGTTGAAAAATTAATTTCTCCCAAAATAACACCAATCTAACCGGCAAGTGCACCGGGTGTCATCAAGTAATAAAACTCACGGGTGTGAGGTCGATCCCACAGGGATTGAAGGATTGAGCAATTTTAGCTTAGTGGTTGAATTAGTCAAGCGAATCAAGATTTGGTTGATTGAGTTGCAGAATTTAAATTGCATTGAAAGTAAAGAGAACAAGAATTAAATTGCTGTATCTTAAAGAACAAGGAATTAAATGGCAGAAACTTAGATTGCAAGAAATGTAAATTGCAAGAATCTTAAATGGCAAGAATTGTAAATGACTTGAAATGTAAAGGGGATTGGGACTTGGATTTGCAAGATCTAAACAAAGAGAATGTAAATTGCATTAAACAGAAGAGTAAATGGGGAATGGGTTGAAACAGATTCTAAACAGAAAATTAAATGAGCAATTAAAGCAAGAAACAGAAAATTGAAATGGGAAATTGGATCTCAGGACCCAGAGACTAGAAAACCAAGTCTAGATCTCAATGCCTTCCTAGATCCAACAAGAACAATAGCAAGAGAATTTTAAATTGCAAGGAAATTAGATGAAGAAGCAAGTAAAAGAAACAGAATCTTAATTGCAGTGAAAATCAACAAGATCCAAGGTGAGATTGAAACAGAATTCCTTCAATTCTCCAACCCAAGATCCAAGACAGAGTAATTGAAATTGAAAGCAATAAAACTAAGGAAATAAAGATCACTCAAGCTCCCCAAAACAGAAAAGGAAACTCTCTCAAACTCCAAAAGGGAAGCTCTTCGAATAAATTGAATCTAAGCCTATTTATACACTTTCTTCAATTGATCTTCAAGCCTTGAGTTGGGCCTTTGCTCTTGGTGGATTTGGGTTGAAAGAGGCCTTGGTTGATTGCTCTTGAAGTTTGGAGAGGAACCCAAGTGAACCAATTGAACCGGAATTGAGTTTTGCAAATTTGAATTCAAAGTTAGCCTCAAAGTTAGGGGGCTAACTTCAAAGCTAACTTTTTCTAGCAGCAAAACAAATTTGCTGCACTTCACGTTTGGGCCAACGTTAGGGGGCTAACTTTGACCCTAACGTTGGCCTTGCTTTGAGTTGGAGTGGCGCCAACGTTAGCCTCCAAGTTAGGGGGCTAACGTTGGCGCAAACGTTGGCCACCCTGGGAGCAAGATTTCATGCCAACGTTAGCCTCCAAGTTAGGGGGCTAACGTTGGCGCTAACGTTGGCACACCCTGGGGAGAATTTCTCATGCCAACGTTAGCCTCCAAGTTAGGGGGCTAACGTTGGCGCAAACGTGGCTAACCCTGGGAGCAATTTTGAGCTTCCAACGTTAGCCTCCAAGTTAGGGGCTAACGTTGAGGCTAACTTCAACTCCAACTTCATTCTTCCTGATTCAATTGCATTTGATTCCTTGTCTTCTCTTAGTTTCTAGCCAATCCTTCTCACTTCAATCCTTTTCCAAGCTTTCTTCCCCTATCATAAATCAACCAAACACATCAAAGCTATGCCCAAAATCATGAGATATTCAATTTATCATAATATGTACCAATTATGGCATCAAACTTCATGAAAAAGCATTAATTCACATATGGTTGATTCAATCAAAGGAAGCATGAAAATCTACCTAAATTGGCTTGCTTGTAGCTTAAGAAAGTGCATAATTCAAGTAAAAACAAAAGAAAAGACTAGTAAAACTAGGCTAAGATGACTTGTCATCACAACACCAAACTTAAAGCTTGCTTGTCCCCAAGCAAGAAATGAACTATGCTCAAAAGTTCTTTCAATTAAGATGGGTTGAGGAACACTTGTAAAATACAGTGAGAGAAGTGATTAAGTAACAGTGGGGTAAACTCTAAATGATATGCTCAAGCAAGGGTTTCAGTGCTCATTAGTCCTTACATATTGGGAGTCGTAGGTCTTTAGGATTTTCATCCAAATGGTATTATGGAGCTCTCTTTATATGTAATCACCTTGAAGCAGCTTATAGTTTCTGTGCTTTGACCTCGACTCTAAGTGTCATGTCTCAAGGCGGCTCTTTAAATAAGCTTTCAATCAATACTCCTAAACCAGTTGGTTTTAAGGTATTAGGTGTTAAAGCACCCCTCAGGATTTACTTGCTCAAGCCTCTTTCCTTGACACACTTCAACCACAAGCATTTACTAGGATAGCAACTCTTTGAGTTTTTGTTTCTTTCTTTCTTTTTCTGCCTAGTAATTGATGCTCAGAGCCTTGGGCCATGTTCTTTCTGTTTTTGTATTTTCTTTTCTTTCTTTTGTTTTGTTTGCTGCTTCTTGGATCAATAGATTTTTGAGAATCTCTACAATACTTCTTTGAATTTCATGTCCTGCCTATGAGCTCCCATGCAAGTTTTCACAAGCATGCAACCTCAATACATGATCATACAACTAGAACCACCACTTCTCCTAATCTTTTGCTTGCCTCAAAAACTGATTTATTCCTCAATCCTTCTTTTCAAAGAACTTTCATGTGATGCATTCGTGAAATTGAGTGCAAACAAGTTTTGAAGATGAGAATGTTGTGACTGATAAGCCTTCTTGCTTATTGAATTATAAAGGAAGATTATGCTATGCAGGCAGGCAGGAATATAAAAAGAAAACTATATGATGCAGACAAACAGGGCAATTAGGGATACAATCCAACTTTTAATCACAGCAACATTTGATGTAAAATATCACTTAACAATACAACCTGTTGGAGTTCACTTGCTTTCCTTCTCATCATCATCAATGCTGATTTTCATGCTCATCTTTCACCTCTTTGGTTGATGATGCTAAAAATCTCCAATAGCTTGTATGATACTCTGCAATGATATTGAAAGTTGCTTGTTCCCCAAGCACTTAGAAACAGTGGTTAGTCTGCATGATTTATTTGTGGGCTTTTTGAACTTACTTTGGTGTGGGAACACCAAACTTAGTTCCTTGCCAATGCATCAAATTAACCATGTGTGAAACTCTTTCTTCTTTTTCTAAGGTAATAAACTAAAACTAGAAAACAGCAAGATAATTAACTAGTTCGTCTAAATGCATGAAGCTAGCCTTATGGCAGAAAGTGAGAATGTGCTTTATGATGGAATTTTGGTGGAACACCAAACTTAGAATCCTTCAATCTCCCTTAGATTGTTTTGGTGTGCAACACCAAACTTAGCTTCTTGCAATCTAGATAAAACTAATTGACAGTTTTATTGAATTGGATATGAAAAGATAGTTACCTCTGGTTGGGTTGCCTCCCAACAAGCGCTCTTTTATTGTCACTAGCTTGACATTCTCCACCCTCTGATCATGGAAGTTGAGACTTCTTACATTCCTCCACAACTTCCTTTTCCTTCAACCTAGCCTCCTTCTCATGGCTCTTTGGGTTCAAAGTTCCCTTCCTCTCATTCAGTTCAGCAAGGTTTTGAACCAGTTGTTCCATCTGCCTTTCAAGTCTTCTAAGTACAGTTTCTTGGTTCTTGCTTATCATCTCTTGGTGCTTCTTTATTTCTTCCTGCTCTATTGCCATTATTTCTTGAATTTTCATAAATCTTTCCATCAGTGTTTCTAGAACATAAATTCCTGGAGCAGTTGGAAATGGTTGTGGCTGTGTCAACTGTGGTGGTTGATAAGAATTATTTTGGGCGAATGGTGAGGTAGGCTGGGGTTGGAGGTGTGTGTGTTGGGGTAGTGCTTGATGATTGTTGTTGTGGGGATGGTTTGTATGCTGATTTTTGAAATTGGGGTTATTGCAGTTGAAGTCCCTTGGTTTTTGAGTTTGGCTTTCTCCTTCCTTCCAGTTGGATTGAATTCTCCAGGGTGGGATGTACACATCATTCTGAGACTGGTATTGGGGCATGCTAGAGTGACTTTGGTTGTTATAATTGAAGTCCCTTTGTTCCTGACATTGAGATTCCTTCATTCCTAGATAAGAATGTGGTTTCCATGGTGGAAATTGTGCCTTCACTGCAGCAGAATGGAGAAAATCAATTTGTCTGGATATTGACTCCAATTGGCTCTGAGTCTGATTGTGCAGCTGTTTGCTTTGATTCATGACTATCTTCATTCCTTCAGGATTCATTATCTCTTTTTCTGGAGTTGCATTCTGTGGGATCTCAGATGAATGTTGGTTATTGGCTTTCTTATCATTGAACTTTGCAATTCCTTGGGCATTTGATGTTGCTTTGAAAAGGTTATCCAAGACGTAATCCACTGCTCTCCTTGTTTCTGGGGTTAGTCCTTCATAGAACGCCCGAAAACCCTCTTTGTCATTTGCTTCCTTGTATCTTTCCCTTGGTTTGAACAATGATTCTTCCTCTCCTTGTATGAATGGCTGAATTCCCTCTTTCATCTTGATGTTTTGTTGGGATGAGGCGAATTTGGTCAGAAATTTGGTAACCAATTCGTCCCAACTGGTAATACTGCCTTGGGGCATAGTTTCGAGCCATTGTGCAGCTTCATCCCTTAGTGAGAAGGGAAATAACGAGAGCTTCCAGGTGTCATGATTTACACCTTCAAGATTTACAACACCACAAATTTTCAGAAAAGTGGATATGTGCTGTTTAGGATCCTCCAATGGATTCCCACCATAGGAGCAATTGTTCTTGATTAGTGTAACGAGTTGCGGCTTCATGTTGTGGTGTTTTTCTTTCGAAATCTCTTCTTCAATGACAGCCTTCCCTCGTGCCTCTCTTCTTTTCTTCTGTGACATAAATCAACAAACGGAACACACAGTGGTATTTTTGAAAATTGAGTGTAATCAGTTGAGACAAAACTTCAAATGGTTAGTTGGTTAGTAGAGGCAAATCTTCAAACAGTTAGTGGGTTAATCAAAATTAAAGAAAAAGTGCTTGATCTAAACTTACCACCTCACTTAATCATTGTCAATCTATTTCAATCCCCGGCAACGGCGCCAAAAACTTGATGGGATATTTTTGGTTGAAAAATTAATTTCTCCCAAAATAACACCAATCTAACCGGCAAGTGCACCGGGTGTCATCAAGTAATAAAACTCACGGGTGTGAGGTCGATCCCACAGGGATTGAAGGATTGAGCAATTTTATCTTAGTGGTTGAATTAGTCAAGCGAATCAAGATTTGGTTGATTGAGTTGCAGAATTTAAATTGCATTGAAAGTAAAGAGAACAAGAATTAAATTGCTGTATCTTAAAGAACAAGGAATTAAATGGCAGAAACTTAGATTGCAAGAAATGTAAATTGCAAGAATCTTAAATGGCAAGAATTGTAAATGACTTGAAATGTAAAGGGGATTGGGACTTGGATTTGCAAGATCTAAATAAAGAGAATGTAAATTGCATTAAACAGAAGAGTAAATGGGGAATGGGTTGAAACAGATTCTAAACAGAAAATTAAATGAGCAATTAAAGCAAGAAACAGAAAATTGAAATGGGAAATTGGATCTCAGGACCCAGAGACTAGAAAACCAAGTCTAGATCTCAATGCCTTCCTAGATCCAACAAGAACAATAGCAAGAGAATTTTAAATTGCAAGGAAATTAGATGAAGAAGCAAGTAAAAGAAACAGAAGCTTAATTGCAGTGAAAATCAATAAGATCCAAGGTGAGATTGAAACAGAATTCCTTCAATTCTCCAACCCAAGATCCAAGACAGAGTAATTGAAATTGAAAGCAATAAAACTAAGGAAATAAAGATCACTCAAGCTCCCCAAAACAGAAAAGGAAACTCTCTCAAACTCCAAAAGGGAAGCTCTCCGAATAAATTGAATCTAAGCCTATTTATACACTTTCTTCAATTGATCTTCAAGCCTTGAGTTGGGCCTTTGCTCTTGGTGGATTTGGGTTGAAAGAGGCCTTGGTTGATTGCTCTTGAAGTTTGGAGAGGAACCCAAGTGAACCAATTGAACCGGAATTGAGTTTTGCAAATTTGAATTCAAAGTTAGCCTCAAAGTTAGGGGGCTAACTTCAAAGCTAACTTTTTCTAGCAGCAAAACAAATTTGCTGCACTTCACGTTTGGGCCAACGTTAGGGGGCTAACTTTGACCCTAACGTTGGCCTTGCTTTGAGTTGGAGTGGCGCCAACGTTAGCCTCCAAGTTAGGGGGCTAACGTTGGCGCAAACGTTGGCCACCCTGGGAGCAAGATTTCATGCCAACGTTGGCACACCCTGGGGAGAATTTCTCATGCCAACGTTAGCCTCCAAGTTAGGGGGCTAACGTTGGCGCAAACGTGGCTAACCCTGGGAGCAATTTTGAGCTTCCAACGTTAGCCTCCAAGTTAGGGGGCTAACGTTGAGGCTAACTTCAACTCCAACTTCATTCTTCCTGATTCAATTGCATTTGATTCCTTGTCTTCTCTTAGTTTCTAGCCAATCCTTCTCACTTCAATCCTTTTCCAAGCTTTCTTCCCCTATCATAAATCAACCAAACACATCAAAGCTATGCCCAAAATCATGAGATATTCAATTTATCATAATATGTACCAATTATGGCATCAAACCTCATGAAAAAGCATTAATTCACATATGGTTGATTCAATCAAAGGAAGCATGAAAATCTACCTAAATTGGCTTGCTTGTAGCTTAAGAAAGTGCATAATTCAAGTAAAAACAAAAGAAAAAGACTAGTAAAACTAGGCTAAGATGACTTGTCATCACATCACCATATGCTTGTGAACCATACCCACAACATAACTCTCAACCACTCTCACAAGCATTTCCATACCAAGCACCTTCTTATGATCCATATCCATCATATGACCCAACCCCCATACCATACTCTTATGACCATTACGAGCAAGAACTCTTAGAACCACCACAACCCTATCAAGATTACCACCACGAACCACCTCAATACACACAATCTCCACAACCTTACCAAGAAAAACCACCTTCCTATTATGAACCCTCTCTCCAAAATAATGAACCTTCCTACCCACCACAAGCCCCAATAGCCGATCCTCTCACTTTGTTACTTCGAGGACAAGAAGCCATGAAGCGGGATACACTTGAGTTTGTGACCAATTTGACGAAGGTGGTGCACACTTTAGCCCACCAATGTTGGAATACTCACGGTACTTCCGTAACCACATGTGAAAGGTCAAAAGAAGAGCAAAGTATGAAGGAGAAATTGGAAAATTCGGTGGGGAAGGAGGAGTCGAATTCTGTATTAGAGCAATTGGGGGAGCCTATGGCCATCGAAGAAAAGGAAGAAGTGGTTGAAGATTTAGGAAATGTTGAAAGTCCAAAGGAATGTAGTATCATGGAGCACTCTCCCAAGAAGCTTGAAATTAATGTTGAGGAGGGTGCGCAACCTCCAAGGCATATCATCGTTGGAGACTTGGAAGATGCTTAACAAAAGATGGATTCAATCATGGATGAATTTTTCTCTACAATAGAATCCTCTCCCATTGGACATTAAGTTAAAACTATAAAAGAGTGTGCACAACCTCCCAAGGAAAGCGAAAACGGCATGGTGTATATTGAAATTGAAGAATATGAAGAGGTTGATCAAGAGATGAACTCATTCATCAATGAATTTCTATCCAAAATTGAATCACCTCTCATTAGACAAGATGAAGCTCTTGAAGATAACACCAAGCCACGTAACAAAGGGGATGAGGTTGAAATTGAAAAAGATTGTGAAGAGGTGGACATATACAAAGAAGAGCACAAGGAAGTGGACCTTGCATTGTCTAAGTGTGGGGAAGCCTCCCTTCCCAAATTACCATCCAATACAACATTTAAGTGGGTAAAATTTCTATCCCTAAGCTTTACTTTCTCACTTGAATATAGTTTAATTGAAAATGATGGTCAACTTAGAACTCTTTGTGGAATTAAAAGTAAGAATGAGTTGTGTAGTGGTTGGGAAGTTGGTGATAAGCTCATCAAGGTCAAGGCCCCAAGGTATAGGGATGATGTTGGGACAAGAATCACTTTGTATGGGTCTAGAAGGAAGCATTGGTGGAATAAAGAGAATTCTATGTGTCAATCACCCTTATGTCAACCACCCGGAAAGAAAAAGTATGATGATCAAATTGAAGACGGGTGTGAAGATAAGATATGGGATCCCGGTTTGCTATGTGAAGACCAAATATGGGGACCCATATCTTGGGTAGAACTCTGCCCAAGCTTGACGAAGACGGTTAGAAATTCTGTCAACCAATTGAGGAACAAAGATCCTTGGAGATTCAAGGATGAGTACAAACACAAGCCACCATGACAACAAGCATCTCAAAATGTCCAACTTAAGGACTTAAACTACAAGTGCTAGGTGGGAGACACCCCACCATGGTAAACTCTTTCCACTCTCTTTTGAATTTGTTTAATAAGTGACTTAAGTTGCCATTGTAGGTAGATGTTTCATACAAATTTGTTTGTACAACTTAATTGTTGGTTTAGTCACATGTATGTTGTGTTTAGTAGTAGATGAATAACATCAAATTGCTTTTTTGTGAATTGTATGATGGCTGATTGAATAAGGAGTTGTGAACAGTATGGGGAACAAAATCTTTCAAAAAAAAAAAAGGGAGGGGTGAACGCGCGCGCACCATGTACGCGCACGTGTCCCTGTGCGGATGCAACATCGCCCACATACCCGAGAGTTGGGCCTCTCTTGGGCAAACATTATGCCCTGAGCCCAACCTAACCCACGCGGACGCGCACTACCTGCGTGCGCGCCGACTATTAGAACATGGAAGTTCGCGCGGACGCGCACCTGCCGCGTCCGCGCCGATTTGCTGCTGCGTACATGCCGCGTGCGCGCAGGTCTGGTGGCGCGACTTCCAGGCCATTCTCCAGAGAGTTAGGCCTGAGTTGGGCCAACTCTAAGCCCCTAGCCCAACTCCATGCACGCGTGCGCGCACTATACGCGCACGCGTCTTTTCCTGGTTTGACTCATCCACGCTTAAGCGCGTTGTACGCGCACGCGTAGGTCCCAAGTTTTCTCACTGGACGCGGACGCGCAAGGTGCGCGCGCGCGTCGATTCAAAAAATGGGATAACCCTAGCACGCGAAGCACACTACGCAGTCGCGCAACCCCTTCCCCTACCTCCATTTTTCCTCTTCTTCATCTTCTCTCCCACAACCGCCTTCATAACAGCAGCGCCGGCAACCACCACCAGCCAACTCATTCTCTCTCTCATCCATCCACCCCCGCCCAAACACCAACCACCACAGTCACTCCTCTCGGCCAAACCCCCACCACCGCGCCACCATCTCCGCCGCCACACCATCATCACCGTCGGCGACTCTCCCTTCCTCCCTCATCACCACCCAACCTCTTTCTCCCTCTCACCCATCCAGTTCATCTCGGTGGCCGCAGCAACTACCGCCGCCTCTCTTCTGCCATAACCGCCACCGTTCACGGCGGCGCGACTGCTGATTCTGTTGCCCCACTCCCCATTTCTCTTCCATACTTAGTTCCTCTGCTCCCAGGTTCCTGCTCCATTTCTGTTTGTTTTTCTGTTTTTCCTTTTTATTGTTCATTTATATTAGTTACTATAATTGCATGTTAGTTAGTTTGAATTCAAATTTTGTATGTTAGGTTAGATAGATATACTTGCTGTTAGGTAGCTAGGATTGGATAGAGGATTCTAGGCCTGATAATTGCTCCGTATGTGCATATTTGCTGCTTGCTTCCTTGGGTACTGTATGTTGGTTTTGGGTGGTTATTTCATGCGATATGTGTTGCCAAATAATATCTGACTACTGCTGTGCGTGATTGATGTTATTTTCTGTGCTAATTGCGCTGTTTTGCTATCCGGGAACGTCCAATTTTAAGCGGGAATGTTGCCCAATTTTCAAGAAAATTAGTCCCATTTTAGACTTTGTTTCAAATTTGGGCAAATTTCCGTTTCCTTTTGACTTCCCGGATTTGCACAATCATTGTGAACATAAATCGCAACTTCTCTTTTAATCGAGTCTATATATCATCATATCACTAATCCACTTTTCTAACTCACTAGTCTCTTTAACCATCTACCTTCCACTCACCTTTAACCATCTTTAACAATTCTTTCAAAAATATGATGATATTATTGCCTTTTGAATAAGAATTGTTGCCTTTAATAAAGATTACATTCTTGGTTCATTCACTTATGTTTACTTGTTTACTTTTGCGTCTTCTTTGCAACATCATGATTGTTATTGCCATTTGTATCCTGAACATGCCTTATTTGTTACATGCTAAATGTTTTATATATTCAATCACATTTTCAGGATGTTGGATAAAGGCAAAGCCATAGCCACTGCCTCCAAGAAAAGAAAACTCTCTACACCCCCCATTCCTTCCATCTACAAGCATTATGCCAAGAATCCGTTAAGTGATGAAGAAAAAGAAACCAGCAGTTACCTTCTACCAATCCAGACAAATTCCCCAATCTCTACTGTGAGCTTCGGTTTTCTAGATATTGAACAACAAAGCTGAATACTGAGAAGAAGTTGCTCCTACCTAATGATGTGAGACGGTCGATTACCAGTCGCATCCTAGAGTTGGGCATTGACTTTGTTGACCGAGATTTAGGGGACATCAATATATCTTGGGTGAAGGAATTTTACTGTAACTTCTTTCGTCCGACCTTGGATTCGGTTCAGGTGCGGGGTAGAGAGATTATGATCACTGAGACTGCCATTGGGGAGGCGTTACAGTGTCGGCACATTCCTGATGACATGTGTGCCCATCAGCAGGTTGAGATAGCCATCCATACCATTACTTTTGATTATGAGGCGCTTCGGCGCGTGATTGGGATACCGGATGCTGCATGGGTTATGGATGCGGGCAACACCAAGCCTAAGGGGATGCTATTTGCTCACTTGACCAGAGAGGCCAGGACTTGGCAGATGATCTTCGCCCACTACGTCCTGCCTACCACCCACTTCTCTGAGATCCCCATGGAGATGCTCCTGCTGATTGGATGTGTTATGGAGGGGAAGGATGTCTCTTTCCATAGACTTATCAGACAGTGCATGTGGCGGGCGCATATTCGTGGCCTACTTCCATTTCCTACATTGGTCACGAGTATGGCGGCCCTAGCTGAGGTGCCATGGTTAGATGATGACGTGCGACCACCACCACCCGATGCAGATGACCGGGAGATTACTATTCCCTGGGGTGGTTGGGTGCACGAGAGACCACCTGCAAGACGCCGCTCTAGGGCTAGAGCTGTCGTGGGGACACCTTCACCATCAGCCCCTACAGCTGCCCCATCATCCTCTACAGCCGCAGCTCCCTCCTCATCCACAGATCCACCAGCAGCACCTGAGCCGACCTATCTCCTGGTCCAGCGTCTTTTCCGGTTTTTAGAGCGCGAGAGACGCCATGTCAGGCGCCGATTAGATCGGATAGACCAGGCACTTATTTCTTTGGGTGCTGAGCTACCTCTGCTTCCCGATTCTCCGGCCTCCGATGAGCAGGATCATCAGGAGGAGGATGCGGAGGCACCAGTTCAGCAGGATGCCCCTGACACTACAGAGCCACCATAGACTCATGAGGAGCCGGTCCCACAGCCGCAGCCAGAGCCAGAGCCTATCGTTGTGCCTCCCACTGATCCCCCGGTTTAGCATCGAGGACGATGCTTGATTTTAAGTGTGGGGAGGGCACCGGTAGCATTATTTGGGAACCGGTGAACTTTTCGGCCTAGTTATCTTATTTTGCACATCTTTGTATATATTTTGATGCATTTCTAGTTTGCTTTGGATACTTTTATTGCTTATTTTGGATTTTAGATATTTTGATGCTTTTGGATATTTCTAGATGTTTTGGATGATAGATTCCGTACTTTTAGTTGGATTTTTCTTTATACATTTTTGTTTATCTTTATTTTTAGTTGTGGTTGTGATTAGAAATCATACTTTGAATTGCAATTACTTAGTCACCCTTTTTGCATAAGAAATTGGTTTTAAGTGAAAAAAAGAAAGGGTGAACTAAGAAAATTTTTGAATTTTTCAATCACAACAATGCTTAGTCAAACATTGAGACTTTGCAAGAATTTTAAATATGAGGCATCACCCAATTGATTGAAAGAAAATTTTTGGTGAAACTTGCTTGAATTCCATACTTTGTGAATCATGTATTGAATTGAGAACACAAGCTTGTGAGACTTGAGCCTATTGATGTGATTACATTTTATAACCACTTATTTTCCATTTCTTGTGTGAAATTGCTCTCTTTCTATGATTGTGACCCTTGATTTGCTTGATTCTATATGTCCATTTATTTCTTGTGTCTATGCATTTGTATGATTGAGGCCATTATTTCATTTGCCCACTTACCAAATAGCCAACCTTTTACTCTCCATTGTTAGCCAATTTTGAACCTATGCTTAACCAACTTGTTCTTAATTTAGCACATTACAAGCCCAAGGCGGAAAACCAATGAAAAGTCCTTGTTTGGATCTTTGATTAGCCTAGGCTAGTGAGAGTGTTTATTATTCAAGGTTGGTGAGGCTTGGGAACATTGGATGGGATAAAAGGGGTAGTACACTTTCATGTTTAGGAATTGGGTACATATGCATGTATGGATTAAATGTATAGACCTTATGCATTGATGTTCTTGTATATAGTTTGAAAAGAAAAGAAAAAAGAGAAAAAAAGAGAAAAGAAAAGAAAAAAAAAAGAAGAGAAAAAAAATGATGATGGAAAAGAAAAAAAATATATAACAAAGAGGGGACAAAATGCCCCAAAGTGAGTTCAATAAAAGGGAATCAATTCATAAGTGTTATGAATCAAATAAGAATGCATGAGTATGTAAGAAAAAAGGTGAAGAATGGGTAGTTAGAATAGCTTGAATTTGTATAGGTCATTAAATAGGTTAGGTGGGAAAGTCTATGTTAATCAAAGATTCAAATCCTAGTCCACTTAACCATAAATGACCCTACCTTGACCCTAACCCCATTACAACCTAAATGAAAGACCTCATGATGAATGTATGCATGCATTGAATAAATGTTGATTGTTAGAAGAAAATCAAATTTTGGAAAACATGATCAGAAGAGAATTGAGTGAATTAACCCCTAAACACTTGAGTGAATAGAGCGGATACACATCCGGTGAGGGTTCAAAAGTTCAATCACATGTGTTCACCCATATTGTCTATATTCTTGCAAGTTTGAACTCCTTTTTGATAATTCAAGACAATTGTGGTTTGGACTTAATCCTTATTGCCTAGCTCTTGTGCTTATGCACGTATCTTGGGAATTGATTTGTTTGAACTAAGCATTTCCAATTGTTTTAGGTAGTTGCATTTAGATAGGACTCATATAGTTTAGTTGCATTTAATAAATGTCATAACCCTTAGTTCCTTCTTAATTTAGCATGAGGACATGCTAAGGCTTAAGTGTGGGGAGGTTGACAAACCCCAATTTGACGGTTTGTTTTGCATTGAATTTAGAAGTATTTTGATAACCTTTTGCCACATTTAGCCTAGGAATTAGCATGGTTTTGTTATCTCTCCCATATTTGTGCTTAAGTGTAAAAACATGCTTTTTAAGCCTTATTTTGATGAATTCTAGTTTCTCTTTGATTTCATAAGATGCCTTGATGTGTTTGCTAGTAATTCCAGGATTGAAATAGGCTAGGCATGGATCAAAGGAAGCAAGGAAGGAAGCTTGCAAGTGGAGAGAAGCATAAAAAGTCAAAGAAGCAAAGTCAGCCATGCACGCGCACGTGCACAAGGCGCTCGCGCGCACATTGCGATGCAGGCCAAGGAGCGCACGCGTACCGTGTACGCACGCGTCGATGATGGCATATGACCTCACTTATGCAACACGTGCCTGGCGATTTGAGAGGGTTTCTGAACCCATTTTGGCGCCAATTGCTAAGGGAAATGAATAAAAGGATGAAGGATTAAGGGGAAGAGGACTTTTGATCACTTTAGTCATTAGTGGATGATTACTTGATTAGGATTAGTTTTAGAGTTTTAGAGAGAGAAGCTCTCACTTCTCTCTAGAATTAGGATTAGGTTTAGTTCTTAGATCTAGGTTTTAATCTTTGCTTTCTTCTACTTCTATCCTCTTAATCCCTTGTTGTTACATTCATCTTCTTCTACTCTTTTGTTGTAATTTCCTTTATGATTGTTCTTATGCTTTATTATAGATCTACTTTTGTTACTTCCATTTTCTTTCAATTCAATAAGAGGTAATTCATAATAAGTGTTCTTCTTTGCTTTTCTATTGTTGATCTCTTGTTTTTGTAGTTATAGATTCCTTTAATTCTTGCATTTAATAATGGTCACTTGTATTGCACTCTATGTGTTTGATGAAATGTCTCTTCTAGATATAGTGTAGGTTTTGTTCCTCTTGGCCAAGATAGAGTAATTAGTGACTCTTGAGTTATCTAATTCCTTTGTTGATTGATAATTGGAAGTTGCTAATTGATTTGAATGCCTCTAAAGCTAGTCTTCCCTTTAGGAGTTGATTAGGACTTGAGGAATCAAATTGATTCATCCACTTGACTTTCCTCCATGGTTAAAGGTTAACTAAGTGGGAACAATATACAATTCTCATCACAATTGAGGAGGATAACTAGGATAGGACTTCTAGCTCTCATATCTTGCCAAGAGTTTTATAGTTGTTAGTTTACTTTCTTGCCATTTATCTTTCATGCTTCATATCAAAACCCCAAAATAACTCATAACCAATAACAAGACACTTCATTACAATTCCTAGGGAGAACGACCCGAGGTCCAAATACTTCGGTTTATAAATTCTAGGGGTTTGTACTAGTGACAAACAACTTTTTGTATGAAAGGATTATTGTTTGGTTTAGAAACTATACTTTACAGCGAGATTTCATTAGTGAAATTCTAAACCGCCAAAAATCCAATCATCACATAACCAGAAGCGGCGACAACATGCAAATGCCATAAAAAAAAGATTTAAGCAACGAGAAAAGCAAAAAGACTCGCACCAAAAACAAAGAAATTCCAGAACACGCAACAATCAGGCATGGTAAAAACAGAAAGATCCAAACTTTCTCTGAGCAAAATTAAAACTTTCTACAGACATATAAAGAAATAGAGGAAGAAAAATCGAACCTGGAGAAATAGAAGAAAACCTTGAAAGAAAGCCAAAAAGCAGAAGCAACAAAGCCACACCTCGAAGCGGAAAACTGTAAAGATAGAAGGAGAAAATCGGGAAATCACCCCTCTTCCACAGAGAGCAATGACAGAACAGACGTTGCGGGAAGAAATTACGAAAGAAACAGAAAATGAGAGAGTGAAGGGAAAAGTTACGAAGAAGAGCGAAGAAGAGAAACCGTTTTTGATTGAGAAAATTCAAAATAAAAACCCGGAGAAAACGGGGCAATTAATACCAATTAATGAAGGTATTAAACCCTCTCACGTTCCCAAAAGCAAAGCGCTGATATAAAAGCACGTGCTTTTAGAGGAAAATGTTCTACCTTTAAAAGATTCTACAAAAGGAAGAAATCGACAAAATGCTTGAGTTCAGCTTCGTCATAGAAGGACCGAAGTCAAAAACTCGACCTCAACAAAAAGACCAAGCTCAAGCAGGGGCACTGTTCATACCCTGGGTCGAGCTACCCGACCTGGGATAATTAGCGACAAAGCGACCGACCTTTTCAGGTCAGATTATCCGATATCTTCCCAAAGAGCTTGGCCAAATCGACAGAAAAGCCCAGTAAAGGGCCCAGATAGAGGAACACGACCCAAATCCTAAGGCAACCCAAGACTGCAGAGATAAGGGCGGTTCCCTTGGAGATAAAGATGACCTCACTCAAAGATAAGATAAGATAAGATAACTAACTTATCTTATCTAAGAAGGTCGCTCCACACCATTATAAATACACTAGAGCACCCAGGTATAACTCATACTCTGATTCTACATAAAAACCTGCTTAATACCCTTGCTAACTTAAGCATCGGAGTCCCTTGCAGGTACCCCCCACCCTTCGGTGGCAGAGGATCAGCAGCACCATCAGTCTAACAAGTCGGACGTACTAGCTCCGGCCGCCATCCACCTGCCGGACACCCCGGCTACAACCAGTACGAAAAGATCTCGTCCGAGATCGACCTCTAGTTTCGGGTAACCCTAGGAACAGTGTCTCAAATTCTCTACCCTCACAGTGAGCTTCCTTCCAGTGCCTTGATACTCAATCTCTGCAAGCTCTAGTGAGAGTATCCTGCTGACAGTGTAGTAATTATCAGCTTGTTAGTTTGCCCCCAACTGTTGGTAGATTAGATGTACCTCATCTCCCTTTGAGAATTCCTCAGTTGGGATCTTTTTGTTCTTCCACCATTTTTGAGCTTTTTTGTTGCTTTTTCTTTCTCCTTTTTGGTGATCCTTCTCCTTTGACAGTGGACTGCATTTTGAAATTTGCCTTGTCATTGGCTAACACCTCATTTTCTTCTTGCTTCCCCTCATCACTCTCCACATTCTCCTTTTGTTCTGCTTTTTTGCTTGTTTCTTGATTTGGAAGGGGATTAATGAATGTCCCGTTGGTCTCTTCCTTTCACTGCAAGTCTTTTTTCTCAACCTCCATGCAGCTTTCTTTTTAGCAATAGATTGTGCCTCTAGAAAGACATTCAGAGTTATGCTTTCATCATGTACCCTCAGGGTGTGCTCTCCTTGTTCATCATCTATTATGGCTCTTGCTGTGGCCAAGAAGGGTCTCCCCAGGATAACGGAGTCACTTCCTTCTTCCCCTAGATCCAGGATCACAAAGTCTGCAGGGAATATGAACTTATCCACCTTGACCAAAAGGTTTTCAATTACTCCTTTAGGAAACACCAATGATTTGTCCACGAGCTCTAGTGACATCTGTGTGGGCTTTACCTCCTCTATGCATAGCTTTCTCATCATGGAATAGGGGATTAGATTGATGCTGGCTCCTAAGTCACACAGTGCCCTTTTATGGTCATATTGCCAATGGTGCGAGGTAAGAAGAAGCTCCCAGAATCTTTGAGTTTTGATGGAAGACCTCTTTGAATTACAGCACTGCACTCTTGTGTGAGCATAATGGTCTCCTTCTCATGCCAGCTTCTCTTCTTACTGATAAGTTCTTTCAAGAATTTAGCATATAGAGGCATCTGCTCTAATGTTTCGGCCAAGGGGATGTTAATTTCCAATTTCATGAAAACTTCAAGGAATTTAGGAAAGTGTTGATCCTTGGTGTCCTTGCTAAACCTTTGAGGGTATGGCAAGGGAGGTGTGAAAGTCTTCTCCACTTGCTTATGTCCTTGAGATGATTCTTCCATTATTTGCTTCCCTTTCCTTGAGATTTGTGGTGCTTCTCTCCCTCTTCAGGCTTCTCTTGATCATCCTTGTTGAGTGTAGCATCATTCTTGTTGCTAGCTTTATCATTCTCAGTTGGCTTCTTGTCATTCACCAAGGTTTTTTCACTCCTTAGTTGTATAGCTTTGCATTCTTCTTTAGGATTTGGAATGGTGTCACTTGAAAGTGAGCTTGTTGGTCTTTCAATCACAGCTTGCTTGGAAAGCTGCCCAATCTGCCTTTCTATATTTCTTATGGAAGCTTCATTGTTCTTGTTTGTAAGTTCTTGCTGTTTCATCATTTTTTCCATCAATATCTCCATGTTGGTTGTGAGTTGTTGAGGGTGGATGACAGTTGTTGTAGTTGGTGGCTGGGTTATTGGATGGATAATGGTTGGAATTGGGGTAGTTATTTTGGGGTTTTCTATATGGATTATGGTTAGTGTCTCTGCTGGTTATTTCTTGAGTTATTTTAGTTTAAATTTCTTTGCCATGGCTGTTGATTTTGATTTTGGTTATCTCCCCATCTGAGATTTGGATGGTTCTTCCAAGATGGATTGTAGGTGTCACCATAAACTTCACTTGATCCTGAACCTTGGTTGTGCACATATTGAATTTGTTCCTGCTGCTGATCTTCTTGGTTTTCTTTATTCTGCCCCCATGTGGTTGATGGTTGGCTTGTATTCACTGCTACAACTTGGAGGTTATCAATCCTCTTAGCCATTTGCTCAAACTATTGTTGAATTTGCTACTGCATCATCTTGTTTTGAGCTAGGATTGAATCCACTCCTTCCAACTCTAGCACTCCTTTCCTTTGTGATGGTTGGCATTGTCTCTGATGAACAAAGAAATATTTATTGTTTGCCACCATATCAATGAGGTTTTAGGCCTCCTCTGCAGTCTTCATCAATTGTAGGGAGTCTCCTACTGAGTGATCTAGTGCTTCTTGAGCCTTCAGAGTTAAGCCTTCATAAAAATTCAAAAGTATGTCCCATTCATTGAACATTTCAAGGGGACACTTTCTGATCAAGGTCTTGTATCTCTCCCAAGCCTCATAGAATGACTCCCCATCCATCTGAGTGAATGTTTGGACCTCCGTTTTGAGTCTAATGATCCTTTGGGGAGGATAGAACTTGGCTAAGAACTTGTTCACTAGATCTTCCCAATTGTTGATGTTATTTCTTGGAAATGACTCCAACCATTGAATAGCTTTGTCTCTGAAGGAAAATAGAAATAGCAACAGCTTGTAAATGTCAGGATGCACACCATTAATTTTGATAGTATCACAAATCCTCAGAAAAGTGGATAAGTGTTGGTTTGGATCTTCAAGTGGCCCTCCTCCATAGGAACAATTATTTTGTACCAAAGTGATGAGCTATGGCTTCAATTCAAAGTTATTTGCATTGATATTTGGGGTAAGGATGCTACTCCCACAATGCCTAGGATTAGCAAATATATATAAAGCCAAGACTCTCCTCTGTGGTTGACCATTGTTGTTGGCCACTCCTACAGGTGGATTTGTTGGATTCTCCTCCATTTCTTGATATTCTTCTTCAGAAGTTTCTCCTCCAATGACTCCCTTTCCTCTGGCTTCCCTTCTCAGTCTTCTAAGGATTATTTCATCATGATTACCAGAGGTGGAGACCTCTCTCTTTGCTTCTGTCATAAAACCACAACAACAAGAAATACAAGAGCACTCTGTAGCTTGAGTGCAGTGAGAGTTAGTAGAGACAAAGGCTCAAATAGTTACTATGCTGGTTAAAAATAAAGGAAATGAACATAAACAAAGAAAAAGTGCTTAATCTAGACCACCACCTTCCTTAATTATTGTCAATCTAGTCAATCCCTGGCAACGGTGCCAAAAACTTGATGTGTTGAAAACGATCCAACACAAAACTCACTGGCAAGTGTACCGGGTCGCATCATGTAGTAATTACTCACATGAATGAGGTCGATCCCACAGGGATTGAAGGATTGAGCAATTTTAGTTAGGTGGTTGATTTAGTCAAGAAAACAAGTGTTGATTTGAGTGAATTGTGACCAATAGAAGCTAAATTGCATGAAACTAAAAGGGAGAGGAAGAATTGACAGTAAACTAAAAAGCAGAAGAAGTAAAATAGCTGAATCTTAAATTGCAAGTAATGTAAATGGCTGAATCTTAGAGTGCAAGAAATATAAATTGCTTGAATAATAAATGGGTGTGGGCTGCTAGGATTCATAATTTAACAACAGAAAGTAAAGAAGATGAATTAAGTGCAGTAGATCTAAACAGAATTGGAAAACTACAGTGAAGAGCGAAATAGAAAGTAAATTCAACTCAATTGCAAGAGCTAGGAAAGAAATTCAAGAGCTCAGAGGCTCAATGAGACTAGAAAACAAGTCTAGATATCAATTCCTTCCATGATCCAATAGAGAACAATTTGTAGAAGAAAAGAAAATGAAAGCAGTAAAGGAAACTCAGATTCAATTCTTGGAACAATTGAGAAGAGAGGTAAAGATGATTCTCAAACTTTGAATCAATGAAGCTCTTCAATATCAATTCAAATTCCAAAAGAGAAAGAAAAAGTAGCAGAAGAAATAAAAATGAAAACACAAAGCTAAATCCAATTCCCAAATCTTAGAATTATGCAGAAGAAAACAAAGATGAATTCTAGATCAATGATTGAAACAGAATTCCTTCAATCTCAATCCAGAATTCATAAACAGAAAGTAAGAAATGCAGAAGTAAGAACAAGGAGGAGAGAACTCAGCTCTCAATCCCAATTTAAAGCTAAAATGTAAAAGTGAGCTTAAAATAAAACTGAAAATAAAAGAAGGTTCAAAAGTCAAGAGTAAAAGAAAAAAGTCCACTCTAAATCAAACTAAGTCCTATTTATACACTTTCTATCTTTGATCTTTCGAATTTGGAATGGGCTTCTCAATTTGGTGAAGAATTGGATCCAAAGTAGCAATTGAATTAAAATTGAACTCATGGTGCACCTCCAAGGAACCGCTCGGTTAATTGAACCAACTGAGCGCTCAATATCTTCTTGTTTTGGGCTCATGTCAAGCTCCAGGGAAGCGTTCAGTTAATAATCTAACTGAGCACTCCACCTTGCTTTTGGCCCTCCAATTTGTTGCGTGCCAAAGCCCTCCTTGTGCCAAGCATCAGTGTAGCGCTCAGTAAATGCACTTAACCGAGCGCTCCTTTGCTTGCGAATGAGGTTCCCAGCTTCGAGCCTTGGCCTTCCCATTTCATGCCCATTCCTTGAAGAGTGTAGCGTTCAATTAACAAAGGAAACTGAGCGCCCTTTGTGCCTTGAGAGGGACTGACTGGAGTGAACTGAGCGCTCCTTTGTTGTGGAATGAGGATCACCTTCGAGCCTTGGTGGAAGCATTTGGGTTCCCATTTTCCTTTGAAGAGTGGCGCTTAGTGAAGTAAGTTAACCTAGTGCTCCTTTGCTTCATTCCTTGTGTCTCCAGATTCGAATCCCGGCTCCCCCCTTTTGGCCATTTTTCCTTTGCCCAAGCACTCGCCTTGTTTCCTCAGGTTCTTGGTTCGAAACTTGGTTGCTTCACTCCTTGGTATTGCGCCTTGATTTTCTTTTGGTTGAGGCACGATAAAGGTAACAAAGTTAACTGAGCATTACATGTTTTCTTGGCTTCCTTGGGCGCTCAGTTAAGTGAGTTCACTTAACGCTATGCCCCTTGCTTCCTTGGTCATGCTGCGTTATGGCCTTGCCTTGGTGCTCCCACTAGTGCTCAGTTAAGTAATTGAACTGAGCGCCCCTACCTTTTTTGTGCGTGATGTTTTTGTGCCGAAAGTGTGGCCTAAGTTCCAAAGCGTGCTTTAACTTCAAAAGCGTGCCGAAAATCCCTTTTTCCACCATATCTTCACCTACAATTAATCAAATCAACCAATCAAAGTACCACCAAATTCACAAGGTTTATAAATTATTCGAAAACCAACTAATTCTAGCTTAAACCTCATGATTTTGTGTCAAATAAAGGATGGTTAATTGATTTAACATAACCATGAAAATCCATTCCAAATCACTTACTTACAATGCAAGAAAGTGTATAAAACCTAATGAGATAAGTGAAAATTACTTGAAAAGCTAGTATAAGATGACTTGTCATCAGGAGGGCCACAAAAATCTTCCCTCAAGTGAACGTAACGCTCACTTCATTTGAGCGCTGGTGCCTTGTAGCGCCTTGCCCCCTCTTCGATCCTTGGTTGCCCCATTTTGTGAGTGTTGCGCCTAGCGTTCTTTGCATGAAGGCCACGAAAATGTTCAAATGTTTGAACGTAGTGCTTACTTTAATTGAGCGATGGCCTTGTTAGAGAGCTATTGTTGAGCGCTCCGTTGGGACGTTCGAGCGCTATGCTTGGCCTTACTTCCTCTTCGAACCCTTGTGTGAGCACTTGGCCTCTTCACTAGAGTTCATTCTTTGAACGCTCCGCTCACTCTTTAAGCGCTACTTGCCTTTACGTTCCTTAAGCGCTGGCCTTGTTCCTTGAGTGCTATGTTTTTATGGCCATGGGCCACGCTTTGGTAAGGCACGCTTCCATGGTTCTTTCTTTTCTTCACCATTTCTTCACCTACAAGCAACCAAACAAACATATCAAAGTATCACCAAATTCACAAGGTTTCTAATTCATTCATAAAATCAACTAATTCTAACTTAAACCCTATGATTTTGTCTCAATTAAATGCTGGTTGATTGGTTTAATATAACCATAAAAATCCACTCCAAATTACTTACTTATAGTGCAAGAAAGTGCATAAAACCTAATGAAACAAGTGAAAAATGCTTGAAAAGGTAGCATAAGATGACTTGTCCACCTCTTCCTCTAAAGCTAGCCTAATGGAAGAGAGACTCCAAAGGCAAGCCGGTTCAACTGAGAAGGCCTGACCTCAAACCCATGGCTAGAGGATGGTTGGAGTTCATCCAACGCTCTATCATTCCTACTAGCAACCGGTCCAAAGTAACTGTGGATCGGGCTATCATGATCCATAGTATCATGATTGGAGAGGAAGTGGAAGTTCATGTGATCATACCTATAGGACTATACAAGGTGGCTGACAAGCCCTCCACTTTGGCAAGGTTAAACTTCCCTCATCTCATGTATCACCTATGCAATTCAGCCAAAATTGTCATAGAGGAAGACATCCTCATTAAAGCAGACAAACCCATAACTAAAAAGAGGATGGATCAAATAAGAGAGCCCACTCATGGACCTCAACAAGAGCATGAGAAAATCCCTCATCAAGAAATCCCTGAGATGCCTCAAGGGATACATTTCCCTCCACACAACTATTGGGAGCAACTCAACACCTCTTTAGGAGAATTGAGATCCAACATGGAGCAACTGAGTCTGGAGCACCAAGAGCACTCCATTATCCTCCATGAAATCAGAGAAGACCAAAGAGCCATAAGGGAGGAGCAACAAAGGCTAGGAAGAGACATAGAGGAGCTCAAGCACTCCATAGGATCTTTACATTGTTCTTATTTTTCTGTTTTTTGGTTTTTATGCTTTATGTTTTGACTATATTTGTGTCTTTATTATATGATCATTAGTATCTAGTGTATATTTCTTAAAGCTATGAATGTTCCATGAATCTCACACCTTTATTGAATGAAAAATGTTTCTATTTGCAAAAGAACAAGAAGTACATGAATTTCAAAATTTATCTTGAAATTTGTTTTATTATTTTGATGTGGCGGTAATACTTTTTGTTTTTCTGAATGAATGCTTGAACAATGCATATTTTTTATAGTGAAGTTTATGAATGTTAAAATTGTTGGCTCTTGAAAGAATGATGAAAAAAGAGAAATATTATTCATAATCTGAAAAATCATAAAATTGATTCTTGAAGCAAGAAAAGGAAGTGAAAAACACAAAGCTTGCGAAAAAAAATGGCAAAAAAACAAAGAAAAAGAAAGAAAAAGAAAATGCAAGTAGAAAAAGCCAATAGCTCTTTAAACCAAAAGGCAAGAGAAAAAAGCCATTAACCCTTTAAACTAAAAGGCAAGGGTAAAGAGGATCCAAGGCTTTGAGCATCAGTGGATAGGAGGGCCCAAAGGAATAAGATCCTAGCCTAAGTGGCTAAATCAAGCTGTCCCTAACCATGTGCTTGTGTCATGAAGGTCCAAGTGAAAAGCTTGAGATAAGTGGTAAATTTATGATCCAAAGCAAAAAGAATATGCTTAAGAACTCTGGGCACCTCTAATTGGGGACTCTAGCAAAGCTGAGTCACAATCTAAAAAGGTTCACCCAGTTATATGTGTGTGACATTTATGTATCCGATGGTAATATTGGAAAACAAGATGCTTAGGTTCACGGCCAAGACTCATAAGTAGTTGTGCTCAAGAATGAACATACTAAACTAGGAGAATCAATAACACTATCTGAATTCTAAATTCCTATGGATGTCAATCATTCTGAACTTCAAAGAATAAAGTGAGATGCCAAAACTGTTCAGAAGCAAATAGCTACCACTCCCGCTCATCTAATTAGAACTAAGTTTCATTGTTATTTTGAAATTTATTGTATATTCTCTTCTTTTATCCTATTTTGTTTTTAGTTGCTTGGGGACAAGCAACAATTTAAGTTTGGTGTTGTGATGAGCGGATAATTTATACGCTTGTTGGCATGGTTTTTACATAGTTTTTAGTATGTTTTAGTTACTTTTTATTATATTTTTATTACTTTTTATGCAAAAATCATATTTCTGGACTTTACTATGAATTTTTATGTTTTTCTGTAATTTCATATATTTTCTGGCAGAAATTGAGGGACCTGAGCAAAAGTCTGATTCAGAAGCTAAAAAAGGACTGCAAATGCTGTTAGATTCTGACCCTCCTTCACTCGAAGTGGGTTTTCTGGAGCTACAGAAGCCCAATTGGTGCTCTCAATTGCGTTGGAAAGTCGACATCTTGGGCTTTCAAGCAATGTATAATAGTCAATACTTTGCCCGAGATTTGATGGCTCAAACTAGCGCTCAAACGCCAGCTAGAGACATTTTTCTGGCGTAAAACGCTGGAACTGGCACCAGAGCTGGTGTTAAACGCCTAAACTGGCATCCAAGCTGGCGTTTAACTCCAGAAAAAGCCTATGCAGGTGTAAAGCTCAATGCTCAGCCCAAGCACACACTAAATAGGCCCCAGAAGTGGATTTCTGCACTATCCGCACTTAGTTACTTATTTTCTGTAAACCCTAGTAACTAGTTTAATATAAATAGCACCTTTTACTATTGTATTGGGAGCTTTTTTATCCATTTAGATCATTTTGCACATTTGGGAGGCTGGCCATTCGGCCATGCCTAGACCTTTTTCTTTTATGTATTTTCCAACGGTGGAGTTTCTACACCTCAGAGATTAAGGTGCGGAGCTATGCTATTCTTCATGAATTAATGCAAGTACTATTATTTCTCTTTCAATTCACACTTACTTCTTCTCCAAGATATACTCTCGTACTTAATTCAGTTAACTCAGAATAAAGGGGGTGACCCGTGACAATCACCCACTATCTTCGTTACTCGCTTAGCCAAGATCCGCGTGCCTAACAACCACAAGCGGTCTAGATGATGTTCAACGTAGTCATTGGACGATAGCCGGAGTATAGTCTCTTAGGTCTCTGATCCATGCACCGAGTCCGTGAGGTTAGAACCTTCGTGATATAGGCTAGAACCAGTTGGTAGCATTCCTGAGATCCGGAAAGTCTAAACCTTGTGTGTGGTATTCCGAGTAGGATCTGGGATGGGATGACTGTGACGAGCTTCAAACTCACGAATTTTGGGTGCAGTGACAGTGTGCAAAAGGATAGAGAGATCCTATTCTGACACAAGTGAGAACCGACAGATGATTAGCCGTGCGGTAGCTGTGCCAGGTATTTTTCATCCGAGACGAGAAATTCGACAGTTGATTAGCCATACAAAAACCGTAGCTAGACCATTTTCACTGAGAGGATCATACAGCTTGCTATGGAAGGGAGCATGCATAATTCGATGAAGACAATAAGAAAGTAAAGGTTCAGAAGCAACAAAGCATCTCCAAACGCTTATCTGAAATTCCTACCAATGAATTACATAAGTGTTTTTATTTTAATTTACGTTTTATTTATCTTTCAATTATCAAAACTCATAACCAATTGAATCCTCCTAACTAAGATTTACAAGATGACCATAGCTTGCTTCAAGCCGGCAATCTCCGTGAGATCGACCCTTACTCACGTAAGGTTTTATTACTTGGACGACCCAGTGCACTTGCTGGTTAGTTGTACCGGAGTTGTAAAAAGTGTGAATCACAATTCCGTGCACCACCATTACCTTGGTTCGCCCCTCAAGGTCGGACACCCTTTAGTAACCTTTTCCTAGTACTTTTGTAACTCGGTATCGCCCCTTCCAATTAGCTGCTAGCTTCCCTTCTCCTGACCGACCTGCTCCGATGTCATTTCGGATTAAGATGAGGTCATTGGTGGTGAAGCTTCGTTGGATTACCTTCCGGTTAAACCTTAGAGCCATTCGACGCTTTAGGGCTTCATCTCGGATCCGAGCTCTTTCTCGGACTCCTGCAAGTAGGTCGAGCTCTTCCCTTTGATCTTAGGATTTGGTGTCTTTATTGTAGAGGATCATTCTAGGGGATCCTTCTTCTATTTCCATGGGAATCATTGCCTCTATTCTGTAAGCAAGTCGGAACGGTGATTCTCCAGTGGTGGAGTGTGGTGTTGTCCGGTATGCCCATAGGACTTGCGGGAGCTCTTCGGCCCAAGCTTTCTTAGCGTCCTATAGTCTCTGTTTTATCCCGGCCTGTATGACTTTCCTGGCGGCTTCCACCTGTCCATTGGCTTGTGAGTGCTCTATAGAGGTGAACTTATGCTTGATCTTTAAGTTGACCACCAGGTTTCTAAAGCCTGTGTCGGTGAACTGAGTGCCATTGTGTGTTGTGATAGAGTATGGGACCCCAAACCTTGTGACAACATTTTTGTATAAGAACTTCCGACTTCTTTGGGTGGTGGCAGTGGCTAAAGGTTCAGCCTCGATCCATTTTGTAAAATAGTCTATTCCTACAATAAGGAATTTGACTTGCCCAGATCCCTGAGGGAATGATCCAAGGAGGTCGAGCCCCCATTTTGCAAATGGCCAAGGTGAAGTAACACAGATGAGCTCTTCGGGTGGAGCTATATGGAAGTTGGCATGCTTCTGGCATGGCGGGCATGTCTTGACAAACTCTGTTGCTTCCTTTTGCAAGGTCGGCCAGTAAAAACCAGCTCGGAGTACCTTTTTGGCATGAGCTCTTGCCCCAAGATGATTGCCATACATGCCTCCGTGGACTTCCTCCAAGATGTCCCTTGTTGCTGAGGTCGGGACACATTTTAGGAGGGATGTTGAGATCTCCCTCCTATATAGGATGTCATCCACTATAGTGTAGTACTGCGCTCTCTTGTATTAGCCTTTTTGCCTCCTTTTTATACTGCCAGTGTTTCAGATTTGAGGTAACTAATTATGGGAGTCATCTACCCTTGGTCCTGGTCCAATATGTTTAAGACCTTCTTTTCTTCATAGGTTGACAGATTTTGTAGTGTTTCCTGGATGAGGCTTCTATTATTGCCCCATGGTTTGGTGCTGGCTAGTTTTGAAAAGGCATCAGCTCGGGCATTTTGTTCCTGAGGTATATGTCAGACCTCAAATTCCCTAAATTGTCCGAGCTGTTCTCTAGTTTTGTCTAACTATTTCTTCATGGTAGGATCTTTATCCTGGTAGCTTCTTTTTATTTGTGAGGTGACTACCTGCGAATCGCTGAAAATGTTAAGCTTCTGAGCTCCTACCACCCTAGCCAGCTTCAAACCAGCCACTAGGGCCTCGTATTCAGCTTGGTTATTCGAGGCTCAGAATCCGAACATTAATGAGAGCTCAATTTGGGTTCCCTGATCACTCTCCAAAATGACACCTGCAGCACTCCCGATTTTATTCGAGGAGCCATCCACAAAAAGGCTCAACTCTGTGGGGGTGCCCAGGGTGTCGGTGTACTCTGCGATGAAGTCGGCCAGGTATTGAGACTTTATAGCTGTTCTAGCTTCATATTTAAGGTCGAATTGGGATAACTCGACCGCCTATTGTAGGATTATTCCAGCCAGGTCTGTTTTCTGTAAGATACCTTTTATGGGTTGGTTGGTCCGTACTCTGATGGTGTGAGCTTGAAAGTATGGTCGGAGCCGTCGGGAAGTAAGTATAAGGGCATAGGAAAACTTTTCTATCTTTTGATAGTTTAGTTCGGCCCCTTACAAAGCCTTACTAATGAAGTAGATAGGTTGCTACCCATTTTTATCTTCTCTGACTAGTACCGAGCCTATCACCCGACTTCCTACAGCGAGGTATAGAATTAGTACTTCACCTTCCCTCAGTCGGGTTAAGATGGGTAGTTGTCCCAGAAATGTCTTGAAGTCTTGAAAAGCTTTTTCACATTCTGGGGTCCATTCAAATCTTCTTCATTTCCTTAGTGTTGCCTAGAAATGAAGAGATCTCAAGGTTGATCCAACTAGGAATCTAGATAGAGCCGCTAGTCTTCCATTGAGCTGCTCGACCTTTGTTACACAGGTTGGACTTTTCATGCTGAGTATGGCCTGGCATTTATCTGGGTTCGCTTCAATCCCCCTTTGTGTGAGCATGAAGCCCAAGAATTTGCCAGCCTCTACAGCGAAGGTGCACTTGGCAGGATTAAGTCTCATCCCATGCTTCCATATGGTGTCGAACTCTTTGGTGAGGTTGGATAACAACATCTCCTCCCTTTGTGTCTTTACCAGCATGTGGTCTAACTAAAATATACTAAAAACATACTAAAAACAATGCCAAAAAGCGTATAAATTATCCGCTCATCATCTATACTCAGTGTTCTTGACCGAGTTCCTTTCCCGAATGTTGTGTGTAGTGGGATGTACCTAAGTGGTTGGATTGGGGCGTCTTCGAGCTTGAACAAGCTATTTGGATATGTTCTGAGCTCTTTTTCTTGTAGGCCGAGTTTGTCAAAGGCATATTTGAACAATATATGTGCTGAGCTACCCTGGTCGATCAGAGCTCGGTGGAGGTTGGCATTGGCTAGTATGATAGTAACATCCACCGGGTCGTCATGTCCCAGAATAATGCCTGCGGCATCCTCTTGAGTAAAAGTGATAGTAGGAAGGTTTGATGACCTATCCCCTTCTCCGACATGGTACACTTCTTTAAAGTGTCTTTTACGAGATAACTTGGAGATCCCTCCACCTGCAAATCCTCCGTTGATCATGTGGACATGTCATTCGGGTGTGTGAAGGGAGTGTTCAGCTCGTCCTCCCTCTTCATCCCTTCTCCTCTTTTTTGGTTCGTCCACTTTATTGGCTAAGAACCGATCTAGTCTTCCTTCTCGGGCTAGTTTTTCTATGACGTTCTTCAGGTCATAGCATTCGTTGGTGGGGTGCCCGTAGATTCGGCAGTATTCGCAATATTCTGTCCGACTTCCTCCACTCTTGTGTTTAATCGGGCGAGGCGTTGGGACCTTTTCAGTGTTGCATATCTCCTGGTAAACATCCACAACAGACACTCGAAGAGGGGTGTAGTTATGGTTCTTCCTGGGTTTCTCAGTATATTGGTCTTCCTTTTTCCTGGACTCTTTATTCTTGTCTTGAGGTGGGTAGGAGAATCCGGATTTAGAGGATTCTCCTAGTCGAGAGTTCTCCTCCATATTGATATACTTCTCCGCCCGCTCTTGTACCTCGTTTAGAGATGCTGGGTGTTTTTTGGATATAGCGTGGCTGAAGGGTCCTTCCTGCATACCATTGATTAGTCCCATAATTGTTGCATCTGTATAGAGATTCTGTATGTCAAGGCATGCTTTATTGAATCTTTCCATATAATTGCGGAGGCTCTCTCGATCTCCTTGTTTAATCCCTAGTAAGCTTGAAGCGTGCTTAGTTTTGTCTTTTTGAATGGAAACATGGCTAGGAACTTCTTGGCGAGGTCATCAAAGCTTGCAATCGACCTTGGTGGCAAGCTGTCAAACCACTTTATTGCCGTCTTGGTCAAGGTGGTCGGGAAAGCTTTGCAACGAATTGCATCTGAAGCATTCATGAGGTACATCCAGCTCCTGAAGTTGCTCAGATGATGGCTTGGGTCGGATGTACCATCGTAGGGGGTCATGTCAGGAGCTTTGAAATTTTTTGGGACTTTAGCTTTCATGATCTCTTTGGTGAATGGGTCTTAGTCTTTGTGGGTGTATCTTCGTGATTGGGCCGAGTAGTTTAAGCTTTAAGGTCGGCTTCGAGTTTGAGGAGCTTGTCTTCCAGCTCTCGATGCCTTCTTGTTTCTCTGCGAAGGTCTCGTTCGGCCTTCCGCTGCAGGTCGGCTTCTTGTTCAAGCTATTTAAGGTGATTCTGTTGTTCACGAATAACTTCCAAGATTTCTATGTGTGGGGTTGCTTATCCTCCCCATTTTGTGGTGTGTCCTTGGATGTGGCGTCCGTGTTCTTATTTGGCGTTCTGTCCACCAAACCAGAGTTGTGTTCGTTGTCATGGTTGTTCGCCATGGTGATGGGATGACTTCAAGGTCCCCGGCAATGGCGCCAATATTCCGGGGGTTACCTGAAACTGAAGGTCGATCTTGGATGAGATCTCCTATTGTGGCCGAAGCTGTCGAGTCCGACTTGTCGAATCCTGAGATGCTGTTGATCCTTGGTCACCGGAGGGTGGTGCTACCTACAAGAGACTCCGATGCTTAAGTTAGCACGGGCTTTAGGCAGGTTTCTTGTAGAATCAGAGTATGAGTTATACCTTCGGGCTCCAGTGTATTTATAGTAGTGTGGAGTGACCCTTCTTGATATAAGTTAGTTATCTTATCTTATCTTGGGCTAGGTCACCTATCTTTTAGGGTAGTCACCTTTAGAGTGGGTCGCATCTTTCTATTTGGGCCTGCTTGGGCCTCTACGGCGATTCAGCCGAGCTCTTTTTGAGAAGAAGTCAGTGACGACCAACCTATCAAGAGGTCGGTCGCTTTGTCTTCGTCCAACCCCGACCGTATAGCTCGGTCCAGGGTATGAACAGTTAGTCAATAAACCATCATGAAATTCTATATCGATATCCGAATTGTCATCTAGGACTTTGTTTTGGAAACTGTAGCCTTGTTCGATACAGGTGCAGATAAAAATTGTATTTTGGAAGGATTAATCCCAACAAAATATTTTGAAAAAACTACAGAGTGCCTTAGTACAGCTAACGGCGACCGTTTACAAATTAAGTACAAGCTTTCCGAGGCTGTCATCAAAAATGGTCTTTTACATATAAAAACACCTTTCCTCCTTGTCCAAGATTTAAGAAATCAGGTCATTTTGGGGACACCCTTTATTAGATCTCTTTTCCTTTTAATGATGTCATACGACGGTATCACTACCTATATAGGAGGAACCCCGACAACCTTCCAAATTTCTTTCAACCCAGTTCAAAACTAACCAAATTAACTTCTTGAAAGAAGAGGTCTCCTTCAAAACCCTTGAAACCCAGTTACAAAAACCTCAAAACCAACAAAAGGTTAAATCCCTTCTTCAACAAATGCAAGAAATAATATGTTCAGACTTACCTAACTCATTCTGGAATAGAAAACAACATATTGTGGATCTTCCTTATGAAAAAATCTTTAAAGAAAGCCAGATTCCAACAAAGGCCAGACCCAAACAAATGAATGAACAACTTCTCCAATATTGCCAAAAAGAAATTACAGACCTCTTGCACAAAAAGCTTATTAGGCCAAGTAAAAGCCCATGGTCTTGTTCAGCTTTCTATGTCAACAAACAAGTCGAATTGGAAAGAAGCACACGTAGGTTGGTTATTAATTATAAGCATCTAAATCAAGCTCTACAGTGGATTAGGTATCCGATTCCAAACAAAAAAGATTTGTTAAATAGATGATGAGGGAAAAATGATTCCACACAAACTCACATCGGCAAGTGTACCGGGTCGCATCAAGTAGTAATAACTCACAAGAGTGAGGTCGATCCCACAGGAATTGATGGATTGAGTAACTTTAGTATGGTGATGAATTTAGTTAAGCGAATATTTGATGATTTGAGTGAAACTTGATTAACAGAAGTAAAATTGCCAGAAAATAAAAGGGAGGAGGTAAATTGACAAAATCTTAAAGTGCAAAAGAAGTAAATTGCAGAAACTTAAAGTGCAGAAAGTAAAAGAGCTGAAACTTAAATTGCAAGAAAGGTAAATAACTGAAACTTAAAGTGCAAGGTATTTAAATTGCTGAATCTAAATTGATAATAAACTTAAATAGCGTGAAGAATAAAGGGATTTGGGTACTGGGATTCAAAACTGAGCTGGAAAATGTAAAGTGCAGTAAATTAAAGAAGTATGAGATGAAGAAAAATTGCAGAAGAACCAAAACAGAAATGAAAAATTTCAGAAGAAAGAAAATCAAAGAGACAACTAAGATTAGATCCCCAATTCTTAGAACTATAAAAAGGAAAAGCAAACGGGATGATTCTCAGATGAAGAATTTTAGTCCAATTCCTCAATCTGAGTTCAAAACCCAAAACAGAAAATAGAAGTTGCAAAAGAAAGAAAAATGAACACTAAAAGAAAGCTCAGATTTGATCTTAATTCCACAAATTCCCAAAATTCTAAAAAGGAAACTAAAAGAGAGCTAAAGTAAAAGTCCTCCCCGGAAATTAAATTTGCTCCTATTTATACACTTTCTATTTCCATCATCAAGCACTTGGAGTGGGCTTTTGTTGGTTTGGCCTTATAAGAAGTGGATCAGAGGTGCTTGGTTTCTCCCAGGGGAACGTTTAGTTCACAAAATGAGTGCCCCGTTCATTAACCGTGCGTGCTTCTCTCGTGTGCACATTTTCACTAGCCAGCGCTCTCTTAATGAGCGCTACACTTGCTTGCTGAGCGCTGCACCTTGCGTGCTTCTTAGGTGGGCAAATTTCCTCACTAGAGCTCTCTTAGTGAGCACCAAGTTAACTTAGTTAGCACTCCTGGTGTGTACGAATAGTACAAGGCTTGCCTCCGAGACTTGAGATTCACAAAAACGCTCCCTTAGTGAGCGTGGCACTCACCTTGGAAGTGAACGCTACTCCAAAATGTTGTCGAGCGAGGCATTCTCTTTGTGAACGCAGCGCTTTACTGTTTGCTTCCCCCTTCTCTTCATTTCTTCACCTAAAAGCAACCAAACAAGCAATCAAAGTCTCACCAAAATCACAAGGTCTTTGCATCATTCATGAAATCAATTAATTATAGCATAAACCCTATGATTTTGTGTAAAATAAATGATATTTGATTGATTCAAAATAATCATGAAATTCAACTCCAATCACTTATTTATTGTGCAAGAAAGTTCATAAAACCTAATGAAACAAATGAAAAATGCTTGAAAAACTAGCATAAGATGACTTGTCATCACAACACCAAACTTAAACCTTGCTTGTCCCCAAGCAAGCACCAAACATGAGAAGAAATGAAAGAAAATAGTGAAGCATATATGTCCTTATTTAGCAGGTAATTAAATTTGGTTCATGGGGTTTTATGCAGACAAAATGCATCTCAATTATTCTTAGCTGTCATATATGAAAAGTCTTTTTGAGGATTCACTAAAGTTGCTGCTATAATTCCTTGTTCTTTTATTGGTCCCTGTTGGATTTCTCCTTCTTTCTTTTGCTTCAGAAGCTTATTTCTTAATGGCAGCTCAATGTCAAGTGTTGCAGCAGCCTTTTGGCTTAATTTTTCTCAACACCTCTTCACTACAGACACTTGGCTCACAATTCTTCTTAGGGACATTGATGCCCATCACCTCTTTGGGTCACTAAATGCTCTATAACTTGGTTGCTCTTGATGATGGACTTTCGGTTGATAATCCCGGGTTAGTTAACCCAAGTTACCAAGTTTTAAAAGACTCCTCAGAACCTAATTGTCCAAGTAGATCCTAGTACAAAAGCACCACAGGCATATGTCCTAAGGTCCAAGCCATTGCTATCAAGCCTTATTATTTGTTTCTTTCATTCTTGTTTCCAATTCTTATCTTTTCTTTTCTTACTTTTCCTCATTATCCATGGATATTTATTAATTGAAGGTTTCATAGTAGCAACTGAGTTCACACTACAAGGGACTTTCTATTCTATAGCTTTTATTATTGAGATTATCATCTAATCAAGCAATCACCACCACTGAACCTTATTTTTACCCCTACTACATTGGACAATTACTTTCTGTTTCAATCATTTTCTCTTATTCATGCAGAGGAAACAAGACATTATTTAGTGCAGATGAGTGATAACAAACATTCTGGCTAGACCACTTATTTTGAATAACACAGGACAGTAAACTAACAGAGTGTATATAAGGGCAAACTTATCAGAAAGGAGAATAATTTGACTTCCAACTAAAGCACAGCAGACATAAACAGTTGAGTAACAATACAACCTTTTGGTATCTTCTTGTTTAGTCCTTCATCTTCCTTTTTTGCTTTTGTGCCTTTCTTGCTCCTGATGTACAATCCTTCCAAAAAGTTGAGTAGTTCTCTGTACTAATAGTGGAAGTTGCTTATCCCCCAAGCACTTATCATGCATGAATGTTTGTAGGCTTTTGAAATTACTTTGGTGTGTGAACACCAAACTTAGTACCTTGCCAACACCTATTATGCAACAAATCATCCATATACATGAAACCTTGTGCCTTTGCTTGAAGTTAGTAAAACTAAAAACTTGAAAATAGACAATGGTTGAGTAGTTTCCCTAATTATTTGGAGCTAGTAACCATTTATGCAGAGGGTTGAAATGTGTTTTTAAATGAGATTTTTGGTGGAACACCAAACTTAGCATCCTTCATTCACCCTTAAATTGTTTTGGTGTGCAACGCCAAACTTAGCTCCTTGGAATACAGATAAATCTACTTAACCTTTTTATCGAAATAGTTAGGAAAAGAAAACTACCTCTGGTTGGGTTGTCTCCCAACAAGCGCTCTTCTAATGTCACTAGCTTGACATCCTTCATTTTTGCTCAACTTATTTCCTGAACCTCCTTCTCTTTGTCCCAGGGACCTCCCAAATAATGCTTTGCTCTGTGGCCATTTGTTGTGATTGTGTCATTTGTAGCTTCATTCAGAAGTTCAAGGCTTCCATAAGGGAGAACCTTTGTGACCAAGTAGGGTCCAGTCCATCTAGACTTGAGTTTGCCTGGGAAAATCTTGAGCCTGGAATTATATAGGAGTGGTGCACGAAATTGCAATTACATTTTTGCAATCCCGCACAACTAACCAGCAAGTGCACTGGGTCGTCCAAGTAATACCTTACGTGAGTAAGGGTCGATCCCACGGAGATTGTCGGCTTGAAGCAAGCTATGGTTATCTTGTAACTCTTAGTCAGGATATCAATAATTATCAGGGTTGATTGAAAAAAGCAAAAGAACATGAAATAAGTACTTGTTTTGCAGTAATGGGGAACAGGTTGAGGTTTTGGAGATGCTCTATCTTCTGAACTTCTGCTTTCCTACTGTCTTCTTCTTCAAGCACGCAAGACTCCCTCCATGGCAAGCTGTATGTAGGGTTTCACCGTTGTCAATGGCTACCTCCCATCCTCTCAGTGAAAATGTTCAACGCACTCTGTCACAGCACAGCTAATCATCTGTCGGTTCTCAATCAGGTTGGAATAGAATCCAGTGATTCTTTTCCATCTGTCACTAACGCCCAGCCCTCAGGAGTTTGAAGCTCGTCACAGTCATTCAATCCTTGAATCCTACTCAGAATACCACAGACAAGGTTTAGACCTTCTGGATTCTCTTGAATGCCGCCATCAATTCTAGCTTATACCACGAAGATTCTGATTAAGGAATCCAAGAGATATCTACTCAATCTAAGGTAGAACGGAGGTGGTTGTCAGGCACACGTTCATAGTTGAGAATGATGATGAGTTTCACGGATCATCACATTCATCAAGTTTAAGAACAAGTGATATCTTAGAATGGAAGCAAGCATGATTGAATGAAAAATAGTAGTAATTGCATTAATCCATCAAGACACAGCAGAGCTCCTCACCCCCAACCATGGGGTTTAGAGACTCATGCCATAGAAGATACAATGAGAAACGTGTAAAGTGTCATGAGGTGTAGATACAATGTCAAAAGATTCTATTAATAGTGAACTAGTAACCTAGGGTATACATAAATGAGTAAATGACGTAAAAATCCACTTCTGGGGTCCACTTAGTGTGTGCTTGGGCTGAGCATTGAAGCTTTCATGTGTAGAGACTTTTTCTGGAGTTAAACGCTAGCTTTTATGTCAGTTTGGGCGTTTAACTCCAATTTTTATGCCAGTTCCGGCGTTAAACGCTGGGAATTCTGAAGCTGATATGCAACGCCGGTTTGGGTCATCAAATCTCGGGCAAAGTATGGACTATTATACATTGCTGGAAAGCTCAGGATGTCTAATTTCCAACGCCGTTGAGAGCGCGCCAATTGGGCTTCTGTAGCTTCAGAAAATCCACTTCGAGTGCAGGGAGGTCAGAATCCAACAGCATTTGCAGTCCTTTTTAGCCTTTGAATCAGATTTTTGCTCATGACCCTCAATTTCAGCCAGAAAATACCTGAAATCACAAAAAAATATACAAACTCATAAGAAAGTCCAGAAAATGAATTTTAACTAAAAAATAATATTAATATAATAAAAACTAACTAAAATATACTAAAAACATACTAAAAATAATGCCAAAAAGCGTATAAATTATCCGCTCATCACAACACCAAACTTAAATTGTTGCTTGTCCCCAAGCAACTGAAAATCAAAATAGAATAAAAAGAAGAGAATATACTATAGACTCCAAAATATCAAAGAAACTTAGCTCCAATTAGATGAGCGGGACTAGTAGCTTTTTGCTTCTGAACAGTTTTGGCATCTCACTTTATCCTTTGAAGTTTAGAATGATTGGCATCCATGGGAACTCAGAACTCAGATAGTGTTATTGATTCTCCTAGTTAAGTATGATGATTCTTGAACATAGCTACTTTATGAGTCTTGGCTGTGGCCCAAAGCACTCTGTCTTCCAGTATTACCACCGGATACATACATGCCACAGACACATACTTGGGTGAATCTTTTCAGATTGTGACTCAGCTTTCCTAGAGTCCCCAATTAGAGGTGTCCAGGGTTCTTAAGCACACTCTTTTTGCCTTGGATCACAACTTTATTATTATTATTTTTTTTTTGAATTTTGTATTCACTGTTTTTTCTTGCTTCAAGAATCAATTTGATGATTTTTCAGATCCTCAATAACAGTTCTCCTTTTCCATCATTCTTTCAAGAGCCAACAATTTTAACATTCTTAAAACAACAAATTCAAAAGACATATGCACTGTTCAAGCATTCATTCAGAAAACAAAAAGTATTGTCACCACATCAAACTAATTCAACTAGTTTCAAAGATGAATTCGAAATCCTGTACTTCTTGTTCTTTTGTGATTAAAGCATTTTTCATTTAAGAGAGGTGATGGATTCATAGGACATTCATAGCTTTTAAGACATGAACCTTAAATTTTATTAATCATGAATTAAGAACAAGACTCAAAAATAGATATAAGATAAGACTAATAGTAATAGAAAACAAAAATTTAAATAGGCTCCTAATGATAGAGGTTATCACAGAGTTAGGACTCAACAACCTTGATTTTGAGAAGTGGATGCTCCCTCAACTTGAGGGGAGAGCTTTTGGCATTTCAACTCTTGAAGTTCACGCCCCTGCTTCTCTTGTTCCTTCAGCAATTTGCAGAGCATGCAGTTCTGATTCTGCTGTTCTTCCTTAAGTTGTTCTATAGTTTCTTGCAACTTGGTGATAGATGCTTCTAGGCTGGCCCAGTAGTCAATTTCAGGAAATTCAGGGAGGAACTCATGTGCCCTCTTTTTGATAGAGTTGTCTTGCATTTGTCCTTCCATTGACTTCTTGGTGATTGGATGTTCAATTGGTATGAATTCATCTACTCCCATCTTCACCCCAGCCTATTTACAGAGCAAGGAGATCAAGCTTGGGTAAGCCAGTTTGGCTTCAGTGGAATTCTTGTTTGCAATTGTGTAGATCTCACAAGCAATCAGATGATGAACCTCCACTTCTCTTCCAAGCATAATGCAATGAATCATCACTGCTCTCTTGATAGTGACCTCAGAACGGTTGCTAGTAGGCAATATGGAACGCCCAATAAAGTCTAGCCAGCCTCTTGCAATTGGTTTGAGGCCTCCCCTCTTGAGTTGGTTTGGGACACCTTTTGAATTGGTTATCCACTTAGTTCCAGGGAGGCAAATGTCCTCTAGAACTTGATCCAACCCCTTATCTGCTCTCACCATTCTCCTATTAAAGGATTCAGGATCATCTTGCAGTTGAGGCAATTTGAAGACCTCTCTTATTTTGTCCAGATGGAAGTAGATAACTTTCCCTCTGACCATGGTTCTACAAGTATGGAAAGCAGTTCCAGTCATTCTCTGCTTATCTGTCAGCCACAGATTTGAGTAGAATTCCTGAACCATATTTCTTCCAACCTTTATCTCAGGATTGGTTAGAACTTCCCATCCTCTGTTTCAAATTTGCTCTTGGATCCCCGCATATTCATCTTTTTTTAGATCGAATTTGACTTCCGGGATCACTGACCTCAGACCCATTATTTTGTGATAATGGTCTTCATGTTCTTTGGTTAAGAACTTCTCTTGATTCCAAAGACTCTTTGGATTATTCTCTTTCTTGCCTCTTAAATTGGTTTGTTTTCCCTTAGGAGCCATGATCTTGAAGAATCTTGGCTTAGTGATCACGGAAAAGCACACCAAACTTAGAGGTTTGCTTGCCCTCAAGCAAAAGAAAGGAAAGAGGGGAGAGAAGAGGAGAGCAAATTCGAATGGTGGGGAGAAAGGGGTGGCCGAACGTGTATTTATAAGGGAAGGGGAGAGATTTCAAAAATTTTGAAGGAGATTTGAGAAGATATGGAAAGAATTTGAGAAATATTTGAGTTTTTGAAGAATATTTGGGAAGGATTTGAGAGAGATCTGAAGAATGATTTTAATTTTTGAAAATTTGAAGGTGAATGATGAAAGTTTGAAATGTGTTTATGTAGAAAATTATGGATCAAAACAGGAAAGTTTGAAAAAATTTTAATTAGAAAGTGAAATCTCTGTCCCCCACCTTTCTGGCGTTAAACGCCCAGAATGGTATTCATTCTGGCGTTTAACGCCCAAATGCTGGCCATTGTGGGCGTTTAACGCCCAGCCAGGTACCCTGGCTGGCGTTAAACGCCAGCATTCCCTTCATCACTGGGCGTTTTGCTAAACGCCCAGGATGCTGCACACCTGGCGTTAAACGCCCAGAATGGTGCCCATTCTGGCATTTAACGCCCAAAGTACCCTTTATTGGCGTTTTTTCGCCAGCAAGCTCTTTTTCTCTGCTTTTTGCACTGAATCCTTCTGTAACTCTGTGAATTCCTTCAATTTTGATATTTGCCCTTTGAGATTATATATCAAACTTTGATTAAACAAAACACATAACCTGCTAATGACTGGGTTGCCTCCCAGCAAGCGCTTCTTTATTGTCTTTAGCTGGACCTTCACTGAGGATCGTTCAAGCCTCAGTTTTGAGCATTCTTGTTCAAAATTGCTTTCAAGATAATGCTTGATCCTCTGCCCATTAACAATGAACTTTTTGAAAGAATCAGTATCCTGAAGCTCAACATATCCATATGGTGACACTCCTGTAATCACATACGGACCCCTCCACCGGGATTTAAGGTTTCCTGGGAACAATCTGAGCCTAGAGTTGAAGAGCAGAACTTTTTGTCCTGGCTCAAAGACTCTGGATGACAACTTCTTGTCATGCCACTATTTTGCCTTTTCCTTATAAATCTTTGCATTTTCAAAGGCACTGAGTCTAAATTCATCTAGCTCATTTAGCTAGAGCAATCTTTTTTCACCAGCTAACTTAGCATCCAGGTTTAGGAATCTGGTTGCCCAGTAGGCTTTATGTTCCAGTTCCACGGGCAGATGACAGGCCTTGCCGCACACAAGTTGGTATGGAGAGGTTCCTATTGGAGTCTTGAATGCTATTCTGTATGCCCACAGAGCATCATCCAAGCTCTTTGCCCAATCCTTTCTACAGGCAATTACAGTCTGTTCTAGGATTCTTTTTAGCTCTCTGTTAGAGACTTCAGCTTGCCCATTTGTCTGTGGATGATACGGGGTTGCCACTTTGTGGCTAATTCCATATCGGACCATAGCAGAGTAGAGTTGTTTATTGCAGAAATGAGTACGCCCATCACTGATTAGGACTCTGGGAACACCAAATCTGCTGAAGATGTGTTTCTGGAGGAATTTCAGCATGGTCTTAGTATCATTAGTGGGTGTAGCAATTGCTTCTACCCACTTAGATACATAGTCCACTGCCACCAGAATGTAAGTGTTTGAGTATGATGGTGGGAACGGACCCATGAAGTCAATCCCCCATACATCAAACAATTCAATCTCTAAGATCCCTTGTTGAGGCATGGCGTATCCGTGAGGTAAGTTACCAGCTCTTTGGCAGCTGTCACAGTTACGCACAAACTCTCGGGCATCTCTATAGAGAGTAGGCCAGTAGAAGCCACATTGGAGGACCTTAGTGGCTGTTTGCTCACTTCCAAAATGTCCCCCAAACTGTGATCCATGGTAGTGCCATAGGATCCTTTGTGCTTCCTCTCTGGGTACACATCTGCGGATCATTCCGTCTGCACATCTCTTAAAGAGATATGGCTCATCCCATAGGTAGTACTTGGCATCTGAAATTAATTTCTTTCTTTGCACCCTGCTGTACTCTTGGGGTATAAACCTCACAGCTTTGTAATTTGCAATATCTGCAAACCATAGAGCTTCCTGAATGGCAAAGAGTTGCTCATCTGGGAAAGTCTCAGAGATCTCAGTAGAAGGGAGGGACGCCCCAGCTACTGGTTCTATTTGGGACAGATGATCAGCTACTTGGTTCTCTGTCCCTTTTCTGTCTCTTATTTCTATATCAAACTCTTGCAGAAGCAACACCCATCTTATGAGCCTGGGTTTTGAATCCTGCTTTGTGAGTAAGTACTTAAGAGCAGCATGGTCAGTGTACACAATCACCTTTTATCCTACTAAATAGGATCTAAACTTGTCAATGGCATAGACCACTGGAAGTAACTCTTTTTCTGTGGTTGTGTAATTCTTCTGTGCATCATTTAGAACACGGCTGGCATAATAAATGACATGCAGAAGCTTGTTATGCCTCTGTCCCAACACTGCACCAATGGCATGGTCACTGGCATCACACATTAGTTCGAATGGCAGTGTCCAGTCTGGTGCAGAGATGACTGGTGCTGTGACCAGCTTAGCTTTTAGGGTCTCAAATGCTTGCAGACACTGTGTGTCAAACACAAATGGTGTGTCAGCAGCTAGCAGGTTGCTCAGAGGTTTTGCAATTTTCGAAAAATCCTTTATAAACCTTCTGTAGAATCCTGCATGCCCCAGAAAGCTTCTGATTGCCTTAACATTGGCAGGTGGTGGTAATTTTTCAATTACCTCTACCTTTGCCTTATCCACCTCTATTCCCTTGCTTGAAATTTTGTGCCCAAGGACAATTCCTTCAGTCACCATAAAGTGACATTTCTCCCACTTTAAAACCAGGTTAGTCTCTTGGCACCTTTTCAGGACAAGTGCTAGGTGGTTAAGACAGGAGCTGAATGAGTCTCCATATACTAAGAAGTCATCCATGAAGACTTCCAAGAATTTCTCCACCATATCAGAGAAGATGGATAGCATGCATCTCTGAAAGGTTGCAGGAGCATTACACAGACCAAAAGGCATCCTTCAGTAGCCAAACACGCCAGAAGGGCAAGTAAATGCTATTTTCTCTTGGTCTTGAGGATCTACTGCAATTTGGTTGTAACCTGAATAGCCATCCAAAAAGCAGTAATAATCATGACCAGCTAGTCTTTCTAGCATTTGGTCTATGAATGGTAAAGGAAAATGATCCTTTCTGGTGGCTGTATTGAGCCTTCTGTAGTCAATACACATACGCCACCCTGTGACTGTTCTTGTAGGAACCAGTTCATTTTTTTCATTATGAACTACTGTCATGCCTCCCTTCTTGGGGATAACTTGGACAGGGCTCACCCAGGGGCTATCAGAAATAGGATAAATAATCCCAGCCTCTAGTAATTTAGTGACCTCTTTGTGCACCACCTCCTTCATGGCTGGATTTAGCCGCCTTTGTGGTTGGACCACTGGTTTGGCATTATCCTCCAATAGGATCTTGTGCATGCATCTTGCTAGGCTAATGCCCTTAAGATCACTTATGGACCACCCAAAATATGTCTTGTGTGTCCTTAGCACTTGAATCAGTGCTTCCTCTTCCTGTGGATTTAAACCAGAGCTTATGATTACAGGAAAGGTATCACCTTCTCCCAGAAATACATATTTCAGGGATGGTGGTAATGGTTTGAGCTCGGGTTTGGGAGGTTTCTCCTCTTCCTGAGGGATTTTTAGAGGTTCTATTATTCTCTCTGATTCTTCCAAATCAGGCTGAGCATCTTTAAAGATGTCCTCTAGCTCTGATTCGAGACTCTCAGTCATATTGATCTCTTCCACCAAAGAGTCAATAATGTCAGCGCCCATGCAGTCATTTGATGTGTCTGGATGCTGCATAACTTTTACAGCATTCAACTTGAACTCATCCTCATTGACTCTCAGGGTTACTTCCCCTTTTTGTACATCAATGAGAGTTCGTCCAGTTGCTAGGAAAGGTCTTCCTAGAATGAGAGTTGCACTCTTGTGCTCCTCCATTTCCAGCACTACAAAGTCAGTTGGAAAGGCGAATGGCCCAACCTTGACAATCATGTCCTCAATTATGCCTGATGGATATTTAATGGAGCCATCAGCAAGTTGGAGGCATTTTCGGGTTGGTTTGACTTCTTCAGTCAACCCAAGCTTTTTGATAGTGGATGCAGGTATTAGATTGATGCTTGCTCCAAGGTCACACAGGGCTGTCTTGGTGCAAGCACCTTCTAATGTGCATGGTATCATAAAGCTTCCTGGATCTTGAAGCTTTTCTGGTAAGCTTTTCAGAATGACTGTACTGCATTCTTCAATGAGAAATACTTTTTCAGTTTCTCTCCAATACTTCTTATGACTTAAGATCTCTTTCATGAACTTAGCATAAGAAGGTATTTGCTCAAGTGCCTCTGCAAACGGAATCTTTATTTCAAGAGTCCTTAGATAGTCTGCAAAGCGGGAAAATTGCTTATCCTGCTCCGCTTGGCGGAGTTTCTGAGGATAAGGCATCTTGGCTTTATATTCTTCAACCTTAGTTGTTGCAGGTTTATTCCTTACAGAAGTGGTTGGAGAAGCCTTTTTAGAGGGGTTACTATCAGCACTCTCAGGTGTCTGATTCCCCATTGGCGTTTGAACACCAGGATTGGGTGAAAAATGGGCGTTTAACGCCAACTTTTCCCCCTTTTCTAGCGTTTGAATGCCAGAACTAGGCAGGGAATGGGCGTTTAACGCCAGCTTTCCCCCCTTTTCTGGCGTTTGAATGCCAAGAGTATTCCTCTCTGGGCTCTTACTGTCCTCAGAGGGATTTTGGATAGTGGTTTGGCTATCCTCTGTCAATTGTTCCTTTATTAGCTTTTTGTTACTTTGAGCAGTGTTATTCAATGTCTTCCCACTCCTCAGTTGAACTGCTTGGCATTCTTCTGTTTTCTGTTTTGATAGTTGCTGTTTTGCCTGATTCAACTGTGATTCTATGTTCTTGTTAGCAATTTTAGTTTCTTGGAGCATCTCTTTAAATTCTGCTAACTGTTTTGTCATCAGGTGTAATTGCTGATTAAGCTCAATCATCTGTTCTTGAGGATTAGGATCAGTGGCTACTGCCATAACTTCTTCTTTTGTGGAGAACTCATTGCTAGAGTACAAAAGTTGATTTCTAGAAAACAGTATCTATAAGCTCTTGAGCCTCCTCAATCATCTTCCTCATATGTATAGATCCACCTGCTGAGTGGTCTAGAGACATCTGAGCTTTTTCTGTAAGCCCATAGTAGAAGAAGTCTAACTGTACCCACTCTGAAAACATTTCAGAGGGGCATTTTCTTAGCATACCTCTATACCTCTCCCAGGCATTATAAAGGGATTCATTTTCCTCTTGTTTAAAGCCTTGGATGTCCAGCCTTAGCTGTGTCATCCTTTTTGGAGGGTAAAATTGATTCAGGAATTTGTCTGATAACTGTTTCCATGTCTTTATGCTTGCTGTAGGTTGGTTATTCAACCACCTCTTAACTTGATCTTTTACAGCAAATGGAAACAGTAATAATCTGTAGACATCCTGATCCACCTCTTTATCACGTACTGTGTCAGCAAGTTGTAAGAATTGTGCCAGAAACTCAGTATGTTCTTCCTGTGGAAGACCGGAATACTGGCAATTTTACTGCACCATGACAATGAGTTGAGGATTTAGCTCAAAGCTGCTTGCTTTAATGGGAGGTATACAGATGCTACTCCCATATGCAGCTGTAATGGGGTTAGCATATGACCCCAGAGTCCTTCTGGACTATTCAATTCCACTTAAGTCCATGATGGAGAAAGGGAATATGATATGAATTCACAAGTAAAGTAATTTTTTTTTCTTTTTTTTTTTTTGATTTGACCGAAAATAATAAAATAAAACAAATGAAAAAAAATCAAATTTTGAAAACTAAAAGAAAATAAGATCAAAGCAAATTGAAAACTAAATCAATTAGTTAATTAAAAAGATTTTGGAATTAGCAATTGAAAATATATGACTGAAAATTATTTTGAAAAAGATTTGATTTTTGAAATGAGGAAAGAGAAAAACAACAAAATGACACCAAACTTAAAATTTTTAGAAAATCAAACACAAATTTTTGAAAATTTAAAGAAAAACACAAAGAAGACACCAAACTTAGAATTTTTAAGGATCAAGAAAGGACTAAGGATATGCAAATTCGAAAAATGCAAGAAGAACAGAAACATGCAATTGACACCAAACTTAAAATATGAAACTGAACTCAAATAAAAGACTCTAAACCAACAAAAATAAAACAGTCCTAATCTAAGCAACAAGATAGACCGTCAGTTGTCCAAACTCGAACAATCCCCGGCAACGGCACCAAAAACTTGGTGCACGAAATTGCAATCACACTTTTGCAATCCCGCACAACTAACCAGCAAGTGCACTGGGTCGTCCAAGTAATACCTTACGTGAGTAAGGGTCGATCCCACGGAGATTGTCGGCTTGAAGCAAGCTATGGTTATCTTGTAACTCTTTGTCAGGATATCAATAATTATCAGGGTTGATTGTAAAAAGCAAAAGAACATGAAATAAGTACTTGTTTTGCAGTAATGCGGAAGAGGTTGAGGTTTTGGAGATGCTCTATCTTCTGAACTTCTGCTTTCCTACTGTCTTCTTCTTCAAGCACGCAAGACTCCCTCCATGGCAAACTGTATGTAGGGTTTCACCGTTGTCAATGGCTACCTCCCATCCTCTCAGTGAAAATGTTCAATGCACTCTGTCACAGCACGGCTAATCATCTGTCGGTTCTCAATCGGGTTGGAATAGAATCCAGTGATTCTTTTGCGTCTGTCACTAACGCCCAGCCCTCAGGAGTTTGAAGCTCGTCACAGTCATTCAATCCTTGAATCCTACTCAGAATACCACAGACAAGGATTAGACCATCCGGATTCTCTTGAATGCCGCCATCAATTCTAGCTTATACCACGAAGATTCTGATTAAGGAATCCAAGAGATATCTACTCAATCTAAGGTAGAACGGAGGTGGTTGTCAGGCACACGTTCATAGTTAAGAATGATGATGAGTGTCACGGATCATCATATTCATCAGGTTTAAGAACAAGTGATATCTTAGAATGGAAGCAAGCATGATTGAATGAAAAATAGTAGTAATTGCATTAATCCATCAAGACACAGTAGAGCTCCTCACCCCCAACCATGGGGTTTAGAGACTCATGCCGTAGAAGATACAATGAGAAACGTGTAAAGTGTCATGAGGTGTAGATAGAATGTCAAAAGATTCTATTAATAGTGAACTAATAACCTAGGGTATACATAAATGAGTAAATGACGTAAAAATCCACTTCCGGGGTCCACTTAGTGTGTGCTTGGGCTGAGCATTGAAGTTTTCATGTGTAGAGACTTTTTCTGGAGTTAAACGCCAGCTTTTATGCCAGTTTGGGCGTTTAACTCCAATTTTTATGCCAGTTCCGGCGTTAAACGCTGGGAATTCTGAAGCTGATTTGCAATGCCGGTTTGGGCCATCAAATCTCGGGCAAAGTATGGACTATTATACATTGCTGGAAAGCCCAGGATGTCTACTTTCCAACGCCGTTGAGAGCGCGCCAATTGGGCTTCTGTAGCTCCAGAAACTCCACTTCGAGTGCAGGGTGGTCAGAATCCAACAGCATCTGCAGTCCTTTTCAGCCTCTGAATCAGATTTTTGCTCATGACCCTCAATTTCAGCCAGAAATACCTGAAATCACAGAAAAACACACAAACTCATAGTAAAGTCCAGAAAAGTGAATTTTAACTAAAAACTAATAAAAATATAATAAAAACTAACTGAAATATACTAAAAACATACTATAAACAATGCCAAAAAGCGTATAAATTATCCGCTCATCAAGGAGTACTTGTTGTCCTGGTTTGAACTCTCTTTTCAAGATTTTCTTATCATGCCACTTTTTAGCTCTCTCCTTGTATATCTTTGCATTCTCATAGGCTTCAAATCTGAATTCATCTAGCTCATTGAGTTTCAATAACTTTTTTTCTCCTTCTGCTTGAGGGTCAAAATTGAGGAGCTTAGTGGCCTAGTAAACTTTGTGTTCTAGCTCCATAGGAAGGTGACATGATTTTCCATAGACTAGCTGAAATGGAGATCTTTTTATAGGAGTCTTGAATGCTGTTCTATATGCCCATAAAGCATCATCTAACTTTCTGGCCCAATCTTTTCTGGTGGCTCCTACAGTTTTCTCCAAAATCCTTTTTAGCTCTCTATGTGCAAGCTCTGCTTGGCCGTTGGTCTATGGGTGATAGGGTGAAGCTACCTTATGAATTACCCCATATTTGTGAAGTAATCTTTCTATCTGCCTGTTGAAAAAATGACTCCCACCATCACTTATAAGACCTAGGCACCCCATATCAGCAAACCAAGGTGCATGCTGGACTTGGAGAAGATGTTCATCAAGGAACTTTTCATTCACTGGCAATGGTGTATCCTGATTGGCTTCTTATGGCAATCTTGACAAATGATCTGCCACTTGATTCTCGCTTCCCTTTCTATCTTTCAATTCAATGTCGAATTCTTGTAGCAGCAGGACCCACCTGATGAGTCTGGGCTTCTCATCCTGTTTAGACATAAGACACTTGAGAGCAGCATGATCAGTATATACTATAACTTTTGAACCAATCAAGTATTGTCTAAACTTGTCAAATGCATATACAATAGCCAGCAGCTCTTTCTCTGTGGTGGTATAATTCTTTTGCGCCTCATTTAGCACCTTACTGGCATAGTATATGACATGATGCAGCTTGTCTTTCTTTTGTCCCACCAATTGCAACCTCAATTGCATCACACATTAGTTCAAAGGAAAGTCCCCATACTCGAAGTGTGATGATTGGTGCTGTAGTGAGTTTTCTTTTTAAAGTTTCAAAGGCATGCATGCAATTGTCATCAAAGATGAAAGGATTGTCAACCACAAGGAAATTGCTCAGTGGTTTGGCAATTTTTGAAAAATCTTTGATGAATCTTCTACAGAATTTAGCATGTCCAAGAAAACTTCTCACTGCGTTTACATTGACAGGTACAAGGAGTTTTTCAATGATTTCTATTTTAGCTTTGTCAACTTCTATACCCTTGCTTGAAACCTTATGCCCAAGAACAATACCTTCTGGCACCATGAAATGGCATTTTTTCCAATTTAAAACTAAATTTGTTTCTTGGCATCGTTTCAATACAAGATTTAGATGTTGCAGACAGGTTTCAAAAGAGTTACCAAAAATAGAGAAATCATCCATGAAGACCTCTAAGAATTTTTCAACCATGTCAAAGAATATGGGGAGCATACACCTTTGGAAAGTTGTTGGAGCGTCGCATAGTCCAAACGGCATCCTCTTGTAAGCAAAGACTCCAAATGGGTAGGTGAATGAGGTTTTCTCTTGATCCTTAGGGTCTACCATTATTTGCTAATACCCAGAATACCCATCCAGGAAACAATAATAAGCATGGCCAGCCAATCTTTCCAGCATCTGATCAATGAAAGGGAGAGGAAAGTGATCTTTCCTTGTAGCCTCATTCAGTCTTCTATAATCTATGCACATCCTCCAACCAATCACTGTCCTCGTAGGGATTAACTCATTCTTCTCATTGGAGATTACAGTCATCCCTCCCTTCTTTGGTACAACCTGGACCGGACTTACCCAAGAGCTATTAGAGATTGGGTATATGATTCCAGCATTCCACAGCTTTATTACTTCCTTTTGAACTACTTCTTTCATGGTTGGGTTAAGTCTTCTTTGGGGTTGTACCATAGGCCTTGAGTCCTCCTCCAGCAAAATCTTGTGCATGCAGATAGCATCGCTTATACCCTTGATGTCATCAATTGTCCAGCCCAAAGCAGTTTTATGAGCTTTAAGTACTTCGATCAACAATGACTCGTGTTGGCCGCTTAAGGAGGAGTTGATGATTATTGGCAGAGTGTTTTCCTCACCAAGAGGGGGAAGGGGTTTCAGCTCCTGCCTAAGTGTTTCTTCCACCTTTTTCTCAATGGAGATTTTGACTATTTGTTCTTACATTGTCTCTTGATTTCTTTCCCCCTTTTCCTCCTGTTGCTCATTACAACTGGCTTCCAACATTTCTTCCACCAAACATTCTATCATATCCACTCCCATGTATTTCTCTTGCTCAGGAGGATGTTGCATTGATTTGAAAACATTGATGATCATTTGCTCATTGTGCACCCTGAACAACTGAATGAAGACTACCTTGTGTTTAAAACTCAAGGATCTCCCTCTGTTACCATGGAGAAGAAGAAAGAAAAGCTTCTCTCATTGTAGAGTCAATCAAAGCCCCCACAGTCAAACTCTAAGTTTGGTGTTGGGAGGCCACAACCAAACTCTAAGTTTGGTGTTGAACCCCCACGTTTAAACTCTAAGTTTGGTGTTGGGAGGTCCCAACAATGCTCTGAACATCTCTGAGGCTCCATGAGAGCTCACTGTCAAGCTATTGAAATTAAAGATAGACTTATTGGGAGGAAACCCAATTTTATTTATCTATGTATTTTCCTTTTTTTAGGTTGATGATCATTTGGAGTCACAAAAACAACTGTAAAAATTTAAGAAAATCAAAAACAGCAATAATAATAGCACACCCTAGAGAAGAGACTTACTGGCATTTAAACACCAGTAAGGGTAGCAGAATGGGCGTTTAACACCCAGTCTGGCACCATTCTGGGCGTTAAACGCTAGAAACAAGCACCAGACCGGCGTTAAACGCCAGAAACAGGCTACAATCTGGCGTTAAACGCCAAAAACAAGTTGCATCTTAGCGTTTAACGCGAGGAAAGGAATAAAAGCTGGCGTTTAACGCCAGAAACAAGCAGCAGTCTGGCGTTAAACACCAGGATTGCACAGCAAGGGCGTTTTGTATGCCTAATAGGAGCAGGGATGACACATCCTTGACCCCTCAGGATCTGTGGACCCCACAGGATCCCCACCGACCCTCCCACAACACTCTTCACCAAAAACCCCACCTACCTCACTTTTAAAATTCAAACACTTTTCCTTCCCATACCCAACCCTAATGATCGAAACCCAACCCTCCCCTCACCCCTATATAAACCCCTCACTACTCCTTCATATTCACACAACACAAACACCTTTCCCCTCTCTTAGCCGAATTCACTTCTCCCTCCATCTCCTCCATTTTTCTTCTTCTTCCCCTTCTTTCTTTCTTTTTTTACTCGAGGACGAGCAAACCTTTTATGTTTGGTGTGGTAAAAGCATTGCTTTTTGTTTTTCCATAACCGTTTAAGGTACCTAAGGCCGAAAAAACCTCTAGAAAGTGGAAATGGAAGGCAAAAGCTTCCACCTTCGAGTCATGAAAGATGGAGAGATTTATCTCAAAGGTCCATCAAGACCACTTCTATGAAGTTGTGGCCAAGAAGAAGGTGATCCCTGAGGTCCCTTTCATGCTCAAGTAAAATGAGTATCCAGAAATCCGACTTGAAATCCGAAGAAGAGGTTGGGAAGTTCTTACCAACACCATTCAACAAGTCAGAATCTTAATGGTTGAAGAGTTCTATGCCAATGCATGGATCACTAGGAACCATGATCAAATTATAAACCCGAATCCAAAGAATTGGCTTACAATGGTTTGAAGAAATACTTAGATTTTAGTCCGGAAAATGTAAGGTTGGCATTCTGGTGGACGAAATTGTGATCATTAACAATGGCTCCAAAGGCTTGGTACTCTCAAACGTGAATCACACTTTGTCACAATTCCGCACAACTAACCAGCAAGTGTACTGTGTCGTCCAAGTAATAAACCTTACATGAGTAAGGGTCGATCCCACAGAGATTGTTGGTATGAAGCAAGCTATGGCCATCTTGTAAATCCCAGTTAGGCGGATTTAACTGGATTGAGAGATTATTGGTTTTTCGAATAATAATAAAATAAACAGAAAATAAAGATAAAGTTACTCATGTAATTCAATGGTGGGAATTTCAGATAAGCGTATGGAGGTGCTGTGTTCCTTCTAAATCTCTGCTTTCCTACTGCTTTCTTCCAGTTTTTTATCACTCCTTTCTATGGCAAGCTGTATGTAGGGCATCACCGTTGTCAATGCCTACATCCCATCCTCTCAGTGAAAAAGGTCCAAATGCTCTGTCACGGCACGACTAATCATCTGTCGGTTCTCGATCATCTTGGAATAGAATCCCTTGATTCTTTTGCGTTTGTCATCACGCCCAGCAATCACGAGTTTGAAGCTCGTCACAGTCATTCAATCCCAGAATCCTACTCGGAATACCATAGACAAGGTTTAGACTTTCTGGATTCCCATGAATGCCACCCTCAGTTCTAGCTTATACGACGAAGACTCTGATCTCACGGAATGGAAGGCTCGGTTGTCAGGCGAGGGGTAACCATGCGTCGTGTATCAGGAATCCAAGAGATACGCACTCTAGCTCTCGCTTGTAGAACGGAAGTGGTTGTCAGGCACGCGCTCATATGGATGGATGATGATGAGTGTCACGGATCATCACATCCATCAGGTTGAAGTACGAATGGCATCTTAGAACAGGGATAAATCGAACTGAATAGAAAATAGTAGTAATTGCATTAAAACTTGTGGTACAGCAGAGCTCCACACCCTTAATCTATGGTGTGTAGAAACTCCACCATTGAAAATACATAAGTGATGAAGGTTCAAGCATGGCCAAATGGCCAGCCTCCAAAACATGATCACAGGATCCAAAATACAAACCAAGATCTAGGATGTCTAATATGATAGTAAAAAGTCCTATTTATACTAGACTAGCTACTAGGGTTTACAGAAGTAAGTAATTCATGCATAAATCCACTTCCGGGGCCCACTTGGTGTATGCTTGGGTTGAGCTTGATCTATCAATGAGCTAAGGCTTCTTTTGGAGTTGAACGCCAAGTTGTAACGTGTTTTGGGCGTTAAACTCTGGTTCGTAACGTGTTTCTGGCATTTGACTCCAGAATACAGCATGGAACTGGCATTGAGCGCCAGTTTACGTCATCTAATCTCGAACAAAGTATAGACTATTATATATTGCTGGAAAGCCCTGGATGTCTACTTTCTAACTCAGTCGCACCATTTGGAATTCTGTAGCTCCAGAAAATTTATTTCGATTGCAGGGAGGTCAGATTCCAACAGCATCTGCAATCCTTTGTCAGCCTTTTATCATAGTTTTGCTCAGGTCCCTCAATTTCAGCCATAAAATACTTGAAATCATAGAAAAATACACAAACTCATAGTAAAGTCCAGAAATGTGAATTTAGCATTAAAACTAATGAAAAAATCCCTAAAAGTAACTAGATCATACTAAAAACTACCTAAAAACAATGCCAAAAAGCGTATAAATTATCCGCTCATCACAACACCAAACTTAAATTGTTGCTTGTCCCCAAGTAACTGAAAATCAATTAGGATAAAAAGAAAAAAATATACTATAAATCTCAGAATATCGGTGAATATTAATTCTAATTTAGATGAGCGGGACTTGTAGCTTTTTGCTTCTGAACAGTTTTGGCATCTCACTTTTTCCTTTGAAGTTTAGAATGATTGGCTTCTCAAGGAACTTAGAATTTGGATAGTGTTATTGATTTTCCTAGTTAAGTATGTTGATTCTTGAACACAGCTACTTTTATGAGTCTTGGCCGTGGCCCTAAGCACTTTGTTTTCCAGTATTACCACCGGATACATAAGTGCCACAGACACATAACTGGGTGAACCTTTTTAGATTGTGACTCAGCTTTGCTAAAGTCCCCAGTTAGAGGTGTCCAGAGCTCTTAAGCACACTCTTTTGCCTTGGATCACTTTTTACCCTTACCTTTTGGTTTTAAGGGCTATTGGCTTTTTCTGCTTGCTTTTTCTTTTTCTTTCTAAAAATTTTTTATGCCACTTTTTTTTTCGCAAGCTTTTTCTTTTTCACTGCTTTTTCTTGCATCAAGAATCAATTTTATAATTTTTCAGATCATCAATAACATTTCTCTTGTTCATCATTCTTTCAAGAGCCAACAATTTTAACATTCATAAACAATAAGATCAAAAATATGCACTGTTCAAGCATTCATTCAGAAAACAAAAAGTATTGTCACCACATCAATATAATTAAACCAAATTCAAGGATAACTTCGAAATTCATGTACTTCTTGTTCTTTTGAATTAAAAACATTTTTCATTTAAGAGAGTTGAAGGATTAATGGAATTATTCATAGCTTTAAGACATAGTTACTAAATACTAATGATCATGTAATAAAGACACAAAACATAGATAAACATGAAGTATAAAAATCAAAAAACAGAGAAATAAGAACAAGGAGATTAAGGAATGAGTCCAAATTAGTGAGGGTGACGCGCTCCTCTTGAAGAACCAATGGTGCTCTTTGAGCTCCTCTATGTCTATTTCTTGCTTCTGTTGCATGATCCATAGTGATTTTCGTGCTCCTATCCTTAGTTGCTCCCAATAATTGTGTGGAGGAAACTGTATCCCCTGAGGTATCTCAGGGATTTCTTGATGAGGTCCATGAGTAGGCTCTCTTGATGTGCAGTCAAATGCTCAATTACTGAGCTATGGACCCTTGAGATGAATGCTTTTGTCTTCTTTTTCCTCTTTCTAGAGGTTTTTCTGGCCTTAGGTGCCATCAATGATTATGGAAAAACAAAAAAGCTATGCTTTTAGCACACCAAACTTAGAATGTTGCTCGCCCTCGAGCAAAAGAAGAAAGAATAGAAGAAGAAGAAAATATGGAGGAGAAGGGGAGAGGTGTATTCGGCCAAGAAGGAGAAGAGAGGGTTGTGTTGTGTGAAAATGAAGAAGAATGAAGGGGTTTATATAGCGAGGGGAGAGGGAATGGGTTCGGCTATATGGGTGGGATTGGGTGGGAAAGAGATTTTGAATTTTGAAGGTAGGTTGGGTGTATGGGGAAGAGTGGATGGATATGAGTGGTAATGGAAAACAGAAGGGATGACCGTGAATGGAGAGAGAGAGGGTGAGGTAGGTGGGGATCCTGTGAGGTCCACAAATCCTGAGGTGTCAAGGATTTACATCCCTGCACCAATTAGGCATGTAAAATGCCTTTGCATGCAATTCTTGCGTTTAAACGCCAGATTGATGCTTGTTCTGGGCGTTCAGCGCCAACTTTATGCTTGTTCTGGGCATTCAACGCCCATCTGCAGCATGTTTCTGGCGTTGAACGCCAGCTTTCCTCAGTGTGCAATCCTGGCGTTTAAACGCCAGATTGTTGTATGTTTCTGCCGTTCAATGCCAGATCCATGCTCTGTTCTGGCGTTGAACGCCAGCCAGATGCTCCTTACTGGCGTTTAAACGCCAGCCAGATGCTCCTTACTGGCGTTTAAACGCCAGTAAGCCCTTCCTCCTTGGTGTGTTTTTCTTCTGCTATTTTTTTTATTCTGCTTTTAATTTTTGTATTTTCTTTGTGACTCCACATGATCATGAACCTATAAAACATAAAAGAACAATAAAAGAAAAATAAAATTAGATAAAAATTGGGTTGCCTCCCAATAAGCGCTTCTTTAATGTCACTAGCTTGACAGTGAGCTCTCATGGAGCCTCACAGATGTTTAGAGCATGATGAGGGCCTCCCAATACCAATCATAGAGTCTGAATGTGGGGGCTTCTCAACACCAAACTTAGAGTTTGGTTGTGGCTTCCCAACACCAAACTTAGAGTTTGACTGTGGGAGCTCTGTTTGACTCTGCATTGAGAGAAGTTGTTCATGCTTTCTCTCATTACCAAATAACTTGGCATTCAGCTTCATGATGGCTCCTAGATATTGAGCAACTTGCTCTCCAGCCACATCTTCATCGTCTTCAGAGGAAGAATAGTCTTCAGAGCTCATGAATGGCAGAAGGAGATTTAATGGAATCTCTATGGTCTCTATATGAGCCTTAGATCCCTTTAGGTCCTCAATAGGGGACTCCTTCTTGCTCAGAGAACGTCCCAAGAGGTCTTCCTCCTTGGGATTCACATCCTCTCTTTCCTCTATGGGTTCGGCCATGTTGACTATGTCAATGGCCTTGCACTCTCTTTTTGGATTCTCTTCAGTATTGCTTGGGAGAGTACTAGGAGGAGTTTCAGTGACTTTTTTACTCAACTGGCCCACTTGTGCCTCCAAATTTCTGATGGAGGACCTTGTTTCATTCATGAAACTTAAGGTGGCCTTAGACAGATCAGAGACTAAGTTTGCTAAATTAGAGGTGCTCTGCTCAGAATTCTCTGTCTGTTGTTGAGAAGATGATGGAAAAGGCTTGCTATTGCTAACCTGTTTCTTCCACCATTATTAAAGCCTTGTTGAGGCTTTTGTTGATCCTTCCATGAGAAATTAGGATGATTTCTCCATGATGAATTATAGGTGTTTCCATAAGGTTCACCCATGTAATTTACCTCTGCCATTGCAAGGTTCTCAGGATCATAAGCTTCTTCTTCAGAAGATGCCTCTTTAGTACTGTTGGATGCATTTTGCCATCCATTCAGACTTTGAGAGATCATGTTGACTTGCTGAGTCAACACTTTGTTCTGAGCCAATATGGCATTCAGAGCATCAATTTCAAGAACTCCCTTCCTCTGAGGCGTCCCATTATTCACGAAATTCCTCTCAGAGGTGTACATGAATTAGTTATTTGCAACCATGTTAATAAGTTCTTGAGCTTCTGCAGGTATTTTCTTTAGGTGAATGGATCCACCTGCAGAATGGTCCAATGACATCTTGGAAAACTCAGATAGACCATAATAGAATATATCTATTATGGTCCATTCTGAAAACATGTCAGAAGGACACCTTTTGGTCATCTGCTTGTATCTTTCCCAAGCTTCATAGAGGGATTCACCATCTTTTTGTTTGAAGGTCTGAACATCCACTCTAAGCTTGCTCAGCTTTTGAGGAGGAAAGAATTTAGCCAAGAAGGCCGTGACCAGCTTATCCCAGGAGTCCAGGCTATCTTTAGGTTAAGAGCTCAACCATGTTCTAGCTCTATCTCTTACAGGAAAAGGGAAAAGCATGAGCCTGTAGACTTTAGGATCTACTCCATTAGTCTTAACAGTCTCACAGATCTGCAAAAACTCAGTTAAAAACTGGTAGGGATCTTCTGATGGAAGTCCATGAAACTTGCAGTTCTGTTGCATTAAAGCAACTAATTGAGGTTTCAGCTCAGAGTTGTTTGCTCCAATGGCAGGAATTGAGATGCTTCTTCCATCAAACTTGGATGTAGGTTTAGTATAATCACCTAGCATCCTCCTTGCATTATTATTTTCGGCTGCCATCTCCTCTTCCTTTTCGAAAATTTCTGTACGGTTATCTTTAGATTGTTGTAATTTAGCTTCTCTTAGTTTCCTCTTCAGAGTCCTTTCAGGTTTAGGATCTGCCTCAACAAGAATATTCTTGTCCTTGCTCCTGCTCATATGAAAAAGAAGGGAACAGAAAATAATAATAGGGATCCTCTTTGTCCAGATATAGAGGTTCCTTTGTGTGAATAGAAGAAGAAAGGGGATAAGGATTAAGAAGAAGGAATAATCCAAACACAAGGGTAAGGATAGGGGCAGTGATTTGAGATGAAAAGAAGTGTTAGTGAATAAATAAATAAATAGAAGAAGAGGAGAGGGAAGGAATTTCGAAAATAATTTTGAAAAAGTAGTTAGTGATTTTCGAAAATTAAAGGTGAAATAAAATTAAAATTGAAATTTAAAACAATTAATTAATTTAAAAAAAGAATTTTGAAAAAGGGATGAGATATTTTCGAAAATTAGAGAGGAAAAAGTAGTTAGGTGGTTTTGAAAAAGATAAGAAACAAACAAAAAGTCAAATAGTTAGTTGAAACAGATATTAAAATTAAATTTGAAAAGATAAGAAAATAAGAAGTTAGATAAGATATTTTGAAATCAAATTTTTGAAAAAGATAAAATTTTGAAAAAGATATGATATAAAAAGATATGATAAGAAGATATGATTGAAAAATATTTAATTTTAAAAATAAAATTAATTACTTGACTAACAAAAAACTAAAATATAGGATTCTAGAATTTAAAGATTGAACCTTTCTTAACAAGAAAGTAACAAACTTCAAATTTTTGAATCAATCATATTAATTGTTAGTGTAATTTTCGAAAATTATGAAATAATATTAAGAAAAAGATTTTTGAAAAATATTTTTTTTATATTTTCAAAAATAATTAAAAAAATGAAAAAGATTTGATTTTTTTGAAAAAGTTTTGAAAAGATAAGATTTTTAAAATTGAAAATTTGACTTGACTTTGTAAGAAACAACTAATTTTAAAAATTTTTGACCAAGTCAACCCAAAATTTTAAAAATTTTGAGAGAAATAAGGAGAAGATATTTTTTTGATTTTTGAATTTTTGATGATGAGAGAGAAAAACAACAAAAATGACTCACAACATGAAAATTATGAATCAAAACTCATGATGCGTGCAAGAACACTATGAATGTCAAGATGAACACCAAGAACACTTTGAAGATCATGATGAACATCAAGAACATATTTTTTAAAAATTTTTGATGCAAAGAAAACATGCAAGACACCAAACTTAGAAATCTTTAATGCTTAGACACTATGAATGCAAAAATGCACATGAAAAACAACAAAAGACACAAAACAAGAAAATATCAAGATCAAACAAGAAGACTTACCAAGAACAACTTGAAGATCATGAAGAACACTATGAATGCATGAATTTTTGAAAAATGCATAATAATTTTTTTTAAAACATGCAATTTACACCAAACTTAAAAATTGACTCAAGACTCAAATAAGAAACACAAAATATTTTTGGTTTTTTTGATTTTATGATTTTTTTTGTATTTTTATTATTTTTTTCGAAAATATTCTTTAGAAAAACGAAAATAAAGAAAAAAATCTTTGAGAGATTTTTGAAAAAAATTTTTTTTTGAAAAGAAAATAAAAAGAAAATTACCTAATCTGAGCAACAAGATGAACCGTTAGTTGTCCAAACTCGAACAATCCCCGGCAACGGCACCAAAAACTTGGTGGACAAAATTGTGATCATTAACAATGGCTCCAAAGGCTTGGTGCTCTCAAACGTGAATCACACTTTGTCACAACTCCACACAACTAGCTAGCAAGTGTACTGGGTCGTCCAAGTAATAAACCTTACGTGAGTAAGGGTCGATCCCACAGAGATTGTTGGTATGAAGCAAGCTATGGTCATCTTATAAATCCCAGTCAGGCAGATTTAACTGGATTAAGAGATTATTGGTTTTTCGAATAATAATAAAATAAACAAAAAATAAAGATAAAGTTACTCATGTAATTCAATGGTGGGAATTTCAGATAAGCGTATGGAGGTGCTGTGTTCCTTCTGAATCTCTGCTTTCCTACTGCTTTCTTCCAGTTTTTTTATCACTCCTTTCTATGGCAAGCTATATGTAGGGCATTACCGTTGTCAATGCCTACATCCCATCCTCTCAGTGAAAAAGGTCCAAATGCTCTGTCACGGCACGGCTAATCATCTGTCGGTTCTCGATCATGTTGGAATAGAATCCCTTGATTCTTTTGCGTTTGTCATCATGCCCAGCAATCCCTTTTTTTGCCATGCTTTAAAAGCGTACCCATAGAGAGAAACAGGTACGCTTTTAAAACGTGGCTAGTTTGTCAGAATATACAGGCATGGTGCACAAAATTGTGATCCATTCTTTTCACAACTCAAATGGTCCCCGGTAATGGCTCCAAAAACTTGGTGCTCAATACCATGGTCTAAACATAATTTCACAACTTCGCACAATTAACCAGCAAGTGCACTGGGTCGTCCAAGTAATAAACCTTACGCGAGTAAGGGTCGATCCCACGGAGGTTATTGGTATGAAGCAAGCTATGGTCATCTTGTAAATCTCAATTAGGCAGATTCAAATGGTTATGGATGATTTATGAATAAAACATAAAATAAAGATAGAGATACTTATGTAATTCATTGGTGAGAATTTCAGATAAGTGTATGGAGATGCTTTGTCCCTTCCGTCTCTCTGCTTTCCTACTGTCTTCATCCAATCCTTCTTACTCCTTTCCATGGCAAGCTGTATGTTGGGCATCACCGTTATCAGTGACGATATTGATGATAGTGACGATATCGACCGTGACCTTGATACAGAGCTGGAGCTTCTAACTATGATGAATGCGCTAACTATGGATATGATGCCGGAAATAGACCGATTTTATATCACCCTTCAATTCGAATTAGCAAAAGCAATGTCTCCTTGCATAATATAGGCTACAATCCCGTCCTCTCAGTGAAAATGTTCAACGCACCCTGTCACGGCACGGCTAATCATCTATCAGTTCTCAATCAGGTTGGAATAGAATCCATTGATTCTTTTGCGTCTGTCACTAACGCCCAGCCTTCAGGAGTTTGAAGCTCGTCACAGTCATTCAATCATTGAATCCTAGTCAGAATACCACAGACAAGGTTTAGACCTTCCGGATTCTCTTGAATGCCGCCATCAATTCTAGCTTATACCACGAAGATTCCGATTAAGGGATCCAAGAGATTTCCACTCAATCTAAGGTAGAACGGAGGTGATTGTCAGGCACACGTTCATAGGTGAGAATGATGATGAGTGTCACGGATCATCACATTCATCAAGTTGAGGAACAAGTGATATCTTAGAACAAGAACAAGCTGAATTGAATAGAAGAACAATAGTAATTGCATTAATACTCGAGGTACAGCAGAGCTCCACACCTTAATCTATGGTGTGTAGAAACTCCACCGTTGAAAATACATAAGAACAAGGTCTAGGCATGGCCGAATGGTCAGCCCCCATGATCTAAGAACTAGACATCCAAAGATGATCCTAAGATCTAAAATGATCCAAAGATTATCCTAAGATCTAAAATGATCCAAAGATGAAAATACAATAGCAAAAAGGTCCTATATGTAGAGAACTAGTAGCCTAGGGTTTACAGAGATGAGTAAATGACATAAAAATCCACTTCCGGGCCCTCTTGGTGTGTGCTTGGGCTGAGCATTGAAGCATTTTCGTGTAGAGACTTCTCTTGGAGTTAAACGCCAGTTTTTATGCTAGTTTGGGCGTTTAACTCCCATTCTTGTGCCAGTTCCGGCGTTTAATGCCGGGCAGTTTTGAGCTGATTTGGAACGCCAGTTTGGGCCATCAAATCTTGGGCAAAGTATGGACTATTATCCATTGCTGGAAAGCCCAGGATGTCTACTTTCCAACGCCGTTGAGAGCGTGCCAATTAGGCTTCTGTAGCTCCAGAAAATCCACTTCGAGTGCAGGGAGGTCAGAATCCAACAGCATCTGTAGTCCTTTTCAGCCTCTGAATCAGATTTTTGCTCAGGTCCCTCAATTTCAGTCAGAAAATACCTGAAATCACAAAAAAACACACAAACTCATAGTAAAGTCCAGAAAAGTGAATTTTAACTAAAAACTAATAAAAATATAATAAAAACTAACTAAAACATACTAAAAACATACTAAAAACAATGCCAAAAAGCGTATAAATTATCCGCTCATCACAACACCAAACTTAAATTGTTGCTTGTCCTCAAGCAACTGAAAATCAAATAAGATAAAGAGAAGAGAATATGCAATGAATTCCAAAAACATCTATGAAGATCAGTATTAATTAGATGAGCGGGGCTTTTAGCTTTTTGCCTCTGAACAGTTTTGGCATCTTACTTTATCCTTTGAAATTCAGAATGATTGACTTCTATAGGAACTCAGAATCCAGATAGTGTTATTGATTCTCCTAGTTAAGTATGATGATTCTTGAACACAGCTACTTTATGAGTCTTGGCCGTGGCCCAAAGCACTCTGTCTTCCAATATTACCACCGGATACATACATGCCACAGACACATAATTGGGTGAACCTTTTCAGATTGTGACTCAGCTTTGCTAGAGTCCCCAATTAGAGGTGTCCAGGGTTCTTAAGCACACTCTTTTTGCCTTGGATCACAACTTTATTTTTTTCTTTTTCTTTTTCTTTCTTTTTTTTTGTTTTTCTCTCTTTTTTATTGTATTCACTGCTTTTTCTTGCTTCAAGAATCATTTTTATGATTTTTCAGATCCTCAGTAACATGTCTCCTTTTTCATCATTCTTTCAAGAGCCAATATTCATGAGCCACAAATTCAAAAGACATATGCACTGTTCAAGCATACATTCAGAAAACAAAAGTATTGCCACCACATCAAAATAATTAATCTGTTATAAAATTTAAAATTCATGCAATTCTTCCCTTTTTCAATTAAGAACATTTTTCATTTAAGAAAGGTGATGGATTCATAGGACATTCATAACTTTAAGGCATAGACACTAAGACACTAATGATCACAATACACAAACATAGGTAAACATAAGCATGAAAATTCGAAAAACAAGAAAATAAGGAACAAGGAGATTAAAGAACGGGTCCACCTTAATGATGGCGGCTTGTTCTTCCTCTTGAAGATCTTATGGAGTGCTTGAGCTCCTCAATGTCTCTTCCTTGCCTTTGTTGCTCCTCTCTCATGATTCTTTGATCTTCTCTAATTTCATGGAGGAGGATGGAATGTTCTTGGTGCTCCACCCTTAGTTGTCCCATGTTGGAACTCAATTCTCCTAGGGAGGTGTTGATTTGCTCCCAATAGTTTTGTGGAGGAAAGTGCATCCCTTGAGGCATCTCAGGGATTTCATGATGAGTGGGATCTCTTGTTTGCTCCATCCTTTTCTTAGTGATGGGCTTGTCCTCATCAATGGGGATGTCTCCCTCTATGTCAACTCCAACTGAATAACAGAGGTGACAAATGAGATGAGAAAAGGCTAACCTTGCCAAGGTAGAGGACTTGTCCGCCACCTTATAAAGTTCTTGGGCTATAACCTCATGAACTTCTACTTCTTCTCCAATCATGATGCTATGAATCATGATGGCCCGGTCTATAGTAACTTCGGACCGGTTGTTAGTGGGAATGATTGAGCGTTGGATGAACTCCAACCATCCCCTAGCCACGGGCTTGAGGTCATGCCTTCTCAGTTGAACCGGCTTCCCTCTTGAATCTCTCTTCCATTGAGCGCCCTCTTCACAAATGTCTGTGAGGACTTGGTCCAACCTTTGATCAAAATTGACCCTTCTAGTGTGAGGGTGTTCATCTCCTTGCATCATGGGCAAGTTGAATGCCAACCTTATATCTTTCGGACTAAAATCTAAGCATTTCCCCCGAACAATTGTAAGCCAATTCTTTGGGTTCGGGTTCACACTTTGATCATGGCTCTTGGTGATCCATGCATCGGCATAGAACTCTTGAACCATTAAGATTCCGACTTGTTGAATGGGATTGGTAAGAACTTCCCAACCTCTTCTTCGAATCTCATGTCGGATCTCCGGATATTCACTCTTTTTGAGTTTGAAAGGGACCTCGGGGATCACCTTCTTCAAGGCCACAACTTCATAGAAGTGGTCTTGATGCACCCTTGAGATGAATCTCTCCATCTCCCATGACTCGGAGGTGGAAGCTTTTGCCTTCCCTTTCCTCTTTCTAGAGGTTTCTCCGGCCATGGATGCTATAAATGGTTATGGAAAAAACAAAAAGCAATGCTTTTACCACACCAAACTTAAAAGGTTTGCTCTTCCTCGAGCAAGAGAAGAAAGAAGAGAGTAGAAGAAGAAGAAATAGAGGAGATGGAGATGGCTTTGTGGTTCGGCCAAAGGGGGAAAAGTAGTGTTTAGGTTGTGTGAAAATGAAGGAGTGAAGATGGGTTTATATAGGGGTGGGGAGAGGGGTAGGGTTCGGTTATGGGAGGGTGGGTTTGGGAGGGAAAGTGGTTTGAATTTGAATGGTGAGGTAGGTGAGGTTTTATGAAGGATGGATGTGAGTGGTGAAGAGAATAGTGGGATTTGATAGGTGAGGGGTTCTTGGGGAAGAGGTGTTGAAGTGATTGGTGAATGGGTGAAGAAGAGAGAGAGTGGTGGGGTAGGTGGGGATCCTGTGGGGTCCACAGATCCTGAGGTGTCAAGGAAAAGTCATCCCTGCACCAAGTGGCGAGCAAAAATGCTCTCTATGCCAATTCTGGCGTTAAACGCCGTGCTGGTGCCCATTTCTGGCGTTTAACGCCAACTTCTTGCCCTTTCCTGGCGTTTAACGCCAGTCTGGTGCCCCTTTCTGGCGTTAAACGCCCAGAATGGTGCCAGACTGGGCGTTAAACACCCATTTGCTGCCCTTACTGGCGTTTAAACGCCAGCAGGGTCTTCCTCCAGGGTGTGCTATTTTTCTTTCTATTTTTCATTCTGTTTTTGCTTTTTCAATTGATTTTGTGACTTCTCATGATCATTAACCTACAGAAAACATGAAATAACAAAGGAAAATAGATAAATATAACATTGGGTTACCTCCCAACAAGCGCTTCTTTAATGTCAGTAGCTTGATAGTGGGCTCTCATGGAGCCTCAAAGATACTCAGAGCAATGTTGGAACCTCCCAACACCAAACTTAGAGTTTGAATGTAGGGGTTCAACACCAAACTTAGAAGTTGGTTATGGCCTCCCAACACCAAACTTAGAGTTTGACTGTGGGGGCTCTGTTTTACTCTGTTTTGAGAGAAGCTCTTCATGCTTCCTCTTCATGGTGATAGAGGGATATCCTTGAGCCTTAAACACTAAGGATTCTTCATTCACTTGAATGATCAATTCTCCTCTGTCCACATCAATCACAGCCTTCGCTGTGGCTAGGAAGGGTCTGCCAAGGATGATGGATTCATCCATGCACTTCCCAGTCTCTAGGACTATGAAATCAGCAGGGATGTAATGGTCTTCAATCTTTACCAAAACATCCTCTACAAGTCCATAAGCTTGTTTTCTTGAATTGTCTGCCATCTCTAGTGAGATTCTTGCAGCTTGCACCTCAAAGATCCCTAGCTTCTCCATTACAGAGAGGGGCATGAGGTTTATACTTGACCCTAGGTCACACAGAGCCTTCTTAAAGGTCATGGTGCCTATGGTACAAGGTATTGACAACTTCCCAGGATCTTGTCTCTTTTGAGGCAATTTCTGCGTAGACAAGTCATCCAGTTCTTTGGTGAGCAAAGGGGGTTCATCCTCCCAAGTCTCATTACCAAATAACTTGTCATTTAGCTTCATGATTGCTCCAAGGTATTTAGCAACTTGCTCTTCAGTGACATACTCATCCTCTTCAGAGGAAGAATACTCATCAGAGCTCATGAATGGCAGAAGTAAATCTAATGGAATCTCTATGGTCTCAGTGTGAGCCTCAGATTCCCATGGTTCCTCATTAGGGAACTCATTGGAAGCCAATGGTCGTCCATTAAGGTCTTCCTCAGTGGCGTTCTGGTGCACGAAATTGCAATCACACTTTTGCAATCCCGCACAACTAACCATCAAGTGCACTGGGTCGTCCAAGTAATACCTTGCGTGAGCAAGGGTCGATCCCACGGAGATTGTCGGCTTGAAGCAAGCTATGGTTATCTTGTAAATCTTAGTCAGGATATCAGAAATTATCAGGATTGATTGTGAAAAGCAAAAGAACATGAAATAGGTACTTGTTTTGCAGTAATGGAGAATAGGTTGAGGCTTTGGAGATGCTCCATCTTCTGAATCTCTGCTTTCCTACTGTCTTCTTCATCAAACACGCAAGGCTCCTTCCATGGCAAGCTGTATGTAGGGTTTCACCGTTGTCAGTGGCTACCTCCCATCCTCTCAGTGAAAACGTTCCTATGTTCTGTCACAGCACGGATAATCATCTGTCGGTTCTCGGTCAGGCCGGAATAGAATCCATTGATTCTTTTGCGTCTGTCACTAACGCCCCGCCTGCTAGGAGTTTGAAGCATGTCACAGTCATTCAGTCATTGAATCCTACTCAGAATACCACAGACAAGGTTTAGACCTTCCGGATTCTCTTGAATGCCGCCATCAGTTCTAGCTTATACCACGAAGATTCTGGTTAAGGAATCCAAGAGATATCTACTCAATCTAAAGTAGAACAGGGTGGTTGTCAGGCACATGTTCATAGTTGAGAATGATGATGAGTGTCACGGATCATCACATTCATCCGGGTTAAGAGCAAGTGATATCTTAGAATGGAAGCAAGCATGATTGAATAAGAAACAGTAGTAATTGCATTAATCCATCAAGACACAGCAGAGCTCCTCACCCCCAACCATGGGGTTTAGAGACTCATGCCGTGGAAGGTATACAATGAAATGTGTAAAAATGTCATGAGGTTCAGATACAATGTCAAAAGATCCTATTAATAGTAGACTAGTAACCTAGGGTGTACAGAAATGAGTAAATGACGTAAAAATCCACTTCTGGGTCCACTTAGTGTGTGCTTGGGCTGAGCAGTGAAGCATTTTCGTGTAGAGACCTTTTCTGGAGTTAAACGCCAGCTTTCATGCCAGTTTGGGCGTTTAACTCCAAGTTTTATGCCAGTTCCAGCGTTAAACGCTGGAATTTCTGAGGCTGATTTGCCACGCCGGTTTGGGCCATCAAATCTTGGGTAAAGTATGGACTATCATATATTGCTGGAAAGCCCAGGATGTCTACTTTCCAACGCCGTTGAGAGCGCGCCAATTGGGTTTCAGTAGCTCCAGAAAAGCCACTTCGAGTGCAGAGAGGTCAGAATCCAACAGCATCTGCAGTCCTTTTCAGTCTCTGAATCAGATTTTTGCTCAGAACCTTCAATTTCAGTCAGAAAATACCTGAAATCACAGAAAAACACACAAACTCATAGTAAAGTCCAGAAAAGTGAATTTTAACTAAAAACTACTAAAAATATACTAAAAACTAACTAAAAGATACTAAAAACATACTAAAAACAATGCCAAAAAGGGTACAAATTATCCGCTCATCACAACACCAAACTTAAATTGTTGCTTGTCCCCAAGCAACTGAAAATCAAAATAGAATAAAAAGAAGAGAATATACTATAGACTCCAAAATATCAAAGAAACATAGTTCCAATTAGATGAGCGGGACTAGTAGCTTTTTGCCTCCGAACAGTTTTGGCATCTCACTCTATCCTTTGAAGTCCAGAATGATTGGCATCTATGAGAACTCAAAACTCAGATAGTGTTATTGATTCTCCTAGTTAAGTATAATGATTCTTGAACATAGCTAGTGTATGAGTCTTGGCTGTGGCCCAAAGCACTCTGTCTTCCAGTATTACCACCGGATACATACATGCCACAGACACATAATTGGGTGAACCTTTTTAGATTGTGACTCAGCTTTGCTAGAGTCCCCAATTAGAGGTGTCCAAGGTTCTTAAGCACACTCTTTTTGCCTTGGTTCACAACTTTATTTCTTTCTTTTTCTTTCTTTTTCTCTTTTTTTTCGAAATTTTTTTTTTTTGCTTCAAGAATCAATTTGATGATTTTTCAGATCCTCAATAACAGTTCTCTTTCTCCTCATTCTTTCAAGAGCCAACAATTTTAACATTCTCAAAACAACAAATTCAAAAGACATATGCACTGTTCAAGCATTCATTCAGAAAACAAAAAGTATTGTCTTCACATCAAACTAATTCAACTAGTTTCAAGGATTAATTTCGAAATCCTGTACTTCTTGTTCTTTTGTGGTTAAAGCATTTTTCATTTAAGAGAGGTGATGGATTCATAGGATATTCATAGCTTTAAGGCATAAACTTCAAATTTTATTAATTATGAATTAAGAACAAGACTCAGAAAATAAATTTAAGATGAAACTAGAAATAGAAAACAAAACAAAAAAAACGCAAAACATAGGCTCCTAATGATAGAGGTTTTCACAGAGTTAGGACTCAACAACCTTGATTTTGAGAAGTGGATGCTCCCTCAGCTTGAGAGGAGAGCTTTTGGCGTTTCATCTCTTGGAGTTCACGCCCCTGCTTCTCTTGTTCCTTCAGCAATTTGCAGAGCATGTAGTTCTGATTCTGCTGTTCTTCCTTAAGTTGCTCCATAGTCTCTTACAACTTGGTGATAGATGCTTCTAGGCTGGCCCAGTAGCCAATTTCAGGAAATTCAGGGAGGAACTCCTGCGCCCTCCTTTTGATAGAGTTGTCTTGCACTTGTCCTTCCATTGACTTCTTGGTGATTGGGTGTTCAATGGGTATGAATTCATCTACTCCCATTTTTACCCCAGCCTCTTTACAGAGCAAGGAGATCAAGCTTGGGTAAGCCAGTTTGGCTTTAGTGGAATTCTTATTTGCAATTGTGTAGATCTCACAAGCAATCACATGATGAACCTCCACTTCTTTTCCAAGCATAATGCAATGAATCATCACTGCTCTCTTGATAGTTACCTCAGAACGGTTGCTAGTGGGCAATATGGAACGCCCAATAAAGTCTAGCCAACCTCTTGCAATTGGTTTGAGGTCTCCCCTCTTGAGTTGGTTTGGGACACCCTTAGAATTGGTTATCCACTTAGTTCCAGGGAGGCATATGTCCTCTAGAACTTGATCCAACCCTTTATCTGCTCTCACCATTCTCCTATTAAAGGAGTCAGGATCATCTTGCAGTTGAGGCAACTTGAAGATTTCTCTTATTTTGTCCAGATGGAAGTACATAACTTTCCCTCTGACCATGGTTCTGTAGGTATGGTAAGCGGTTCCAGTCATTCTCTGCTTATCTGTCAGCCACAGATTTGAGTAGAATTCCTGAACCATGTTCCTTCCAACCTTTGTCTCAGGATTGGTTAGAACTTCCCATCCTCTGTTTCGAATTTGCTCTTGGATCCCCGGATATTCATCTTCTTTCAGATCAAATTTTACTTCCGGGATCACTGACCTCAGACCCATTATTTTGTGATAATGGTCTTCATGTTCTTTGGTTAAGAACTTCTCTTGATTCCAAAGATTCTTTGGATTATTCTCTTTCTTGCCTCTTAAATTGGTTTGTTTTCCCTTAGGAGCCATGATATTGATGAATCTTGGCTTAGTGATCACGGAAAAGCACACCAAACTTAGAGGTTTGCTTGTCCCCAAGCAAAAGAAAGGAAAGAAGAGAGATAGAGGAGCAAATTCGAGTGGTGTGGGCAATGAGGGGCCGAACGTGTTCTTATAAGGGGGGGAGGAAGGAGATTTTGAAAAAAATAAGAAGAGATTTGAGATGATATGGAAAGAATTTGAAAAAAGGGTGAGTTTTTGAAGAAGATTTGGGATTAATTTGAGATAGATTTGAAGAATGGTTTTGATTTGTGAAGAATTGAGAGTGAATGATGAAAGGTTGAAGTGCATTTATGTAGAAGAGTATGGGTAATAAAAGGAAAGTTTGAAAAAATTTGAGTTGAAAACGAAATTGTGGTCCCCCCACCTTTCTGGCGTTAAACGCCCAGAATGGCACCCATTCTGGCGTTTAACGCCCATTTGATGCCCTTTTGGGCGTTTAACGCCCAGCCAAGTGCCCTGGCTGGCGTTAAACGCCAGAAAGCCTTTATCAATGGGCGTTTTTCTAAACGCCCAGGATTCTGCACACCTGGCGTTAAACGCCCAGAATGGTGCCCATTCTGGCGTTTAACGCCCAAAATGGCACCATTCCTGGCGTTAAACGCCCAGAATGGTACCCATTCTGGCGTTTAACGCCCAAAATGCCCCTTACTGGCGTTTTTTCGCCAGTAAGCTCTTTTTCTCTGCTTTTTGAGCTGAATCCTTCTGTAACTCTTTGAATTCCTTCATTTTTGATACTTGCCTCTGTAAAAACAAATCATATAGCCTCCTAATGACTGGGTTGCCTCCCAGCAAGCGCTTCTTTACTGTCTTTAGCTGGACCTTTACTGAGACTCACTCAAGTCTCAATTTTGAGCATTCCTGCTCAAAATTGCTTTCAAGATAATGCTTGATTTTCTGTCCATTAACAATGAACTTTTTGTCAGAATCAATATCCTGAAGCTCAACATATCCATATGGTGACACTCCTGTGATCACATACGGACCCCTCCATCGGGATTTGAGTTTTCCTGGAAATAATTTGAGCCTGGAGTTGAAGAGCAGAACTTTTTGTCCTGGCTCAAAGACTCTGGTTGACAACTTCTTGTCATGCCACTTCTTTGCCTTTTCCTTATAAATTTTTGCATTTTCAAAGGCATTGAGTCTGAACTCCTCTAGCTCATTTAACTGGAGCAATCTTTTTTCACCAGCTAACTGAGCATCTATGTTTAGGAATCTGGTTGCCTAGTAGGCTTTATGTTCCAGTTCCACGGGCAGATGACAGGCCTTCCCATACACCAGTTGATATGGAGAGGTTCCTATAGGAGTCTTGAATGCTGTTCTGTATGCCCACAGAGCATCATCCAAGCTCTTTGCCCAATCCTTTCTTCGGGCTATCACAGTCCGTTCTAAGATTCTTTTTAGCTCTCTGTTAGAGACTTCAGCTTGCCCATTTGTCTGTGGATGATACGGAGTTGCCACTTTATGGCTAATTCCATATCTAACCATAGCAGAGTGTAGCTGTCTATTACAGAAATGAGAGCCCCCATCACTGATTAGTACTCTGGGAACACCAAATCTGCTGAAGATGTGTTTCTGGAGGAATTTTAGCACGGTCTTGGTATCATTAGTGGGTGTAGCAATTGCTTCTACCCACTTAGATACATAGTCCACCGCCACCAGAATGTAAGTGTTTGAGTATGATGGTGGGAATGGCCCCATGAAGTCAATTCCCCATACATCAAACAATTCTATCTCTAATATCCCTTGTTGAGGCATGGCATATCCGTGAGGCAGGTTACCAGCTCTTTGGCAACTGTCACAGTTACGCACAAACTCTCGGGAATCTTTATAGAGAGTAGGCCAGTAGAAGCCACACTGGAGGACTTTAGTGGCTGTTCGCTCACTTCCAAAATGTCCTCCATACTGTGATCCATGGCAATGCCATAGGATCCTTTGTGCTTCTTCTCTGGGTACACATCTACGGATCACTCCGTCAGCACATCTCTTAAAGAGATATGGTTCATCCCAGAGGTAGTACTTGGCATCTGAAATTAATTTCTTTCTTTGCACACTGCTGTACTCCTTGGGTATGAACCTCACAGCTTTATAATTTGCAATATCTGCAAACCAAGGAGCTTTGATGGGAAATTTTGGTGGAAAAATGAATTTCTCCCAGAACAACACCAATCTAACCGGCAAGTGCACCGGGTCGCATCAAGTAATAAAAACTCACGGGAGTGAGGTCGATCCCACAGGGATTGAAGGATTGAACAATTTTAGTTTAGTGGTTGATTTAGTCAAGCGAATCAAGATTTGGTTGATTGATTGGTACTTTGCAGAATTTAAATTGCATTGAAAGTAAAGGGAATGGGAAATTGGCATGAATCTTAAGAAGCAAGAAATTAATGGCAAAAACTTAAAGAGCAAGAAATGAAAATTGCAATAATCTTAAATGACAAGAAATGTAAATGGCTTGAAATGTAAAGGGGATTGGGACTTGTATTTGCAGGAATTAAACTAAGAGAAATTAACTTGCATCAAACAGGAGAGTAAATGGGATTTGGGATTTAATTGAATTCAAACAGAGAGGTAAAATGAACAATTAAAGCAAGAACAGAAAATTGAAATGGTAAAGTGAGATCTCAGGACCCAGAGACTAGAAAACCAAGTCTAGATCTCAATGCCTTCCTAGATCCAACAAGAACAATAGCAAGAGAATTTAAATTGCAAGGAAATTAGATGAAGAAGCAAGTAAAAGAAACAGAAGCTTAATTGCAGTGAAAATAAACAAGATCCAAGGTGAGATTGAAACAGAATTCCTTCAATTCTCCAACCCAAGATCCAAGACAATTGTACTTGAAATTGAAAGCAATAAAACTAAGAGGAAGAGAATGGAATTCTCCTTCCCCCAAACTAAGAAATTAAAGGTCACTCAATACCAAAAGCTCTCCGAAAACTACTAAGCAAAACTAAAAAGAAGAGCTCCCCGACTAACTTGAATCTTAGCCTATTTATACACTTTCTCCAATTGATCTCCAAGCCTTGAGTTGGGCCTTTGCTCTTGGTGGAATTGGGTTGAAAGAGGCCTTGGTTAATTGTTCTTGAAGTTTGGAGAGAAACCCAAGTGAACCATGTGAACCGGATTTGAGTTTTGTAAAGTTGGATTCAAAGTTTGAGTTGAAGTTAGGGGGCTAACTTTAAGGCCAACTTTTCATATCAGCACACCATACTTCCTGATGCCAACGTTGGTGCCAAAGTTAGGGGGCTAACTTCAGCGCCAACGTTGGCCCTTCCTGATGCATGAATGGCGCCAACGTTAGCCTCCAAGTTAGGGGGCTAACGTTGGCGCAAACTTTGGCCAGCCCCTGGGAGGAATTAACATGCCAACGTTAGCCTCCAAGTTAGGGGGCTAACGTTGGCGCAAACTTTGAATGCCCTGGGTGAGAATTAACATGCCAACGTTAGCCTCCAAGTTAGGGGGCTAACGTTGGCGCAAACTTTGGCCATCCTGGGAAGAAATTGTCATGCCAACGTTAGCCTCCAAGTTAGGGGGCTAACGTTGGCGCAAACTTTGAGTGGCCCAGGGAAGAAAATTCAACTTCTCAAGTTAGCCTTCAAGTTAGGGGGCTAACTTTGAGGCTAACTTTGCACCAAAAGTTTGTGCCAAAGTTTGAGGGCTAACTTCAACTCCAACTTTATATTTCCTGGTTCAATTTCACTTGTTTCATTGTTCCCTCTTTGCTTCTAGCCATTCCTTCTTGCTTCAACCTTTTTCCAAGCTTTCTTCACCTATCATAAATCAACCAAACACATCAAAGCTATGCTCAAAATCATGAGATGTTCAATCTATCATAATATGCAACATTTATGGCTTCAAACCTCATGAAATTGCATTAATTCACATATGGTTGATTTAATCAAAGGAAGCATGAAAATTTACCCAATTGGCTTGCTTATGGCTCAAGAAAGTGCATAATTCAAGTGAAAACAAAAGAAAAAGACTAGTAAAACTAGGCTAAGATGACTTGTCATCACTACACCAAACTTAAAGCTTGCTTGTCCCCAAGCAAGAAATGAATTATTAAGAAGAAAAAATGAAATGGAAGAGGGTGTTCATGCTAGCAGGAAGTTATTGGTAGTTCATGGGATTTTGTGTGGATATGCAATACTCACTTCTTATTGACTCTTAGGCCTAGAAAGTCTCCTTCAAGCTTCAAGTAACTTACAGCTATGACCTCTCATTATTCCCTTATCCTTGGCTATTACTTTGTTCAAAGCTTTATTTGAGTGTCATGTGTAGCAAGTTCATTTTCTTTTCTGTATACTTGACACATTATTCACCATGGACACTTGGCTTACCTTTCCTTTTAAACATTGATGCCCAGCACCTTTTTTATGGTTACTAAATGCCTTGTGGTTAGGTTGCTTTTGATAGTGAATTTTCAGCTGATGATCCCGGATTAGTTAATCCAAGTCACCGAGTGTTGAAGCACTCCAAAGAGCTTAGTAGTCCAAGCAGATCCTAATACACAGACACCACAGGCATATATTTTTAAGGTTCAAGCTATTGGTGTCCAGCTTTGTTTCTTTTGTTTTCTTTGGTTCTGCCATCTTTTGGCTATTTCTTTTCTTTTCTTTTTTTTTTGTTTTTCTTTTGAACCAAGGATTTTCTTATTGAGATTCATAGACAGTAAGTTACTCTATACTTAGAATGAGACATTCTAGTTCTTTATTCACTAAAAGTGAGTTTTTATACAATCACACACATACCACCACTTACTTTTATCATACTTCTATCTAGCAGAGAACTATCTTACTTCACATTCAAACATTTCTTTTATTGATTAGACATGCAGGGGACAGAACATGCTTTTAGTCAAGTGGAAGTAAACACACAAGCACAAACTTAAACTAGCTTACTTATTTTAAAAAAATTGACTCTGTTTGAACTCAATGAACACTTTAGCAAGACACAAGTCAAAGCATTTCTCAACAGCAAGAGTTAAGTATAGATACAACCTATTGGTTTGCAGTTCTTTTGTCCTTCCTTCTGTTGTGCCCCTTTTGAGTTATGATGCATAATGTCTTCAAATGGTGGTTAGTTCCCTGCACAAATCTCAAAAGTTGCTTGCTTCTCAAGCCCTTAGGTGACTGGTTATTATGCAAAGATTGGTTATGGCCTCTTGAACTTACTTTGGTGTGTGAACACCAAACTTAGTCCCTTGCCACTATTTCCCATGCATCAGATTAACCATATGTGGAATCCTTTTTGTCTTTGCTAAAAGTAATAAAACTAAAGACTAAAAAACAAACAATGGCTGAATAGTTTATCTGATTGCTTGGAGCTAGCAAATCTTTATGCAGGGAGTTAGAATGTGCTTTTAAATGAGATTTTGGTGGGACACCAAACTTAAAATCTTTCATTCTCACTTAAATTGTTTTGGTGTGCAACACCAAACTTAGCTCCTTGCAATACATATAAAACTACTCAACCTTTTTATTGAAATAGTTAGGAAAGAAAACTACCTCAGGTTGGGTTGCCTCTCAACAAGCGCTTCTTTATTGTCACTAGCTTGACATCTTGTTCTTTGGTCATGGAGGTTGAAAATCATAGTGCCTCAACTTTTCTCCTCTTACTGTGAACTTCCTTCCATTCTCCTTTTTGATGATCTCTAGGTGTTCAAGTGAAAGGACCCGGTTCACAGTGTAGTATCCAGATAATTGTGGAGACATCTTCATTGGTCGTGTGTTTAACATTACTTTATCCCCTGGTGAAAAGCCTTCAGTGGGGATCTTCTTGTTTCTCCACCCTTTTGGCCTCTTCTTTTTTTCTTTCTCAGAAGATAATTCATGCCTTGGTGGTTCTTTATTTGGGGTGTTGAGGTTCTCATCTGGGGGTTTTGGATCTAGTTCCTCCCTGATTTCTTTGGTCTGTTGCACTATCTCTACTTCTTTCAATCGTAGATTTAGAAGTCTTGGATTTGACTCATTGAATGCCTGCTTCAAGCTTTGATCTCTGGCCTTATCCTTCATACAATCTTCTTCTTGAGTGGGCTCATGCAGGGTTTTAAAAACATGGAATGCTAGGTGCTCATCATGCACTCTTAGCAACAACTCCCCTTTTTCAACATCTATCAATGCTCTGCCCGTAGCTAGGAAAGGCCTCCCCAGGATGATGGGAGTGTTAGGGTCTTCTTCTATATCTGAGATAACAAAGTCAGCAGGGAGAAAGAATTTTCCCACTTTTACCAATACATTCTCCACAACTCCCAGTGCTTGCTTAGTGGATTTGTCAGCCATTTGGAGAACTATTCGTGTGGATTTCAGCTCAGAAATTTGAAGTTTCCTCATTAGAGACAAAGGCATCAGGTTTATGCTTGCACCCAGGTCACAAAATGACTTCTCAATTGTTATGTTTCCTATGGTGCAAGGTATGTAAAAACGCCCAGGATCATCTTTTTTCTCTGGCAACTCTCTTTGGAGGATAGCACTACATTCCTTTGTCATCTCAACAATCTGTCCTTCCTTCAGGGATCTTTTCTTTGTCAGCACTTCCTTTATAAATTTGGCATATAGTGGCATCTGTTCAAGTGCTTCCAAGAAAGGAATATTGATGTTGAGTGTCTTGAATATGTCCAGGAATTTTAAGTATTGCTTATCCTCATTTTCTTTTTTAAACCTCTGAGGGTATGGAAGTTTGGGGACACAAGGATTCACTCCTTCCCTCTTCTCTTGTAGTTGTGGTTCAAGGATGTTCTTGTATCCCTTTGAAATTTGTGCATTTTTGGTTTCTTGATCCTCTTTATTTTTCCCCTCTGTCTCTTCTTGTGGAACTTCTTTGTTGTGTTTGTCTTGATTGATGGCTTCCTTCTTCATAGTCTTCTCACTTCCCACTGTGATTGCTTTGCACTCCTCCCATTTTGTAGCTTTTCCTTTGTCCCTTGGGTGGTCTTGAGTAGCAATAGGAGATGCATTTGATTGCTTCTCACCCATCTCTGCAATTTGTTTAGCCATTTGTTTCATATGCCTCTCAAGAATTCTGATTGAAGCTTCTTGGTGTTTGATTGTAGCTTCTTGGTTTTTGCTTGTTATGGCTTGATCTTTCCGTGCTGCTTCCTGATCTTGTTTTGCCATCTCTTGATTTTTCATGAGTTTCTCCATCATTACCTCTTGGTGCTTCATCATCTTTTCCATCAATGTCTCCAAATTGGAGATTCTTTGAGTGTCTTGTGACGCTTGTGGCTGGTTGTGAGATGTTGAAGGTTGATGGTAGGTGTTTTGGTTAGTGGTTTGGTTATTGGGTGGATAGTAGCTAGAATTTGGGTGGTTGTTTTGGGGTTTTCTATACGGATTGGGGTTAGTGTTTTGCTGGTTGTGGTTTTGGTTGTTTCTTGAGTTGTTTTGGTTTGAGTTTCTTTGCCATGGTTGCTGGTTTTGAGTGTGGTTATCTTCCCATCTTATGTTTGGATGGTTCTTCCAGGACGGATTGTAGGTGTCACCATAGACTTCATTTTGGCCGGAGCTTTGATTGTGCACATATTGAGGTTGTTCCTGCTGCTGATCTTCTTGGTTTTCTTCATTTTGTCCCCATTTGGTTGATGATTGGCTTGTGTTGACTGCTACAACTTGGAGGTTGTCAATCCTTTTGGCCATTTGTTCAAACTGTTGTTGAATCTGTTGTTGCATCATCTTGTTTTGAGCCAAAATGGAGTCCACTCCTTCCAATTCTAATACCCCCTTTCTCTGTGATGGTTGGCGGGTTCTTTGATGAGCAAAGAAGTATTGATTGTTGGCCACCATGTCCACAAGATTCTGGGCTTCTTCAGCAGTTTTCATCAGTTGTAATGAACCTCCAGCAGAGTGATCTAATGCCTCTTGAGATTTCAACGTCAAGCCTTCATAGAAATTTTGTAGCACATCCCATTCATTGAACATTTCTGGGGGACACTTTCTGATTAGAGCTTTGTACCTCTCCCATGCTTCATACAAGGATTCGGCATCTAATTGGGTGAATGTCTGCACCTCAGTTTTTAGCCTGACGATCCTTTGGGGTGGGTAAAATTTGGCTAAAAATTTAGTCACCAAATCGTCCCAACTAGTGATACTTCCTTTGGGAAAAGTTTCAAGCCATTGTGCAGCCTTATCCCTTAATGAGAATGGGAACAGCAACAATTTGTATGGGTCTGGATGCACACCATTTGTCTTGACCGTTTCACAAATCCTTAAGAAAACAGACAAATGTTGGTTGGGGTCTTCAAGAGGGCCACCTCCATAAGCACAATTGTTCTGCACCAAGGTGATTAGTTGAGGCTTCAACTCAAAGTCATTTGCCTGAACATTTGGGGTGAGGATGCTGCTCCCATAATGTCTGGGATTGGGGATAGTGTAAGAGGCCAACACCCTTCTTGCAGGCTAGGCATTGTTGCTCACTCCCTCTTCACGCACCTCAGCCTCCATGACTTGCAAAAATCACAAACAAACCAAATAAAACATGAATATTCTAGTGCTAGAATGTGGTTAGAGGGTTAGGTGACACAATGTGTCAAACAGTTAATGTGCTTAGTAAAAATAAAGAAAAATAAAGAAAAAGTGCTTAATCTAGACCACCACCTTACTTAATCATTGTCAATCTATTTCAATCCCCGGCAACGGCGCCAAAAACTTGATGGGAAATTTTGGTGGAAAAATGAATTTCTCCCAGAACAACACCAATCTAACCGGCAAGTGCACCGGGTCGCATCAAGTAATAAAAACTCACGGGAGTGAGGTCGATCCCACAGGGATTGAAGGATTGAACAATTTTAGTTTAGTGGTTGATTTAGTCAAGCGAATCAAGATTTGGTTGATTGATTGGTACTTTGCAGAATTTAAATTGCATTGAAAGTAAAGGGAATGGGAAATTGGCATGAATCTTAAGAAGCAAGAAATTAATGGCAGAAACTTAAAGAGCAAGAAATGAAAATTGCAATAATCTTAAATGACAAGAAATGTAAATGGCTTGAAATGTAAAGGGGATTGGGACTTGTATTTGCAGGAATTAAACTAAGAGAAATTAACTTGCATCAAACAGGAGAGTAAATGGGATTTGGGATTTAATTGAATTCAAACAGAGAGGTAAAATGAACAATTAAAGCAAGAACAGAAAATTGAAATGGTAAAGTGAGATCTCAGGACCCAGAGACTAGAAAACCAAGTCTAGATCTCAATGCCTTCCTAGATCCAACAAGAACAATAGCAAGAGAATTTTAAATTGCAAGGAAATTAGATGAAGAAGCAAGTAAAAGAAACAGAAGCTTAATTGCAGTGAAAATAAACAAGATCCAAGGTGAGATTGAAACAGAATTCCTTCAATTCTCCAACCCAAGATCCAAGACAATTGTACTTGAAATTGAAAGCAATAAAACTAAGAGGAAGAGAATGGAATTCTCCTTCCCCCAAACTAAGAAATTAAAGGTCACTCAATACCAAAAGCTCTCCGAAAACTACTAAGCAAAACTAAAAAGAAGAGCTCCCCGACTAACTTGAATCTTAGCCTATTTATACACTTTCTCCAATTGATCTCCAAGCCTTGAGTTGGGCCTTTGCTCTTGGTGGAATTGGGTTGAAAGAGGCCTTGGTTAATTGCTCTTGAAGTTTGGAGAGAAACCCAAGTGAACCATGTGAACCGGATTTGAGTTTTGTAAAGTTGGATTCAAAGTTTGAGTTGAAGTTAGGGGGCTAACTTTAAGGCCAACTTTTCATATCAGCACACCATACTTCCTGATGCCAACGTTGGTGCCAAAGTTAGGGGGCTAACTTCAGCGCCAACGTTGGCCCTTCCTGATGCATGAATGGCGCCAACGTTAGCCTCCAAGTTAGGGGGCTAACGTTGGCGCAAACTTTGGCCAGCCCCTGGGAGGAATTAACATGCCAACGTTAGCCTCCAAGTTAGGGGGCTAACGTTGGCGCAAACTTTGAATGCCCTGGGTGAGAATTAACATGCCAACGTTAGCCTCCAAGTTAGGGGGCTAACGTTGGCGCAAACTTTGGCCATCCTGGGAAGAAATTGTCATGCCAACGTTAGCCTCCAAGTTAGGGGGCTAACGTTGGCGCAAACTTTGAGTGGCCCAGGGAAGAAAATTCAACTTCTCAAGTTAGCCTTCAAGTTAGGGGGCTAACTTTGAGGCTAACTTTGCACCAAAAGTTTGTGCCAAAGTTTGAGGGCTAACTTCAACTCCAACTTTATATTTCCTGGTTCAATTTCACTTGTTTCATTGTTCCCTCTTTGCTTCTAGCCATTCCTTCTTGCTTCAACCTTTTTCCAAGCTTTCTTTACCTATCATAAATCAACCAAACACATCAAAGCTATGCTCAAAATCATGAGATGTTCAATCTATCATAATATGCAACATTTATGGCTTCAAACCTCATGAAATTGCATTAATTCACATATGGTTGATTTAATCAAAGGAAGCATGAAAATTTACCCAATTGGCTTGCTTATGGCTCAAGAAAGTGCATAATTCAAGTGAAAACAAAAGAAAAAGACTAGTAAAACTAGGCTAAGATGACTTGTCATCAAGCTTCCTGAATGGCAAAGAGTTGCTCATCTGGGAAAGTCTCGGAGATCTCAGTAGAAGGGAGGGACGCCCCAGCTACTGGTTCTATTTGGGACAGATGATCGGCTACTTGGTTCTCTGTCCCTTTTCTGTCTCTTATTTCTATATCAAACTCTTGCAGAAGCAACACCCATCTTATTAACCTGGGTTTTGAATCCTGCTTTGTGAGTAAGTATTTAAGAGCAGCATGGTCAGTGTACACAATCACTTTGGATCCCACTAGATAAGATCTAAACTTGTCAATGGCATAAACCACTACAAGTAATTCTTTTTCTGTGGTTGTGTAATTCTTCTGTGCATCATTTAGAACACGGCTAGCATAATAAATGACGTGCAGAAGTTTGTTATGCCTCTGTCCCAACACTGCACCAATGGCATGATCACTGGCATCACACATTAACTCAAATGGCAATGTCCAATCTGGTGCAGAGATGACTGGTGCTGTGACCAGCTTAGCTTTCAGGGTCTCAAACGCCTGCTGACACTGTGTGTCAAACACAAATGGTGTGTCAGCAGCTAGCAGGTTACTCAGAGGTTTTGCAATTTTCGAAAAATCCTTTATAAACCTTCTGTAAAATCCTGCATGCCCCAGAAAGCTTCTGATTGCCTTAACATTGGCAGGTGGTGGTAATTTTTCAATTACCTCTACCTTTGCCTTATCCACCTCTATTCCCCTGTTTGAAATTTTGTGCCCAAGGACAATTCCTTCAGTCACCATAAAGTGACATTTCTCCCAGTTTAAAACCAGGTTAGTCTCTTGGCATCTTTTCAGGACAAGTGATAGGTGGTTAAGACAGGAGCTGAATGAGTCTCCATATACTGAGAAGTCATCCATGAAGACTTCCAGAAATTTCTCTACCATATTTGAGAAGATAGAGAGCATGCACTTCTGAAAGGTTGCAGGTGCATTGCACAGACCAAAAGGCATCCTTCTGTAGGCAAACACGCCAGAAAGGCAGGTAAATGCCATTTTCTATTGGTCCTGAGGATCTACTGCAATTTGGTTGTAGCCTGAATAGCCATCCAAAAAGCAGTAATAATCATGACCAGCTAGTCTTTCTAGCATTTGGTCTATGAATGGTAAAGGGAAATGATCATTTCTGGTGGTTGTATTGAGCCTTCTATAGTCAATACACATACGCCACCCTGTAACTGTTCTTGTAGGAACCAGTTCATTTTTTTCATTATGAACCACTGTCATGCCTCCCTTTTTGGGGACAACTTGGACAGGGCTCACCCAGGGGCTATCAGAAATAGGATAAATAATCCCAGCCTCTAGTAATTTAGTGACTTCTTTCTGCACTACCTCCTTCATGGCTGGATTTAGCCTCCTTTGTGGTTGGACCACTGGTTTGGCATTATCCTCCAACAGGATCTTGTGCATGCATCTAGCTGGGCTAATACCCTTGAGATCACTTATGGACCACCCAAGAGCTGTCTTGTGTGTCCTTAGCACATGAATCAGTGCTTCCTCTTCCTGTGGATTTAAAGCAGAGCTTATAATCACTGGAAAAGTTTCACCCCCTCCCAGAAATGCATATTTCAGGGATGGTGGTAGTGGTTTGAGTTCAGGTTTGGGAGGCTTATCCTCCTCCTGAGGAATTTTCGAAAATTCCTTTGTTTCCTGTGGTTCTTCTTGATCAGGTTGAACATCCTTGAAGATGTCTTCAAGCTCTGATTCTAGGCTTTCAGCCATATTGATCTCTTCTACCAGAGAGTCAATAATGTCAGCGCCCATGCAGTCATTTGGTGTGTCTGGATGCTGCATAGCTTTTACAGCATTCAACTTGAACTCATCCTCATTGACTCTCAGGGTTACTTCCCCTCTTTGTGCATCAATGAGAGTTCGTCCAGTTGCTAGGAAAGGTCTTCTTAGAATGAGAGTTGCACTCTTGTGCTCCTCCATTTCCAGCACCACAAAGTCAGTTGGAAAGGCAAAGGGCCCAACCTTGACAATCATGTCCTCTATTATGCCTGATGGGTGTTTAATGGAGCCATCAGCAAGTTGGAGGCATATCCTGGTTGGTTTGACTTCTCCAGTCAACCCAAGCTTTCTGATAGTGGATGCAGGTATTAGATTGATGCTTGCTTCAAGATCACATAGGGCTGTCTTGGTGCAAGCACCCTCTAATGTGCATGGTATCATAAAGCTTCCAGGATCTTGAAGCTTTTTTGGTAAGCTTTTCAGAATGACTGCACTGCATTCTTCAGTGAGAAACACTTTTTCAGTTTCTCTCCAATCTTTCTTATGACTTAAGATCTCTTTCATGAACTTAGCATAGGAAGGTATTTGCTCAAGTGCCTCTGCAAATGGAATCTTTATTTCAAGAGTCCTTAGATAGTCTGCAAAGCGGGCAAATTGCTTATCCTGTTCCGCTTTGCGGAGTTTCTGAGGATAAGGCATCTTGGCTTGATATTCTTCAACCTTAGATGCTGCAGGTTTATTTCTTACAGAAGTGGTTGAAGAAGCCTTGTTAGAGGGATTACTGTTAGCACTCTCAGGTGTCTGATCTCCCCTTGGCGTCTGAACGCCAGGATTGGGTGAAAAATGGGCGTTTAACGCCAACTTTTCCCCCTTTTCTGGCGTTTGAACGCCAGAACTAGGCAAGGAATGGGCGTTTAACGCCAGCTTTCCTTCCCTTTCTGGCGTTTGAACGCCAAAAACATTCCTCTCTGGGCTCTTACTTTCCTCAGAGGGATTTTGAACATTGGTTTGGTTATCCTCTGTCAATTGTTCCTTGTTTGGCTTTTTGCTCTTTTGAACAGTGGTATTCAGTGTTCTCCCACTCCTCAGTTGAACTGCTTGACATTCTTCTGTTATCTGCTTAGATATTTGCTGTTTTGCTTGATTCAACTGCAGTTCTATGTTCTTGTTAGCAACCTTAGTATCATGGAGCATTTCTTTAAATTCTGCTAACTGTTCTGTCATCAGGAGCAATTGTTGATTAAGCTCATTCATCTGTTCTTGAGGATTAGGATCAGTGACTAATGCCATGACTTCCTCTTTTGGAACGAACTCATTGCTAGAATATAAGTATTGGTTTCTAGCAACAGTGTCTATAAGCTCTTGAGCTTCTTCAATTGTCTTTCTCATGTGTATAGATCCACCAGCTGAGTGGTCTAAAGACATCTGAGCTTTTTCTGTGAGCCCATAGTAGAAGATGTCTAACTGTACCCACTCTGAAAACATTTCAGAGGGGCATTTTCTAAGCATACCTCTATACCTCTCCCAGGCATTATAAAGGGATTCATTATCCTCTTGTTTAAAGCCTTGGATGTCCAGCCTTAGCTGTGTCATCCTCTTTGGAGGGTAAAAATGATTCAGGAATTTGTCTGACAACTGTTTCCATGTCTTTATGCTTGCTGTAGGTTGGTTATTCAACCACCTTTTAGCTTGATCTTTTACAGCAAATGGAAACAGTAATAGTCTGTAGACATCCTGATCTACCTCTTTATCATGTACTGTGTCAGCAATTTGTAAGAACTGTGCCAGAAACTCAGTAGGTTCTTCCTGTGGAAGACCGGAATACTGGCAGTTTTGCTGCACTATGATAATGAGTTGAGGATTTAGCTCAAAGCTGCTTGCTTTGATGGGAGGTGTACAGATGCTACTCCCATATGCAGCTGTAATGGGGTTAGCATATGACCCCAGAGTCCTTTTGGACTGATCAATCCCTCTTAGGTCCATAATGGACAAAAGGGAAATGATAATGATTGCAAATAGATAAATTTTTTTTTTTTGAATTAAACGAAAAAAATTAAAATAAAATAAAAGGAAATTAAAAAAAATTCGAAAATCAAAAAGAAAACAAAATCAAAGCAAATTGAGAACTGAATCAATTAGTTAATTAAAAAGATTTTGAAAAAAGCAATTAGAAAGATATGATTGAAAAGTTTCTGAAAAAGATTTGATTTTTGAACAGAGGAAAGAGAAAAACCACAAAAAGACACCAAACTTAAAATTTTTAGAAAATCAAACACTAATTTTCGAAAATTTTAAAGGAAAAACACAAAGAGGACACCAAACTTAGAATTTTTATGAATCAAAAAGGGACTAAGAACATGCAAAATCGAAAATTTTAAAAGAAAAACAAAAGCATGCAATTGACACCAAACTTAGAATATGAAACTAGACTCAACTAAAAGACTCTAAACTAAAAAATAAAACAGTCCTAATCTAAGCAACAGGATAAACCGTCAGTTGTCCAAACTCGAACAATCCCCGGCAACGGCGCCAAAAACTTGGTGCATGAAATTGCAATCACACTTTTGCAATCCCGCACAACTAACCAGCAAGTGCACTGGGTCGTCCAAGTAATACCTTGCGTGAGCAAGGGTCGATCCCACGGAGATTGTCGGCTTGAAGCAAGCTATGGTTATCTTGTAAATCTTAGTCAGGATATCAGAAATTATCAGGATTGATTGTGAAAAGCAAAAGAACATGAAATAGGTACTTGTTTTGCAGTAATGGAGAATAGGTTGAGGCTTTGGAGATGCTCCATCTTCTGAATCTCTGCTTTCCTACTGTCTTCTTCATCAAACACGCAAGGCTCCTTCCATGGCAAGCTGTATGTAGGGTTTCACCGTTGTCAGTGGCTACCTCCCATCCTCTCAGTGAAAACGTTCCTATGCTCTGTCACAGCACGGATAATCATCTGTCGGTTCTCGGTCAGGCCGGAATAGAATCCATTAATTCTTTTGCGTCTGTCACTAACGCCCCGCCTGCTAGGAGTTTGAAGCACGTCACAGTCATTCAGTCATTGAATCCTACTCAGAATACCACAGACAAGGTTTAGACCTTCCGGATTCTCTTGAATGCCGCCATCAGTTCTAGCTTATACCACGAAGATTCTGGTTAAGGAATCCAAGAGATATCTACTCAATCTAAAGTAGAACAGGGGTGGTTGTCAGGCACATGTTCATAGTTGAGAATGATGATGAGTGTCACGGATCATCACATTCATCCGGGTTAAGAGCAAGTGATATCTTAGAATGGAAGCAAGCATGATTGAATAAGAAACAGTAGTAATTGCATTAATCCATCAAGACACAGCAGAGCTCCTCACCCCCAACCATGGGGTTTAGAGACTCATGCCGTGGAAGGTATACAATGAAATGTGTAAAAATGTCATGAGGTTCAGATACAATGTCAAAAGATCCTATTAATAGTAGACTAGTAACCTAGGGTGTACAGAAATGAGTAAATGACGTAAAAATCCACTTCTGGGTCCACTTAGTGTGTGCTTGGGCTGAGCAGTGAAGCATTTTCGTGTAGAGACCTTTTCTGGAGTTAAACGCCAGCTTTCATGCCAGTTTGGGCGTTTAACTCCAAGTTTTATGCCAGTTCCAGCGTTAAACGCTGGAATTTCTGAGGCTGATTTGCCACGCCGGTTTGGGCCATCAAATCTTGGGCAAAGTATGGACTATCATATATTGCTGGAAAGCCCAGGATGTCTACTTTCCAACGCCGTTGAGAGCGCTCCAATTGGACTTCTGTAGCTCCAGAAAATCCACTTCGAGTGCAGGGAGGTCAGAATCCAACAGCATCTGCAGTCCTTTTCAGTCTCTGAATCAGATTTTTGCTCAGAACCTTCAATTTCAGTCAGAAAATACATGAAATCACAGAAAAACACACAAACTCATAGTAAAGTCCAGAAAAGTGAATTTTAACTAAAAACTACTAAAAATATACTAAAAACTAACTAAAAGATACTAAAAACATACTAAAAACAATGCCAAAAAGGGTACAAATTATCCGCTCATCACGTTCACTGCCTCTTCCTCCTCTCCTAGTTCGGCCATGTGGATCATGTTAATGGCCTTGCATTCTCCTTTTGGATTCTCTTCTGTATTGCTTGGAAGAGTACTAGGAGGAAGTTCAATAACTTTCTTACTCAGCTGTCCCACTTGTGCCTCCAAGTTTCTAATGGAGGACCTTGTTTCAGTCATGAAACTTTGAGTGGTTTTGATTAGATCAGAGACCATGGTTGCTAAGTCAGAGTGGCTCTGCTTAGAATTCTCTATCTGTTGCTGAGAAGATGATGGAAAAGGCTTGCCATTGCTAAACCTGTTTCTTCCACCATTATTGTTGTTGAAACCTTGTTGAGGTCTCTGTTGATCCTTCCATGAGAGATTTGGATGATTTCTCCATGAAGGATTATAGGTGTTTCCATATGGTTCTCCCATGTAATTCACCTCTTCCATTGAAGGGTTCTCAGGATCATAAGCTTCTTCTTCAGATGAAGCATCCTTAGTACTGCCTAGTGCAGCTTGCATTCCAGACAAACTTTGAGAGATCATATTGACTTGCTGAGTCAATATTTTGTTCTGAGCCAATATGGCATTCAGAGTATCAATCTTAAGAACTCCTTTCTTCTGATTCGTCCCATTGTTCATAGGATTCCTTTCAGAAGTGTACATGAATTGGTTATTTGCAACCATTTCAATTAGTTCTTGAGCTTCTGTAGGCATCTTCTTCAGATGAAGAGATCCTTCAGCAGAGCTATCCAATGACATCTTGGACAGTTCAGACAGACCATCATAGAAAATACCTATGATGCTCCATTCAGAAAGCATGCCAGAGGGATACTTTCTGATCAATTGTTTGTATCTTTCCCAAGCTTCATAGAGAGATTCACCTTCCTTCTGTCTGAAGGTTTGGACTTCCACTCTAAGCTTACTCAATTTTTGAGGTGGAAAGAACTTTGCCAAGAAGGCATTGACTAGCTTTTCCCAAGAGTTCAGGCTTTCTTTAGGTTGTGAGTCCAACCATATCCTAGCTCTGTCTCTTACAGTAAAAGGGAATAGCATAAGTCTGTAGACCTTAGGGTCATCCCCATTGGTCTTGACAGTGTCACAGATTTGCAAAAATTCAGCTAAAAACTGATGAGGATCTTCCAATGGAAGTCCATGGAACTTGCAATTCTGTTGCATTAGAGAAACTAATTGAGGCTTAAGCTCAAAGTTGTTTGCTCCAATGGCAGGGATAGAGATGCTTCTCCCATAGAAGTCGGGAGTAGGTGCAGTAAAGTCACCCAGCACCTTCCTTGCATTGTTGGCATTGTTGTTGTTTTCGGCTGCCATGGATTCTTCTTCTTTGAAGATTTCTGTTAGGTCCTCTACAGAGAGTTGTGCCTTAGCTTCTCTTAGCTTTCGCTTCAAGGTCCTTTCATGTTCAGGATCAGCCTCAACAAGAATGCTTTTGTCTTTGCTCCTACTCATATGAAAGAGAAGAGAACAAGAAAATTTGGAATCCTCTATGTCACAGTATAGAGATTCCTTGAGGTGTCAAAGGAAAAGAAAAATAGAAGGAAGAGGTAGAAAATTCAAACTTATCAAGGAAGATGGAGTTCGAATTGTGAATTGAGGAGGAGTGTTAGTCCATAAATAGAAAGATGTGAGAAGAGGGGAAGAAATTTTCGAAAATTAAGTAAAAGATTTTAAAAACATTTTGAAAAAAACACTAATTGATTTTCGAAAACTAAGAATGGAAAAGAAATCAAGTGATTTTTGAAAAAGATTTTGAAATTAGAAATTAAAAAGATATGATTGAAAACTTATTTTGAAAAAGATGTGATTAAAATATATGATTGAGAAGTTATGGTTTTAAAAAGATGTGATTGAAAAGATATGATTTGAAAAACAATTTAAAAAGATTTGATTTTGAAAAATTAATGACCTGCCTAACAATAAAGATATGATTCAAACATTAAACCTTTCTCAACAGAGAAGGCAACATACTTGAAATGTTGAATCAAATCATTAATTGTTAGCAAGTATTTTTGAAAATGGAAAGAAATTGATTTTGAAAAAGATGTGATTGAAAAGATATGATTTGAAAAAGATTTGATTTTGAAAAATTTTTAAAACTTGAAAAAAATTTGAATTGAAAACAAAATCTTCCCTCTTGTGCCATCCTGGCGTTAAACGCCCAGAATGGTGCACATTCTAGCGTTTAACGCCCAAAACACTACCCTTTTGGGCGTTAAACGCCCAGCCAGGCACACTGGCTGGCATTTAAATGCCAGTTTGCCTTCCTCACTGGGCGTTTTGAACGCCCAGCTTTTTCTGTGTAATTCCTCTGCTGTATGTTCCGAATCTTCAATTCTCTATATTATTGACTTGAAAATACACAAATTAAAAATATTTTTTGGATTTTTAATAATGAGGAGTAATCAAAATGCAACTAAAATCAAATAGCAATGCATGCAAGACACCAAACTTAGCAGTTTGTATACTACTGACACTAACAAAATGAGAATGCATATAACAAAACACTCAAGTCAAGAGAATTCGAAGGTCAGAGCAAGAAAATCATCAAGAACATCTTGAAGATCACTTAAGACACATGAATGAATGCAAGAAGAGCAGAAACATGCAATTGACACCAAACTTAACACGAGACACTAGACTCAACAAGAAACATAAAATATTTTTGGTTTTTATGATTTTGTAATTTTTTTTTTGGATTTTTCGAAAATTAAGTGGAAAAGAAAATAAAGATATCAAAATTCTTAATGAGAATTCCAGGAATCATGCAATGTTAGTCTAAAGCTTTAGTCTAAAGAAATTAGACATGGCTAGCCAAGCTTCAGCAGGACATTGCATTCAAGAGCTAAATCGTTGAGAATCAATTAGCTTTGGTGATGATAAGAACATCACCTTGAAACACTAGAATTCATTCTTAAGAACTCTGAAGAAAAATACCTAATCTAAGCAACAAGATGAACCGTCAGTTGTCCATACTCGAAACAATCCCCGGCAATGGCGCCAAAAACTTGGTGCACGAAATTGTGATCCATTCTTTTCACAACTCAAACAGTCCCCGATAATGGCTCCAAAAACTTGGTGCTCAATACCATGGTCTAAACATAATTTCACAACTTCGCACAACTAACCAGCAAGTGCACTGGGTCATCCAAGTAATAAACCTTACGCGAGTAAGGGTCGATCCCACGGAGATTGTTGGTATGAAGCAAGCTATGGTCATCTTGTAAATCTCAGTTAGGTAGATTCAAATGGTTATGGATGATTTATGAATAAAACATAAAATAAAGATAGAGATACTTATGTAATTCATTGGTGAGAATTTCAGATAAGCGTATGGAGATGCTTTGTCCCTTCCGTCTCTCTGCTTTCCTACTGTCTTCATCCAATCCTTCTTACTCCTTTCCATGGCAAGCTGTATGTTGGGCATCACCGTTGTCAGTGGCTACAGTCCCGTCCTCTCAGTGAAAATGTTCAACGCACCCTGTCACGGCATGACTAATCATCTGTCGGTTCTCAATCAGGTTGGAATAGAATCCATTGATTCTTTTGCGTCTGTCA